>NC_046294.1:27035118-27363034 GCF_004115265.2 Rhinolophus ferrumequinum | reverse complement strand
AAGGGATGGTACAAAAGTAAGAGCTTTTGCCTCAGTCAGGGGGCATCCCATTCGGGAACCCCCTCCTGCTCGGGAGCTGCATTTCTTTGCATGTTAATAAACTATCCTCTTTTACAACTCTGTCTCTCCTTGGTCCGTGTTTCCATTCTTTGGTTTCATGAGACAGGATCCTGGCACTCATCCACACACACAGGAGAAAAAAACTCCCCTATATCATTTGGGGACTCACAGAACTATTCCTACATCGAATGGATACTCAGTGTGGAGCACTTTTCTCTTACCACTCTGCTGCCAAACCTATCATCCTGTATTAGAAGGTACTTGACTACACGTCAAAGAGAAGAGAAATTGTTCTTCTTTACTGAACTATTTTTAGCACAAATTAACTGACTAGCAGGTTTACCTTAAATGATGTTGGCACTATTTGTGGGGCCTGGGCTACTACTGAAAGCACAAATGCTAATTGTGCTGACAGCACTCAGCACAACTGACTTTCAGCTCAGCAGACTATTGGGCCTCGTTTCATGTAAATTGGTAATGAACTGGGTGATTGTCTTAAATTCTCAGCCTTACCATCACACTCTTTGTTATATTTAATGTTTGCCTCCCTGAATAACTCAGTTGCCTGAGAATTTATTTCATCCATGTATATTGAAAAGGGAAAAAGAGGAAAAAAGAAAGAAAAGAGAGAAAGAGGTCACTAAGCATAATATTAGAATCGATTTGGGAGGCTCACTTATACTGAGAAATATCCTGTGGAACCCAGTTCTGAGTTATACAAGAAATCATGAGGGAAAGAAAATGGGATTTCTTCTACTTCCCACTCTCCACAGGGTTCAAATAACCCCAAACAAAAGAAGTATGGTAATGGTGGGTTTGTGGTTGAAGGCGAAGACATTCACATTCATATTTACAATTTTTATGGACAAAATGAACGTGATCTTTATTGATAGTGGTAGTTAAAACACGACTACCAATGTAGATTCATAGATTTCAATATATACAAACCATGAAATTTTCCTTGAACCTTCACTGGTTAATGACAGGGGTTAGGTGTTCTTTAACGTGCATGGCCTTGTCAATCATGCTATGCTTTGCTTTTGTATGTTTGGTGACAAATGTTTCATTTTGCTTTTGTGTATTTTAAAAAAGTACCTTCCTCTATCTTTCTGTCATTGCTGTGTCTTCTCTGAGGCACCAAGAGACGCATGTGTTGACAGTAATGGATACCGAATATGTACACAGCACAGTGAAGGTTATAAGAAAATGAAACACTTAAGAACGTTGTTCGATGTTACCCAAAAATAAGACCTAGCTGGACCATCAGCTCTAATGCGTCTTTTGGAGCAAAAGATAATATAAGATCCAGTCTTATTTTACTATAAAAGACCCGGTCTTATATAACAGAATATAAGACCGGGTCTTATATTAAGTTTTGCTCCAAAAGACGCATTACAGCTGATGGTCCAGCTAGGTCTTATTTTCGGGGAAACAAGATAGCTTAAATATCAGTTCTGGTTCTGTCATTTGTTAGAGACTAAATGACTTTCAGCAAGTAATTTATATCTGTGAGCAGCAATTTCCTCAACTAATAAGAAAATAAATAAAAAAAGAGGAAACTAATAGCAGTCTTCCTTAAAAGAACATCTGTGAGGAGTAAATAAAGTAACATTGGTAGTTGTTCAACACAGTGCCAGCCATATGATAAATGCTCAAGAAATGATAACTTTTAAAAATAATTATTATGAGCAACAGTAAAAAGAGAAACTTCTAATTTTATATCATTTCATTATTTTCTGTAAAACAATTGGCTAGATATATAATTAAACATTTTCTTTCATTTATGGTAGCCTGTTGAGACAGGTTAGTTAGCATTTCGTTAGGTAAACAGGACGGTCCCTCGTGGAATAAACAAGAAGCAGCCATATCCTGAAACTCCAGGTCCTGGAATGTCTCCTTCAGCCCAGGAGAGGGACATGAGAATACGCCTTGAGATTAATAAATAATCTCAAATCCCTTCTGGCTGGACAAAGGAGCAGATCTGATAGATAGGAATGTTATTCCCTTCAGGATGTAATGGACAAACCTGATAGATAAATTCCATTACAAGGCTCCAGCCCCCTTCCCCAAGCAGGCAAGGGAAGGTAAAAAAGTAAGAACTTTTGCCTCAGTCACTGGGCTTCCCAGTTTCGGGTATCCCCTCCCACTCGGGAGCTGCAACCTCTTCTCCTGCCTCTAATAAATTATCTTCCTTTAAAACTCTACCTCTTCTGGGTCCGTGTTTCCATTCTTCAGCTTCATGAGACAAGATTCCGGCCTACACCCAGAAACTGTCGACAGATCCAACATCATTTACATCATTTGGGGGCTCGTACGGGATTGAAGGAGAGGTAAATATTACCTGTGCCTTTCTACTTGCCCACCCTATGGTCCTTCATCATTTTTGTTTCCTTTTTTAAATCATACAAACAGTAGGTCTCCGTCAGCCATTTAAATGCGAAAAGCGGGGCTGCTACTTTCAAGACTCAGAGAGCAGGTCTTGCAGGAGGGCTCTGGTTGATCCCCTCTGGCACTGAGCCGGTGGAATGCCGGCCACAAGCCAACTGTCTTTTCTCTTGCTTTCTTTCTCTTTTGGTGTAAAGCCCAAAGATGGTACACGATTGAGGTGAATGGCTCTTGGCAGCAATTGTGCAACTCTGCGGGGTGTCTCAAAGGCTCCCTGGGTCTTTCCCCAGCCCGACTGCCTGTAAAGGTGCCATTCGGAGGCTTCCCTCCCCCTCTCTCTGCTATTTTCTCATATCCTTCTGCTGCCTTTTTCCTTTCCACGAGGAGACTGAATACTGGCACGTGGCCAGGACTGTGGGTCTTTGCAGACAACTGAGGAATCCTGGGCATGGCTACTCTATGCTGGGTCCCAACGTCCCCTCTGGTCCCTTCCCAGCCTGACTGCCCATAAGGGTGCCAGCAAGATGACTTCTTTGTCTCTGCTGTTCTTTCATCCTGTCACTATCTCTCCCAAGCTCTTGAGACGCTGGTCCGGGGTCCCTTCCCTATGAGACCTCCTCAACACTCTCCAGTAACCTATTTTAACAAGCCAGCCAAGAGGTAAGCCCCTTTTAAGGGACCCCAAAACCTCACGCTCACTTTTCTATACCTCTTTTGTTTGCCGTTCTTTGTGGGCTCGGGTCGGACAGTTAAATGGCCATTAGGGCGTCCACCACTTGAAAACTCCCATGACAGGATAACCCGGTCTGGGAACAGGTCACTTAGGACCTGCTGGACTCAAGACAAATTCAAGCACCCGTGAGGTCTGTGTTTGTACGGCATAATGTCTTTCTGGAGACTTGATTTTTCATCTCCTCTGTTCTGTTGTTATACTCCTCTGGGGACCGCGCACGTGGCTTCTCTGCTGCCTGGCTCCACGTCCAGCTGGCCTCCCCTGCAGCAACAGTCGAGAGGGAGGGGCTGCAAGAACACAGCTCCTCCGGGGCACTACCCACAAGGCCACCTCAGCCACCGCCAGGCACAATTGTTACGGAGGACCAACATATTCCAGATTCGCTTTTCCTTAAGGAAACAGCCTTGTTCGAAGACTTTTGGGGCTTCAGATGTTTCTTTTTGTCCCCCCTCACATATTGAGTTTCAGGGCCTCCTTCACTCCCTCTTGCCTAGGCCATATGCCTCCCCTACAAGCTTTAAGTATGTACTCCCTCCTTAAACATCTTTATTTAGAAGGCCACTGTTACATTAATCGTGCCATCCATTTTTGTGATGCCCAGAGTCGGGACATACACCCCTCTACCTGAATGCACCTCATTAACGGCCACAGCCTTTATTGGCCTGTGGGCCAGCGCCAGACATTCAGGCGGGGACAGGGTAGGCGCCCAGCCAAAGGCACGGGCCGGGCTGCCCAGGTAAGTGCAAATAATCCTGGCACACTACGTCTCCCTACCGGCCTCAGAACCAGTTGCGCAGTGTTCGTGGCCCACGCATCTAGGGGACACCCTAAAGCAAGTTGTGGGAGATGAATTACAAAGGGACGCTTTTCTGTTCTTCCTCCCTTTCAGATGGGCAATTAGCGCTCGTGTGCTTTAACCCCCTGAATTGCATCTTGAAACATTGGGACAAATTTGACCCTTAGACTTGGAAGAAGCAGCGCCTGATTTTCTTTTGTTCAGAGGTTTGGCCTAAATACATGTTGGATGACGGGGAGACTTGGTCTTCTGAGGGAAGTATTAACTACAACACTATCATGCAGCTAGACCTGGTACAGGAGGGCAAGTGGTCAGAAGTTCCATATGTTCAGGCTTTTTTCACCCAGAGGGACAACCCAGATCTCTGTAAGAAATGGAGAGTTGATCCAGCTCTTTTGGCCGTGATCTCTTGCCTCCCTCCTCCAAGGGAGACTCCTTCTAAGGAGACTCTCCCTAAGGAGACCCCTCCTAAAGGGACTCCTCTAAAAGAACCTCCAGCAGGATCCTCCTCTCCCGAGAGGACCCTTCAACATACACCTGTCTCCTAATCCACCTATAAACAGGAAGGCCTGAGGCTGAGGTAACTGAAGGAAAAAAGTGGCACTTTTGGAAACCAAGCAGCTAATTCTCAAGGCAGACCTCCTTCCCCCTCCTTACTCCGCTGCTCTAATTCTAAGTCCTGCAGGGACCGCTCGCAGTGGGATTCATTATAAGGGAAATCACCTTTAGATCGGAGTCCCAGGGTACTAACATTCTAAATAAGCCTACTTTTAAAGTCATGTTATCTCTGTTACAGAATTTGTCAAGAAAATAGCTTAGATTAAATATCTAGGTATTTCAAAATAACAAAATGCTGAGATGTTATTAGATGGATCTAAGTTCATCTATTTCTAGCTTCTTGTCACAGGAATGTTAAGAGACAAATTAAGATCTTTTAATAAATATATCTTATATTTTATTACAAAAGCCTATGCTTTTGAAGGTTGCCGAATGCATTCCTGGATTTGCCAGAGGAAGTGCTAATTGCTTGCATTTGGTTGTCAGTAAAAATTAAGGTTCTGAAGGTTATGGATTCTAATATGAAAGAAAATGTGTGTTTTCAAAGAAGATATAAGGTATGGAAAGACATTTTTGAAGGTACTGAAAAAAAGCAGTTTGTCCTAAAGATGGTTATTTCTGAATGAGTGAAAAGAGACAAACTAAGAGGGACTGGGAAAGTTGCAGAAGGTTTGTGAGAAGTTTTGAGAGTTTTATATATCGTTAAGCTAAAAATAATTAACTAAATAAATTTAAATCCCAAAAGTAAGCTGGTACAAAATAAAAGTTAAGTTTTCTCTCTCTACCAAGGTAAAGGTTTTTAGACTATTGGTCTGCTACTGGCATGAAAAAGTTTTCTACCTAAAAAAGCAACGATTATATATGTCACCAAAATAATTTTCTATGTTTTATATTTTCTCTATCAGGTCTATACCTTAAAGAAAATGTAAAGTAAAAAAATTAAACTTAAAAAGGACTCTAGAACTATTTAAGTAAGGAACTAGACCTCATAGCACGAGGCTGGCCACCTTGCCTCCGGGCCCCTAGTTACAGCTGCCCTCCTGGTTCTTGAAGCCACCAAACTCACGATGGGACAGGACTTAACCGTCTTTGTCCCCCATTACATTGGAGGATTTTTAAATACAAATAATAGTCACTGGCTCCCTGATAGCCTCCTCCTGCGGTATCAGGCCCTCTCATTAGAAAGTTCTGTAATCCAAATACAGAGCTCCACCCTTAATCCTGCCACATTCCTCCCAGAGATGGAGGAAGAATTAACTGCCAATAAATTTTAATACTGCTAGAGCAGATTTACAAAAAATAGCCCTAGACAACCCAGATTGGACTCTCGAGAGTGTTCTTTTATAGAAAATAACATATAAAAGGCTGGATATGCTGTAGTTACTCTACATAATATCTTAGAAAAATACAAGCCTTCCCTCTGGGGCCAGCACACAACTAGCTGAGCTAATAGCTCTCAGCCAAATATTAGAACTGAGTAAAGAAAAAAAGCTGTCACTCGGGCTAATCAATGTGTTAGGTTCACTGGCTGCTCCAACCAGTGATTTAATCAGAGAAACAGTTCTCGAAAACAGAGCTGCCATAGATTATCTACTTCTCAAACACAAACAAGGATGTAAAAAGTTTAAAGGGTTATGCTGTTTCAATCTCTCTGATAATTCACAGTTAATTAAAGATAAAGTTCAACAAATTCATAATATAGTTTCCACTGTTAAACTAAAACCAAGATTCTTTGCCTTCCTTACTTCCTGGCTTCCCAATTTAACGGGACTTAAGAAAACTTTTCTCATTTTTCTTTTATCCATTATTACAGGTATTACCTCATGCTGTTGCCCACAATGCGTCTCAGCTTACAGACTACCCACTGGTTGGCTATGATAGCCTACAAGACAACATTTTCATCTGGATTTGTTCATCTACCGAGGACCCTTAAATAGACCTCTGGACAAACCCTAACTGCCGGTATCTCCCTACTATGCCCCTCCTCGGCCTGAAGTAGCCAGAGCGGTAATCGCCCCAACTCCCTAAGAGCAGTTAGGGTTTCATCTTCAGAGGGGGATTGAGACAGTTTAGTTAATATGATTGCTAGGTAGACAGGGGGGTCCTGGTGGAATAAACAAAAAAGCAGCCATACCCTGAAACTCCAGGTTCTGGAATGTCTCCTTCACTCCAGGACAAGGATATGAGAATACGCCTTGAGGTTAATAAATTATCTCAAATCCCTTCTGGCTGGACAAAGGCGCAGATCTGATAGATAAGAATGGGTTGGGTCATTAATCCCTTCAGGATGAGCAAACAGGATGAACCTGATAGATGAATTCCATTGCTAGGCTCCAGCCCCCTTCCCCAAGAAGGCAGGGGAAGGTGTAAAAGTAAGCGCTTTTGCCTCAGTCACGGAGCATCCCAGTTCCGGGTACCCCGTCCTACTTGGGAGCTGCAACCTCTTCTCCTGCCACTAATAAACTATCTTCCTTTACAACTCTTTGCCTGTCCCGGGTCCGTGTTTCCATTCTTCAGCTTCATGAGACACGATCCCAGCCCACACCCAGAAACTGTCGACAGATCCAACATCACTTCCATCACTGTGATATATTTCCTTAATTTTTTTCTATATATCGTTTTTGTTTACATAACTGTACTTATTTTGCTTATGATAGTTTGCTTCCTGTTTTTTCAATGTAGTATTCTGTCATAAACACATTTACATATTACTCTGCTCTGGCTAAATTGTATTTCATGCAGCACAAATATTGTATTACATTCCAGTCATAGGATATGGTAACCAAGTGATAAAATTTATAAATCCTAATGCTTCATTCATTCCCTGCGCAACTCACATGTACTGTCTGTTAGACCTGCCCACTTATCTGCCCTTACAGTTATAGCCCTCTCTTAGACTATCTTCACTTTCTCTATTTCACCTGAACATAATAGCAACTGTTTTACTGTATCAGATCTTGCCCGCTTCATTTTAATCATCCCTCATGTGTAAACAAAGTAGTGTCTCTACATTTCAAATATGACCCTTTTTTTTTTTTCCTGTTTTTCAGAGCTTTTTCATTTTGGATCTCAAGAAACGCACTTAAACTCACTAACCTCAAGAAAAAAATCTCAAGTTCTTGAGGTTTTTACAAGTCCCTGTAAGATCTGACTGTTCTTTAAATGTATTGTTTCTAAATATAGATGGATGCACTTCTGCCCAGAATTCAAATTTTTTAAAGAACCGGTTAAAATGATTCAAAGTTAACACAGAAAGGTAAACACCCGCAAACATCCAAGAACAATTAAAAAAATAAAGAATGCTAAAGAAGGAAGTGTTTTTTGATACTGCATGAACTAGATGATTGCCTTAAATTCATAAGTCATGTGATATTGGCTCAGAAATAGATTGATAGATCATTGTAGCAGAATCAGAATCAACAAATAGAATAAAGTGGATATGAAAACTTAACACGTGGCAAAGATGGTGGTTTATATCACAAGAAGAAGGAAGATTTATTTAATAAATTTTGCTAGAAAAAAACGACTTCTTATTAGGAAGAAAATAAAGTTTGATTTTCTTCTTTATATCGTATACAAAATGTAAAAACCACTTACGTTGATTATTAAATGTGAAAATAAATAGTTGAATTAAGTTAAGCCATTATTTTGAAAATAATGTCAACAAATAAGCTATTGAAAATGTAGTAAACAATACCACACAATGAATGATGCAGATAATAAGGGCCAGAGGGACCTCAGGGTGATGGTGGCTATATCATTTTACATTCCCAACAAAAGTACAAAAGTTCTAATTTCTCCACATTCTTGCCAACATTCTTGTTATCTTTTGTTAGTTTTCTTTTTTGATAACCATCCTAACAGGTGTGGGGGTGATATCTTACTATGGTTTCAATTTGCATTTCCTGATTGTCTTGTTGAGCAATTTGTCATTTACCTCTTGCCCATTTGTTTGTTTTCTTTAGAGAAATGTCTATTCAAGTCTTTTGCCCATTTTTTTTAATTGGGTTGTCTTTTTACTACCTAATTATAGGAATGTCTTATGCATTTTAGATATTACCTCCTTATTAGATATATGATTTGCAAATATCATCTCCCATTTCCATCAATTGCCTTTTCATTTTGTTTTTTCCATTGCTGTGCAGAAGCTTTTTAGTTTCAGGTAATGCCACTTGTCTATTTTTGCTTTGGGTGTTGGTGTTTTTGATGTCGTATCCAAGAAGTCATTGCCAAGATCAATCTCATGAAGATTTGCCCTTGTTTTCTTTCAGGAGTTTTACAGTTTCTGGTCATGGCATCCATTTCTAAATAAACATATTCCAAGATTTTAGCATAGAAGTCACTGTGAATATACAGTTACCTTTGGTAGCTTACTATTCAATTTTAAGACATCAAAAAATTTTAAGATGAAGATTTCAAATTATGTACAGAAACATTACTACAGAAATAAAAGTATGACCAAAGGAAGTTAAATCAGAGATAAAATGTGAAGCTCAGAAACAGCTCCAATTTTTCCCAGGAAGTGAGAGCTGAAAAATCAACATTTCATAGAAATAAAAATTATAGCTATAAATTCTGTTTGTGGGGGAAATATGGTTTGTGAATAAACATGTAAAACTGTTTATTTGATACTTCATTTTCTGTTTATCTTAGATATGAATGCACAGATATTTCTGTTGCTTTATTATTCTAAATCTAAATCTAATTTTCAAATTTATCTCTGCTTACCAAAGTTGGCAAGTCATTCATAACCAGACATTCTTAGTGAACACTTCTCCATTTCCAGGATTGTCTAAGCATCTTGGAATTTACATTGTCTGAACATATAGACTGGACCTCCTGTCTTCAGTCAATATGCTCAGTGCTGACATACCTTGGCTCACATGGACCATTCAAAACCTGATACCCAGCTCCCTACCTGACAATCTTGGGAAGTGAAAGCTTTCACTATAACTCCAACTCCAAAAACAACCTTCATCCCCTACCTTTCTAAACAGTTGAACTTAATTTCATTCTTTGATCCTGAAACACAAGATATTTTGCTCCCCTCTCAAAAACACACACCTGCTCAAGCTTTAAAAATACATTACTGATTTTATTTTTCAGAACATGAGGGTTAAAACACAAGTTCATTTTTTCCTGGTGATTTAGCACAAGAAAAATAAAAAACAGGGTAATTTTTTAATTAAAAGTTCAACTTCCGATATATTTTATAAATCTATGTTTCCAATTATTTGATCAAAATGCTATTAAAATGGAAATACCAGTTGACTCAAGATTTTAAAAATCTTACTGAGCTCCTTTGGTCCCCATCTTGTTTATTAGTTTGTTAAATTACAATTGTCAGACTAAAAAGCTTCTGCACAGCAAAAGAAACCATCAACAAAACAAAGAGACAACCAACCGAATGGGAGAAGATATTTGCAAACAATGCCTCTGACAAGGGCTAATATCCAAAATATATTAGGCATTCATACAACTCAACAACAAAAAGATAAACAATCTAATTAAAAAATAAGCAGAGGACATAAACAGAAACTTCTCCCAGGAAGACAAACAGCCAACAGATATGAAAAAATGTTCTACTTCACTAGCTATTAGGGAAATGCAAATCAAACCACAATGAGATATCACTTCACAGCTGTTAGAATGGCTATCCTCAACAAGACAAATAATAACAAGTGTTGGAGAGGCTGTGGAGAAAAAGGAACCCTTATACACTGTTGGTGGGAATATAGATTGGAAGGCAGTGTGGAGGTTCCTCAAAAAATTGAAAACAAAATTACCATATGACCCAGCAATCCCTCTCCTAGGTATCTACCCCAAAAAAACTGAAAACATTTATCCATAAAGACATGTACTCCAATGTTCACTGAAGCATTATTTATGGTGGCCAAGACAGGGAAACAACCAAAGTGTCCTTCGATAGGTGATTGGATAAAGAAGTTGTGGTATATATACACAATGGAATATTACTCTGCCATAAGAAAAAATGAAATACTGCCATTTGCGACAACATGGATGGATCTTGATATTATTATGCTAAGCGAAATAAGTCAGACAGAAAAAATCAAGAACCATATGGCTTCACTCATACGTGGGATATAAAACTGAAAGCTACAAAGGAAAAAGACAAACAAATAAAGAAAAACTCATAGACACAGACAATAGTTTAGTCGTTACCAGAGGGTAATGGAGGAGGCGGATGGTAGATGAGGGTAAACAGGATCAAATATATGGTGATGGAAGGAGAACTGAATCTGGGTGGTGAACACACAATGTGATATATAGATGATGTATTATAGAATTGTACACTTGAAACGTAATTTTACTAATCATTGCCACCCTAATAAATCTAATTAAGAAAAGGAAAAGAAATATCTTCAAGTCTCCTTAGGAAAACAGTCTCGCTTTCTTGTAGGCAAACTTAGACATGGGCAGAGGGATTCTGGATTTAGGTTGAAAGGTGTACAAAAATGTCAAGTCTAATAGCAGTATCATTAGTGTCTTTTTTTTTCCCACTGAAATTACTTGGGAAAGGCACCCCAGGAAATCACTGGCCTTGTGAGGGTTTCATACTGGGCACCTTTTGTTTATACCAGGGTGATAAAAGGATTTAGAAGAGGGAGGTCTCAGTTATATCCCATTTGCCACTCTTAGGAATAGAGTGCTGCCTACGAACTGAGTAAAATTTCTACAATAACACAGATTTGTATATAAATTTATTGTTCTCCTTACACCAACTCAGGAAAGATAGTGAGAGAAGGGCTAACCTGAAGGAAATTCCTACCTTCTTGGGAAATGCAATGTAAAAAATGGTTCCATAAAACAACAAAAAGGGATCCCTCAAGGAGGACATAAACAGAATTGCTGCAATGCTGCCACTCTGGAAATCTCAACCAGCCAGAGGGCCAGAGGTATTCTCAAAGATTAAACCATAGCAACAACCACCAATAAATGGTGCAAAACTCTAGCCAGGACAGAAATGCACTTGAATGGCGTATCTGGACCCCTGGTACTCCTTTCTGGTTATAGCTCATCAGGCTTCTCTGTTCATGTCATTAACCTCTTAGTAACATAACATCATATTTTACTTGGCTGAATTGTTTGGATTGGAATATGATATGACACTTAGTAGGCCAGAGAGATTAAGTTTTCCTGTAATCCAACATCATTTCTATTTTAAACTCACAATTTCTCAGAGCAGCAGAAAATAACATCAACCAAATTGGAGTCTTCCTTTTGTGTTGGATTGTGTCTAAGGGGCTTACCTTGTTCCTGACAATACGTTTGGGGGAATGGGGAGAAAATTGTTTATCCGTATCCCTTGATATGTCCATCAGCCCATATCATCATCTATCACTGATTTCAAGGTCACTTTTGATTTTCTAGCTTCTGTGGGTCTGGAAGATCTTCTCTGCTGTGTCTATAACACATATGGAGGCTTAACAATATTGCCTCCAAAGAACTCATCTGTATGGAGGCATACCACCTGCCTAGGGTTCTACCTGGGGAAAAGACACAGAGCTTCACTCTCTGGAGCTCTTACCCAAAACAGGGAAAATTTGGTTTCTGGTGGTCACAGAGATCTCATCGTCTTTCAGAGACATAACCTGGTTCTTAATAAAACTCCATCCCAGAACCAATTTTTGTAATGGCTCAGGTTAAAGTTCTCTCATAACCATGAGTTTTTCTCAAAGTCAGTCACTAAATATAGAATGGCTTAATTTTGGATCCTGTTGATAAGACTTTGTCTGCATCTTTTGACATTTCAGGTATGTACATTTACATAAGCCCTAGTCCCAGGAAGTAGCGATAATGTTCTTTTGACCATATTTCATAGACTAGTGAACTCTGCACTTGCCCCAGTTCTCATGCAATTTACTTGACTCTGGTCTCCTGCCACTCACTTGGAACTTTGGCTCCCATCAGTCTGCAGGAGACAAATCCTAGCTGTATGCAGCCCCAGCGACCAGCAGGCCCTGGCTCCATTCCCTGATCACTAACTCAATGCTGTGATTTGCTATTGCCTTTCTGTTCCGTGGATATACTTTTCTTGTTTTGAGTTTACCATATCTTAATCACTTCCCTGTGCTTTAAAAACTTTCTTTTCCCGTTGTATTTAGGTTTGATAGAGAAGTTCAAGCTTAAACTTATCAGAATGTCACCCTGACCTTTACTCCCAACTTGTGAGGTTCTGATTATCCAATTCTCAGAGTGACTTTGGCTTCTCTGCACATGAAGACCCAAGTAGACAGGCAAGTCAACACTCCATCCTGTCCACAGCCCATCTGATCCAAGGAGGGAGATGACATGTAATTGTGTTCTACAACATATTTCACTTGAGATGCAGATAGAATTAAACACAAAATGTCTTTTTTTGTAATGAAGCCCAGGCTCAAAAAATAAAACAATAAAATAAAATCCCAAGAAGGGCTGTGATTAAATTATCTTAAAGAATATTTCCAGGTATAGACTTGCCTCAGAGAATGTGCTGTTGAACTTAACTGCATTCACAGCGCACACTAATACAGAGCACCAGTTAGAACATCAGTGAGTCAGTCAGCGGTTTAGAGTCCCATTTCCTGCTTGAACATTCACAGACAGGTGAATGATGGAGGGAAGCCACTGAACCCTTAACGGCATGTGTGTCCAGCGTGAAATGGGAATATTAATCATTGCCAATATCATAGTATAGCTATGAAGGGCCAATGAAACATAGGTAATGATGCTCTAAATCTATGTTTTGAGACTACTCTTCTCACATTTACCCTTAAGTAAAACTGCACCTTAATTGCACTCATTTTAAAAGAAAGTAAAAAAAAAAAAAATTAACTAAGCATTTAATTTAAGAATCTAGAAAAATAACTGTAGAATAAATGATACAACAAAAATATTAAAATTATTTAACAAACAAAGCCATTTTTTTAAATATTAATAGAAATAAGGCAAGATTTTAAATATCTCATTTTACTGAGGCTAATACTCAAAAATGATATCTTTGTGCTTTCCTTTTTTCTTTATAAAATGATATTAAGAACAGTTTTATGATAAAAAACTTGAAACTATAGATTAAAATGAGCTTTTTAAATAGAAAATATAGCTATAAAAATGACATAGAAGAAATAGCTAACTTAAACAAATCAAATACTGTAAAGAACATACAGTCAAATCATAAATTCCCAGTGACCCTAAATTCACCTGATGGAGTTGTGATTCTGGCCAAATCACCAAGGATCAGATAATTTTTATATGTATTGTGACCTTTCCAGAGATTATAAAAAAGGAAAAAGCTGTCCAACAAACTTGATTATTATCTTTAGTTCCTGGTGATAAAATGGTCCATTTGCTGATAATTTATTGAAACTATTTAGAGATCACTATTATTGCTGGAAAACAGAACAATATTCAAAGGCCATTGCAAAAGAAAGCTCAACAGCAATAACATGAAAAAAAAAAGGATAGAGTTAGAAAACAAAATTCATAAAGCAGAAAAATCTTCAAGATTCTAAGGAATCTAACAAAATGAAAGCAAATAACTATGAAAAAATAATTATAAAATATTAGTGAAAGATATATGTGCAAACCAAAACAAGTGGTAAAAATCTCATTATTATAGATAGGAAAATTCACAAGAGTAAGGCTACCTATTTTTCCTTAATTAGAGGACAATCTCCCTCAAGAATGTTTATGGTATATAATAAACTAATTTTACAATTAATGTGAATGTATAATGTTCAGAAATATCCAAAACATCTGGTAAGGAATCTGCCTTTTAATGCAGCATAATATTGGTATAGAAATAGATAAACCTTATGAGGGAATTGAGAGCTGAGGTAGCGACTCAAGCTTGTAAAAAATTTTTTTATTAAACAGCTTTATAAAAGTGTATTTTGCATACACAAATTGCACATGTTTAAAGAAATAATTTGATGTTTTTACATTTTTATAAACCCGTGTAATTGCCACAATCATAAACATAATCACCACAAAAGTTTTCTCCTATCCCTATTTAATTCCTTCCTCAAGTCCCCTTCCTTCTAAGAAAGCAATGATCTCCTTTCTGTTATTACAGATTGGTTTGTATTTTCAAGTATTTTGTATACATGGAGCCATACAGTATTTTCCCCCCTTTTGACTTATTTCACTCAATATAATAGATTCATCAATAGTGTCACCTGTATCAATACTCACTTCTTTTTATAACTGAGTCATATTCCATTAAATTAATATTCCACAATTAATCTGTCAGTGCATTGATGGACATTTGGGTCATTTGTAGTTTTTGGCTATTACAATAAAAGCTGTTTCAAAGAATTGTGTAAAAGTCTATGTATTGATATAGGCTTTTATTTCTCGTAGGTACAATTTTAGGAATGGAGTGGTATGCTTAACTTTTTAAGAAACTACCAAATCACTTTCCAAAGTACTTATACTACCAGGAATAAATTAGACTGGATTTTTTCCACATGCTCTTGAAATAGATTGGCATGGCCAAATTATTTTGTTATTGTCACTATAGCAGGTATATAGTGATATCTAACTCATTTTGGTTTTAAGTTACATTTCCCTAATGACTAAGGAGGTTAAGTATCTTTTCTTGGAATTTTTGCCATTCATATATATTTTGTATGGACAGTGTCAGTTCAAGTAGTCTGTCCATTTTTATTTCATTTTGTGTTTGCTTATTATTGAATTTTGAAAGCTCATTATATATTCTGGAAAAAAGAATTTCATCAGATACATGATTTGCAAATATTTTCTTACTGTTGTGGTTTATCTTTTAATTTTCTTAACAATGTTTTTCAAAGAGTAGAAGAAAGCTTCTAATACAAAAGATAAGGACTAAAACATAAAGATGTAAAGTGACTTGAAAGAACAGAAATCAATACTTGGAGAGAAATTTTTTTAAAAATCTTGTCAAGTATTAATAAAACATTACAGTTGAAAAGAAAATACTTCTTAAAATAGAAGGAACAGAAAATAAATTTGAGAAATCATCCTAGAATAAATAGAGAAATGGAAAATAAAGAGTGAAAAAGATAAGAATATTAGAGCATCATACAAGATTTCCATGATCTGTATAACAGGAATTCTGAGAGAGAGAGAGAGAGAGAGAGAGAGAGAGAGAGAGAGAGAGAGAGAGAATAGAAAAAAAGAGGATACAAAATCAACAACAAAATAATTTAAGAAAACATCCCAGAGTGTTTAGCTCAATGGGTGAAAAATGGGTCCATACCAAGGCCTATCACTGTGAAATCTCAACACACTGGATACAAAAAAGAAATTCTGTAAGCTTACAGAGAGGGTGGTGGAGAGGCAGGAGATTAAGAAAGAGAGAGCTGTGAGGGTGGGGAGAGAGACACAAGGACAAAGAGAGAGATTGAAGGACAGTCTTCAAAATTCTAAAGTAAAATTATTTCCAACTATAGAATTCTATAACCAGGCCAAAAAAAAAAAAAATACAGGATAGAATAGATATTTTCAGAAATTCAAAAACTCAAAACATGCCATTTATGCACCTTTCTCAAGCAGTTATTGAAAGTTTTGCTTTAGCAAAAATATAAACACAACCAATAAAGAGGAGATTACACAATACAGATAACTGAACTCCAACACAGGGGAGCTTGATGAGCTACCTCAGCATGACAGCAGTGCACTTTAGAGCAGAGTAACTAGAGAAGTACAGGTGCATATCGGGGGCTGTCATCACTCATTTTTTAAAATACTTTTTAAAAGAGCAGTTTTAGGTTTACAACAAAATTTAGAGGCAGATGCAAAGATTTCCCAGGTACCCTCTGCCCCGACACATACAGAGCTAACCCCATTATTGGCATCACTCACCGGAGTGGTACACTTCTGACCCAGGATGAACTACATTGACACAATGGTCACTCAAATTCCATAGTTTCCCTTACGGTTCACTCTTGGTGCTGTTCATTCTATGGGTTTGGACAAATGTATCATGCCACGTATCCAACATTATCATATCAGAGACAGGATTTTCCTTGTCCTCAAACTCCCCTGTGCTCTGCGTATTCATCACACCTCTCCGTCACCCTCTGGTAACCACGGATCATTTTACTGCCTCCATAGTTTTGCCATTTCCAGAATGTTGTATAGTTGGAACCTTATAGTATGTAGCCTTTCCAGATTGGTTTCTTTCACTTAATAATACACATTTAAGGTTTTCTCGTGGCTGAAGGTTTTTCCATGTCTTTTCATGGCTTGATCGTTCATTTGTTTTGGCACTGAATAATATTTCATTGTCTGGATAGACCACAGTTTATGTATCCATTCACATACTGAAGCATCTCTTGGTTGCTCCCAAGATACGGATATTATGACTAAAGCTGCTACAAATATCCATGTACAGGTTTTTGCCTGGACTCTTACATTGTTTTTCAAACTTAATGATAGAATATCAAATTGATGCTCACTCAGACCCTTATCCACGCTCAGCTTGCGTTCACCATGGGTGGGTGGAGTCCCTGCTCTCTATCTAGGCCCTTCTTCCTGGTCAGATGGGCACTCCTTTCACCCAACAGAATGCTTTATATTTATCTTTTTAAAATTTAGTTTTCAATTATAGTTGACATACTAACAAGTATTATATTAGTTTCAGGTGAATAAAATAGTGATTAGACATTTACATAACATGAAGTAATCACCCTGATAATTCCAGTACCATACGGTGCCATATATAATTACTACAGTATTATTGACCATATTCCCTATGCTGGACATAGTTATCTACCTAGTGATTTTTTAAGGTAAGCCCAGGAAAGATTAGAAGTTGAAAATACTCAGCAGTCCACCCTCCTTTCTCATAGAGCTTCCCAGTGTCCAGTATCTGGCCTATCCCACTGACCAGACTCAGCAAGCCACGTGTTCCCAGGTCTCCCTCCGGACTTTATGGACTTTATCACTAACTCTTGGAAGACAAATTACCAAGGATACTGAAGCCAGACAATTACCTAGAGCATGTCTTTTCCTGGGAGCTCTCATCTAATAATAGTAATTCTGTCCTTTGATTATACAGCTATATCTGTGATTTCTACTTGATACCAATCATCTTACAAATTAATTTATTTCTAAATGGTTATTGTCAAAATAATAAAATATTTAACAGTAAAAAATGATTTAAATATGCCAACATAGCAATCCTTATCAATGTTAGGTTCAGGATGTTTCTAAATTTATTTTGAACTTTTCTATATAAATTTTTGTCAAAATAGAGAAAGTATAAAAAAATAAAATATTTAAAAACCGAAAATATTTAGAAATAAAAATATATATTCATATGTTTTATGATCTTTGAAATGGTTTACAAATGTAAAGTGTTGACTATTATTCATAAATCTCCCAAAGAGCAATGAGTATAAGCATTTATTGCTTGGCTTCCTACATCCTATTCATTCAGATTTTCATAAAATATTTCTTTAGATTTGGCCAATTGTAGTAATAGGTGGTTACCTATTTTGATGTGATGTTGGAGTATAAAAATGTTATTTCAAGTAAAAAATACTTCCCCTAATCAATAGCCACTGAAATTTATTTCTGCCTTTCAATTTACCCTCTTTTGATCAAAGCATCTTCCCCCTTTAATGGAAAGTCACTGTTAAAATATTTCTCACGAAAAGCAATACTTGGCTTAAGGACAAGGTAGGTAACAAATGCATAAAGCTATGGGCAGAAATATTATAGAATAGTGGGAGATGTGAACTTGAGAGCAAATTATCTGCCTGTCAAATTCATTTATTTTTGACACAGAATCAAACAAAACAGATAAATTCTTGTCTCAAAAGTCACCATTTTGAAATCTTGTTTCAGCTGAACTGATAAGCTGTCTTTAAATAGCATCCTGTGAGGAAACAAGATGAGTAAAGTAAATTCTGAAGAGCAGACTGGAAAGAAAAGGAGGATGACTCTCTAGAGCTTGGAGGCCAATATTCCCTGGTTTTCACTAATGCCATTTTAACATCTTTACCTACAGAGGCAGTCAATGTTCTCTGATAGGCGGGGCCAGGCTCCTTATCTTGCATAGCAAAGGAGCCTCTGTCTACCTCATGGCTATTTCTGTATCACTTATTATAAATAAGTCCTTGTCAAAGTAGTAGCTGTTACACATTTTCACTATCTTCTTAACCATCTCATACAGAATTATGCATACAGTAATACTAAAGAATTGTTTCTCAAAATGGATTGAATTCGCCATTTTATCTCAGATAATACTTGATTTTAATCGCTGGCCTTCAATATTCATTTAGCATTGTGCACAAAAGCCAGGAAGACAAAGAAGCTCAGAAGCCTCCTCAATAATAGCAGTATTCTTTCTGGAATTAAGTGCAATGTGAAGCTATTGTAAACTTTGAAGGTTTTGTAACTATTGTTATTACCACTTTGTTTGGCATTTTAATACAAATTTTAAGATAGTAAAATGTCATCACTTTCTCCTGTAGTCAATGACATTTGGAACATTAAAAAACACTTTTGCCAAACTGTGCAGTCACTGCTTGTATGGACAATGTCGTTCTACATAATACACAATTTTTTTCTCTTGTAAAGAACACTTGAATCTAAAAAAAACAAATGATGGTTGGGGTATGGAGGAAATGCACAGATGTTGTTCAAAGGGGACAAATGATTAATTATAAGATGAATGAATTCTGAGGATCTAATGTACACCATGGTGACTAGAGTTAATAATACTATGCTGTTTACTTGGAATTTTCTAAAATTAAAATTTGCAACAAATAAAGGTAGCTATGTGAGGTGACACATGTGCTAATGAACTTGATTGTGGTCATCATTTCACAGTGTTCGTCAAACCATCACATTGTAGTCTTTAAATATATGTAACTGTATATGTCCATTAGACCTCAATAAAAAGTAGTAGATTTTTTTTAAAAACCTCGCATACCTTTTAGAATATCTAAATAGGTTTTAAAAACAGGAAATTGTGTGTTTGAGGAAAGTGTCCTCATGTTACACTGGAAGGACATAAACCTGAAGGCGTCTTTATCCCAGCAAACAGCTAAAAACTGACAGAGCCAGCACTTGAATCCGGAAGTTCAGACTCCATAGCAAATGCTTTTTTAGCTATACTCTGCTTCCATTTAGGCAACAGTTCATCTGCCAAGGAGAAATTTTCCTGCCTGCCACTGAGTTGGTGAATGCCATTTAATTATTTGTTCATTCAAAAAATATTATTGTGTTCCTATTGTATTTTGGGTGTTAGATAAGACCGATATGGTACTTGCCCTCAGGACAATTTACTATCTGGCAGGGGCAAAATACATGAAATTAAAAGTAATATGAAGAACTAAGTAGTTACACATTTAATAAATTGTTTGAAATGGAAATGTAGGATGCATGAGTGTATGCAAAAGGGAAGTTAACTTCGTTTAGGATGATAAGACTCCTCAAGGAATATTGAAGTTAAATCCTGAATGAGAGAAGTAGGTACTTTTAGGAAATTAGGATTGCTATGGACTAAATGTTTGGATCCACAATTCATAGGTTAGGATTCTAACCCCCAATCTGACGGTATTAGGAAGTGGAGCCTCTCAGAGCTGATTAGGTCATGAGGATAAAGTTCTTATGAATGGGATTGATGCCCTCAGAAAAGAGACCCCAAAGAACTCTCTTGCCCTTTCTGCCTTGTGAAGACAGAGAGAAGATGGACATCTGTGAACCAAGAAGCCGTCCCTCCCCCAGAAACAGAATCGGCCAGCACCTTGATCTCGGACATCGCAGCCTTCAGAACTGTGAGAAATAAATTCTGTTGTTTATAAGCCACCTGGTCTATGGTATTTTGTTATCAGGGCCTAAACTCGGGCAGGGATGAACAGAATCTTTTCAGGAAGAACAAACAACTTTCAGACAAGAGCCTCACACATTAGAGGAGATCTTTGTACATTAGAAAAAAATAATGAAGTCAAATGTTGGGAACTGAAAAGAATGAAGAGCGAGGCCATGCTTGTAGCTGAAGAAAAGCTCTACTTGTCGCTCCATGATGTTGCTCTGTTTCTTAGTATCAAGGAGCAGTGATTACCTGAAATAGTTGTTTCCCCTCAGTGCAGAGAGGCATTTTAAATTTCGTACGGAAATCACATCTTGCCATTGTATGGACGTCTATTGTGGTACTTAGAAATAGAGAGATGGGAACAGATAAATAACCTACCTGTAGGATTTTGGAATGCTGTGCAAAGACTTAATTTTCTCTGGGTTTCCATAGAGAGAAGATTCAAAAAGGGACGAAAATGAAGCTACAGTCCAAAAAGAGTAGGGAGAAAAAGGTGCATACTTTAAATTAGAATGTTTTAAACTATTCACTTTATAACCTGGCCAAGAACTGAAGTCCCAGCAATTTTAACGATCAGGGACTTGCAAAAGTGCCAGCTGCTGAGGAGGAGGAAAAACGTTTTTCCTGTTTTCTCTTACTGTAAAACCATGGACCTTCACTTTTATGCCTTTTTCTCCCTGTTAGTTTCCTCTGTATTTTGGGGCCAGAATATTTTGATTCTAATTAAGGTACTTATTATTGACACTACCTATTCTCTGAAGTCTGAAAGTCTGTGACTTTCTATGTCTAACATTTATTCTCTTCATTTTAGGAATTCTAGAAAGATACGATAATTTTCTCCTGCGGATCACATTCCTTATATATTTCCAACAAGTTTTCTTTCTTCCTTTTTGTTTAGGACTAATTTTAGTGAAAGAATTATGTGTACATATTCCTATACCTTTAGACTTTATTCGTTGTCCTAATTCCACAAGAAGGCGATCTATAACCTAACTGTGCAAACTTATTGTTTGCAAACTTCTTGGTAACACAAGTGTCATTTCAGCAAAGGATACTGTTGGACACGTAATTACATAGTCACCTATGTGATTGAACGAGATTAACAGCAACATCCTGATCTCTATCAGCACCATACATATTAAGGACTTTTCCTGAAATAGAGAAATTCTCTGACATAGTTTATGAATGAGCATGGCATATAATATGCCCGTCTGGCACATTGGAAGTTGACACAAAGCAAGAGAGAGCTGATAATGTCAGACGTTAGCATACAGCGTTCATCTTCACTAAAGAATATCAAAGGTCAAGCTAAGAGCTAAGATCAGCTCCCGTTCTCAACACTGAATGCAGGGAGCAGAATCATGTCCACAAAACTCACCTTCATAGACTGATGCTTCCATTGTGATAATGTTCGCACTCCACAAATGTCTTAGCTAACTATTTATGACATTAACTCTGAACTGGATTTTCCAATGTCAGGGGATAGTTCTGAACATACACCTATTTGTCACCACTTTGTACTCTCTGTCAAAATAACCTTACATTTACCGAATGTTTACTACACTATGTGCTAAACAGGTCTTTCCCAAAGTGTTGTACCCTTACCTCACATAATATAGTATTTGGTTTTAGGTAGTGCGTATCTATAGTTAAAATATATATACAAATATATATATATATATATATATATATATATATATATATGAATTGCTTACTTTAATATATAGAAACTATAGCTGGCATTCTGAATTCAGGACTTAATTTTGTAATACATAGAAATTTCAGAAGTTAAGTTAAATAAAAACACTAAATAATAGTGTAAAGGATAGGTATTTGGCAATAGTTGTGGTGTGCTGTTTCATCAGGAAGAATATAATAAATGCTTGTGTCTATTTTTAATTAAATTTATTGGGGTGACATTCGTTAGTAAATTTACATAGGTTTCAAGTGCAGAATTCTATAATACACCATCTATACAGGGGATGCCAAAAAAAATGTATACATTTTTAAGAGATGTTATCTACGCATTACTTTTCTAAGTTGAATTGCATTACAGTAGTAATGTATAGTATGACATTCACTCAAAAGATAGTGTTAATCATATGAATGCTAGTATCATTCATTGTATTATAATTTTAATACAGTTCTTTCCTTTCTTAAAATGTGTATACATTTTTTTGGCACCCTCTGTATATCACATTGTGCATTCACCACAGAGTCAGTCCTTTAATTGGGTTACAATCTAGGCATCCTCAATGCTTACATCCATTAATTCAAGAAAGTTTTCTTAATTCATAGTTTTTGGTATTTGTTGTGATCCCTTGCTTTGTTTTTTTTTCCTATATAGAGTCCTGTTAACCATATGTTGAATCTGCATCGCCTGTCTTCAATACTTGTCATTTTATCTTTTTATCTTTCTACCTTTCTTTTTTTATTTCAATTTTTTTGACTTCTAATTGTTATAAGGCATTATGATAGACCACCTCTACAGTGACTCCCAATGATCCCTACCTCTGGATATTCACAGGATTTCCTGGAGTGTGGCCTGGATCTGGGAACTCCCTGCTAATAAGGAATACAACAAAAACAATGGATGTCACTCCTGGGATTAGGTTACAAAAGACTGTGGCTTCCACTTTCCTGGCCTTCTCTCACTCATGTGTTCACTTGGAAAGGCCCACTTAACAAGGAATTGATGTCTCACCAACAGCCAGTGAGGATCTGAGGCATGCCATAGATACGTGAAAAATCTTGAAAGCTGACTCTCCCATCAAGCCTTGAGATGACTTCACTCAGGCTTAAGACTTAATTTTAGCCTCGGGAGAGTCCCTGAGCAGGGGCACGATTTCTGACTCACAGGCACTGTGAAATGAATGGTTTTTGTCTGAAACTACTACATTTTTAGGTGATTTACAATGCATCAATAAATAATTAATAAGGCATTATTTTTGACTTTATTCAATCTTGTGTTCCTTCTACATTAGTATTCATTTCTGAAATTATTTTTTTCTTTTATTTTTAATTCTTTCTCCATGTTCATGTATGTCTGTCTTATCAGACCATTTGTAATTACGATTTATATTGTTCTTTCACGTCTTTATCATTTCCCCAATGTCTTCTAGTAATTTTGCAGCAGGTTACAATTTTAATCTGTTTGGTAGTCATGACTTTGTTTCATGTTTTCTATAAACATATTTGCTCCTTATTCTCTCCCTTTTTATAACAAACGTATATAGGAGTTGACCTTGATACTCACTGAGCTCTCACGATTACGTGAAATTAGTTTTCCTGAACGTTTGGAAAGCATATCCAAGATAGTTTTTCTAACTCCATATAACTCCATATTCTTTTGTTTTTAGGAAGAGTTAGAAATAACTTGGCAGATTGCTTTGTGAGCTTTCCTGTCTCTGTTCTTTCCCCATCTGCAACTTCTCTTTTCTCCATTTCTTGTACCTCCATCCCACTTAGTTTTGCTTGTTTGTTTTTTCTTTTCTCCCAGCTCTAGCAGTTTCTTCTCAGTGTAGGACCGTGACCTAAAAGGGAGCCCTTGTTGGTCACTTTTGAGAGTTCACACACCATAGATGTTCCAGCCCCTCAGGCCTTTCTGAGGACCCTGTGTACTCACCCACTGCCAGCGTGGGCAGAATCCCTTCCATTTCCACCGTCGTTCTCAGATTAGTCCTCTAACCTCCCCAGTAAATGCCTCTTGGCTATTTTGGGTCTATAATACTTGTTTTCTGGTCTACACATATATCATATTTTATAGAAATATACATATATACATATATACCTATATACATATATGTATATGTGTATGTGTGTGTGTGTGTGTGTGTGTGTGTGTGTGTGTATATAATTTCCTCACTGTAACAAACTTAACCTTTCTTCTATTTTACTCTATACCTTACCTCCCTCTTACAGTTTATGCCCTTGGTCAAGAGAAGAGGCAGCAGATGGGGACTGAAAGCACAGTCTGTAGGGATTGATGGTAGCAGTGGTGGGACAGAATGTTTTAATTTCTTGGACTCCCACATACGTACGACAATTGTTAACAATTAGCTATAAAATGCCCCTCTGCTTACATTCCCCATGGGCTTCATATTGCTCAGTGAACATGCTCTATCTTCCAAATGAGTCAGTAGAGAATAGAATGTTAATTTGTTTAGGCACACAGGTTTCAAGAGTGTCATGGAAGGGAAAAAAATGTATATCAGCCCTTTTATTTTAATTGCCACTTCAGTCCCTGATGGAAAAATCCAGGTTCCCACATGCCACTTTTATTAATAATAGCAGGAACAAAGCTAAAAGGCAGAAATTACCATTTCAGAAATGAAAATATATATATAAAAAAGCAAAACTGGCATCCCATGTTTTCCTCTGATCCCTTTATTCCTTGGTATGAGATTATTAAAAAAAAAAAAAAAACTTAACAATGTCGTCCAATGAATATTTAGATGTTACCTTACATTCCCTTAGGTACTCTGTTTTATGATAATGTGGCAGGGAAATGGATACAGTAGTCAATTACGAAAGTCAAAATGCATGATTGAGGGCCACTCTAGGCAGTAGTCCATAACCCTCCGGAAGAGACCTGCTATCTACCAACTTCCTTTTCTCCCTGTATTTATGAGCCGTTGCTCAGAATAGGAAACCTACTTTGTGAATCCCATAAGAGCTGGCAGGAATGAAAAAGGGAGCATTTGTTGCAACAGAAATGGAATGGACTTGCTTCAGGCCAGGTCTGTACTTTTGGTTGCATATGAAAAATAAGTCTATGAGCAACACAATGCTGAGAGGTCGAATTATAATATAGATTGACAGCCTTTTCATCCAAATTGCCCCTTGACAGTCAATTCTATGGTACAAACAACTTTTACTTCTAAAACTGATGAGCTTAAAAGCAAGTCAGGGATGTTTAAATACATGTGTGTTGTGTGTATATCATATGAGTATATCTGTTTATGTACACACAAGCTTATAGTCTTGAAAAAGGCCAAGGAGGAGAAATAAAACAATAAACCCATTAGAATATATTTGATAGTGGCTGAGAGATTTGCTTTGATATATTTAAAGAAAATGAAAGCCATTAAACCTACTTTCTATTTGAACAAGTATGGTTCTACAAATCTTGCTTTGAGAAAGAACTGAAATCCATAAGGATATTGAAGGATTTTAATTTAATTTTTTTAACTGGTCAGGAAGGGGATAAGGGAACCACAGTACTGTAATTGAACAACTTGTGCTAGTAGCAATGTGGATATTTAAATCTCTATGTTTTTGCCGTAAAATTAAGCAAAAAGAAAAAAAAGAATTAAGGCTAAGTAGTATCCAATGTCAATATCAGTAATCTTATCTTTACATTACAATCAGTGTACTCACAAAATCAATGACAATAACTATTAAAAAATAGTGTTTGCTCATTAACTAAACTGGGAAGTATAATAGAAATACAGAGATAAAATGTAAATAGATCTAGCTATATATACTGACCACAATTTTAAAAATTCATCTTTGGTCTTCAGGTATACAATATTACCTGAAGTTGTTATTTTTAACAGACATTTTGATTTATAAAGACCTTCATGTCAAACATGCATATACGTACACAAATGCTATGGTACAAATCGTAAACGCTGAATAAATATTTGTGAAATCATCTAATTTATAGCACATACACTCTTAAAGCGACCTGTCTTATCCAGTAAAGTATTTTCAAGTGCTTGCTATAACAAACTTATGTGGGGAAACAAATGTTATACATGTTATCCAAAATAGACAAGACATGGAAACAGCCTAAATGTCCATCAGTGGATGAATGGATAAGGGAAACATGGTACATACACACAATGAGATACTATTCAGCCTTTAAAAAAAAAGGAAATCCTGCCATTTGCAACAACATAGATGGACCTTGAAGCTTTTTATGCTAAGTGACATAAGTCAGGCCGAGAAAGACAAAATACTCTATGAGCTCATTTACATGTGAAATTAAAAAAAAAAAACACATAAAAAAAGAGATTAGATTTGTGGTTACTAGAGCATGAGGTTGGGGGAGGAGGAATTGAATGAACATGGTCCAAATGATATAAGATAAATGAGTATTAGGGATGTCATGTACAACATGATAACTTTAGTTAATATTGCTCTATGGTATATTTGAAAGTTGTTAAGAGAGTAAGTCCTAAGAGTTCTATCAAAAAGAAAAAACAAATTTTCATCCTCTTTTTTGTAGCTATATGGGATGATGGATATTAACTAAACTTATTGTGGTAATCATTTCACAGTATATGTAAGTCAAAGCATTATGCTGTACACCTTGTACTTATACAGTGCTATATGTTAATTCTATCTCAATAAAACTAAGGGGAAAAAGAAAAACCAGAGATATTTATTTAGTGATATTTACCCTTGTTTGTTAAAGATAAAACGTTAGTTATTTTTATAGCGAATTTACTAAAATTATGTTGGTTTCTGTTTTAATGGAATTATTGAAGGAGGTTTTTTTGTTTTTTTGTGTGTGTGGTTTTTTTTGATGTTTTTTTTTTAACCAAATATCCTCTGGCAGGTATTTAGGTATTTCTACATTGCCTTTTGGGAGGTCACTTTACCTAGATTTTCATTTCATCATTATATAAAATAAGGGATTGGGCCAAATAATATATAATATCCCTTTTAAGTCTGGAGTTTTAATTAAATAATCCTGTCAATTATTTCATTATGATTCCCCTCACGTATGTTCTTTCTCAACATTGCCACAACTGCCTCTTCAGTTCTTGCTTGGACTATTTTACTCCACACCTTATGTTATTAAGAGGCATTAAAAAAATATCTACTCAGTCTATTTAGATGAGATGTTAAGGAATAAGCATATACTAATACAATCACAAGTAATCCTCCCTACTTTGATGAATGATCATCAAAAAATATTTGATCACTGTTTTAGAACTAACAATTGCTTTAAGCTTTAGAAAAGTTCTGAGAAACAGTTTATTATAATAGTTGAGAGTATGGGCTTTGAAGTTAGAGTCCTCAGATCAAAATCCAGTTAGATGTTAATTAAATGCATGGTTGGGGATAAGTTAAACCTCTTTAAGTCCTATTTTCCTTAACTGAAAAACTGAAATGTAATAATTCTTAATAAATAATTGTTGAGTGAAGGATTAAATAAAATACTGCTTGTGAAAGTCTACACAGTGACTACCTAGAACGTAGAAATCTGTCGATAAATGATAACTATTGTGAGTTTTATGATAAAACTATGATTATGGCTTACTTTTCTTTTTCAGTTCACATATAATATTTGTAAATAGATTGTTTCTTGCAGATGGGTGCTAAACCAAGCTGAGTCCTGTTCATTTGAACATTTTAAAAGTACAAAGTGAATTTGAAATATACTCTTTTAAAAAAATTGAAACATGCCTAATTAAATGAAAACCCCTGCATTAAAAGTTCAGTAATATAAATTAATCATGTATAATCTTATTTCCAAAAGAAGTTTTTAAACATTTTATTTGAGTGTTTAATTAACTGATTTTTAATTCCCTGAAAATGTCTTACAGTTCTCCTATAGCTTTCTAAGCCTTAAATAAAGCTTTTCTCAATATTCAGGTGGAAAGAAAGTTTTCCAAGTATCAATTTATTCACATGATATATATTATCACAATATATATATCAGTATTACCAAGGTGACATTCAAAATATTAATAGTTCTCAATACAAATTTGTGGCAAATCAGAATGTAAGCCAGTTATGAGCAACGATATGGTTGTACCAATGCATATCAACTGAACATCAACCTTAAATATTACAAATACCATAGTCTTCCCCTTATCTGTGGTTTCACTTTCCTCGGTTTTAGTTACCGTGGTTAACCATGGTCTGAAAATATTAAATGGAAAATTCCAGAAATAAACAATTCATAAGTTTTTAATTATGTGCCATTCTGAGTAGCATGACGAAATTTTGGTCCAACTCGCTCACCCCACCTGGAACGTGAATCATTCCTTTGTCTAGTATATCTACTCAATATATGCTACCTGCCCTTTTGTCACTAAGCAGCCAGCTAGGTTGTCAGAGAAAGAGAGACCACATTCATATGACTTTTATTATAGTATATTATTATAATTGCTCTATGTTATTATTACTTATTGTTAATATTTTACTCTACCTAATTTATAAATTAAAATTTATCATAGGTATGTATAAGAAAAACAAAGTATGTATATAGTTAGGTACCAGCTGCAACTTCAGGCATTGCCTTGGGGTCTTGGAAAATATCCCCATGGATAAGGGGGAACTACTGTATATACTTGTTCACTTCTCATTCGCACTCACCACTCCCATCACCCACCATTAGTATTACAAGTCTAGTTTTCTTAAAAGTTAGAAGTTGTATATAGTTGATAGGCCCTTATACCTTATACTTAGACATAATACAAATAGATACCCCATCCACACAAACCCATAGTATGTTAACACTAGTGAATCACAAAAGGTCCCTGCAGGGAATAGCACGCTCACATTTATAAGAAAATTACAAGCACAGACTAGTAACTTTAGTAGAGCTGCTATCACCTCTAGGCCTAAGGAAATAGGGGCAAAAGGTCCCCGGCACTGGATGGAGAGAGTCCTGCAGGAGGGCCATCTTGAGAGGAAAACACATGGGAAAACACAGCTAGACAGCTAGCCTAGAGCAACCTCACAGGGAGGGAGCCAGGGAACATAAAATCCTACCTTCTCCTCCCTTTGGATTTCTTGCCATGACTTCATATCGGCCAAACACTTGCAGAAGTCAGAAAGGAAGGGGCCTTTTTTTCCATTGTGTCCATAAGGTTCAGACCCTTACAGCAAAATATGGAATACAGATGGCTGGAGAGTAGATCTGGAAGGACAGAAAATAGATACTTGATACAACTAGCTTGTCTTTTTCCATCTCATTCTGAGTTAAATATCGAACAAACAAACCTAGAGATGGTTTTGACCTAGGTTGTACTTTGATTTAAACCGTAATAAAAGGGCAAATACTCTAAAGAATGAAATAAATATGCGATACCATCTGTCATCAGACTCTGCTACCTGAATTTTTCCCTTTGAAAGGTTAAATTTCTACTGGTCTTAGTATTTAAACATCTGCATTATATATCAATCCAACTTTCAGATTGACCCAGGAAGAGTTAAAACTTGGATTTTCCATCCTATTACAAAGATGTATTTTCCTTAAATCAAAATAGAGAGTTACTACACACTTTGAATTGGGAAGGCACACTCAATGCTTACATGAATAATCAGCTCTGACACAACCAGCTGAGTGCTCTAACAAATTTTAATAAAATATTATTAATTCCAAATGAGAACAATCACTTTCTTAACATTTGTTTTTTAATATCAGCCATTGACTCCATACTTTACACTGTAGGGTGACAGCTACAAATTGCATAAATGTCCACTAGAAAATAAACTTCCAAGACAAAAATAGAGAAGTTAATGGAACAGAAAAAATTTTCAATACCTTGTGAATAGAGTAGCCATCTCGCGAGAACAAGAGTAGCCAAATGTTTCTGGAGGCCAGGCACAGCTGGGCTCAGATAAGCTATTTATTAGGGAGAGGGATGAAGGAAATGTAGCTGGAACCTCCCAAACAAAAAGAATCCTCTCTCTGTGAGGTCCATGGAGTCCAAGAGTGATGTTATTAAAGACACTGTAAGAATGAATAAAAAAAAATCTAGACATTAACAGAGGCAATGGGGTGTTACAGGACCATTTTGCTTGTGGTGAACAAAAATGTATTTTATAATGACAACCAGATAATTCTCTACAGGGTCTAAAAATCTCACAGCAAAATCAAATGAGAAAAGCATCTCAGGACCTATGGATACCTTCAAACAAATAGGGTAAGAAAGGCAAGGAGATCAGGCTAAATTAAAATATCTAGGAACCAGTATTGATGATCTGCTGTGAAAAAGATCATCCTGCACCTGCTACCCCAATAAGTCAATATTGTATTCATCTTTGGACAATGCATTTTATTTTGTTATTGAATAACCTGCCTCATTATAGAAAATCCAAGTCAGAATATTTGGGAATCAAGACACAGATTGCATAATATCCATTCGAGGATATTATATATTTGATTGAATTACGACTACCAAAATTAAATGAGCTGTATTATCCGTTATGCCTCCAACTCTGAACCCTTCTTAAAGGACCTTAGAGACTCATCGTTGACCCAATGACACCACATAGAATTAGGATTCTTCCAGAAGTGATAGGCCACAGGCAATCTAATATTCAAGGATTACCCTCGGAAGGCTTTAATCCCCCTTGGGTCCTTCCAAGTGTTCAAAGTCTTCATTTTCCTCCTGTCTATTTAACCTTGAAAAAATGATCAACAGAAAGGAATCTACTGGGCTGAGCCATTGTCTCTCCTGTTCTCTTGATCTGATGACAATTACAGAAAAGCAAAAGATTCTGTAGAATAAAAACAGAACCATCTGCTTCTAACAACCTACCGTTCCCAACATTTATATCAGGGGTACTTAGTACTGAAATTTTAACTCTTAGAAGGGAATATTTCTATACCATTTACATGATCAATTTCTGACATAGAAATCTTACGTAATCTAGTAACTACATAAGCATACGTTGTGCCTATATCCTACTGTCACGGTCGTGCCAGAAGGCAACCAATAGGATTTAGACATCCACTTCAATGAAGGTCCAAATAGAAGCCAAAATTCTCAGTGTCAGTGTCAAAGAAAAAATAGGAAATTCAGAAATACTGGTGCTGCATAGAGTATGGATACAGGAAGCATATTAAAATCTTCATTTGTTTCAGTGAGAGTGATTTTTCTTTTTTTTTTTTTTTCTTTAGTATCAACTGAAATCAACCTACATTTTCAAGGCCTATGAAACAAGACAAATAGTAAAAACTTGCTAAATCATAATTTAACATTTTTAACAAAGTCAGTGATAGATTTATCCACACTAATTTATTTAGATTCCATGGCTATTGAGATTTTTTTTCTGGACAAGATAGGGACAAAAACCTATGTTTATAGCTGGGTAGAATACCTGCACTTAAGATACTTTAGTGGGTATTTTAATATTATTGGTTCTCAATCTCCACTATTCATCAGATTCAACTTAGAAGATTAAAATAAATGATAATTATTCATGGAGGTTCTGGTTCAGTTGCTCTGGGATGGAGCTGGTCACGCTATTTCGTGTGTGTGTGTGTGTGTGTGTGTGTGTGTGTGTGTGTTCCCAAGGTAATTTGGTTGTACAATGATGGCTGATGATCATTGATCTAACTGAACCTGAGTCACCTATTTTATAAGTGAGAGAAGTACTATAGAAGTTATGTGATCCACACAAAATCACTCTCAGGTGAAAGAATACTCAACTTGTGATCAGAAGCTGTGGGTTTGAGTTCTGGCTTTGTTGCTGAATAATAGGGTGAAATTGTGAAAATCACTTCAACTCTCAGTTTTAGGATATGCGTAAGGAAAACAAAGAGAAAATGCCTGCTTGACTTACTTCACAGGGTTGTTGAGAGGACCGACATAAAACTAGGTGACCTAAGCTATGTCAAATTACTTTATAAAATGCCAAGTACTACACATATATTAGGAATCATTATTGCAGTATAGGCAAGCCTACAAGAACAGAAGTCTGTTATCTCCTTGTTCTTCAACTTTTTAAACCATTCTCTTTTTATATCAGTGACTATATTACACAACTAGCTATCAGGCATTATAAAAATCAGCACATAGTATTAACACAGTGGTAATTAATTTTCATATTTATGACCCAGATGTTCTACAACTTCTCCACTCAGAGTATGGTGGGTCTGAAACCAGTAGCATTGGCATCACCGGACAGCTTGCTGAAAATGCAAATCTCATGCCTCACCTCAGTCCTCCTGAATCCAGCCCAATCTTCAGTTTAACATCTTCAGTTTAAGATCCCCAGCTGATTTGAGGAACGCTACAATGTGAAAAGTACTGTTCTATAAGATCTCAAAATGTCTTTGGCATGACGAAGCTAGGTTCAGTGCCATTTGAGCAATTCTATTTCTATTTTAAGTCTACAAAACCTAAAAATACATATGACATATGTGTGTGTGCAGAAGTGTGATTCTATCTGAAACTATTGGGTTAAGTAAATGCTCCCCTATCCCTGTTTGAGCTAAACAACAGCATTCATTGCAAATTTAATCAAATTCTCTTTAGATTTCTCCTCATAATAATCAATTCTTAGAAGTAATTTTGATTCATATGAATAATCACTATAAGTTTCTGTGGAAGCTTAGAGATTTAGCAATCTCATTTTAGATGCGATTATTCTGAACAGAAGTGATTTGACTCGATACAATCCAAGTTCCCCATCGAGTATCCCATACCTTTTCTCCCATTCTCCAAGCCACAAGCTCATATGACCCAATCCAGGTTGAAACCAACATGAGATTCTTAGGAGTGACCAAAGCATGCAGCTTGTTATTTGGATTACATTTTCTTGTTAGGGAAAACATCTTTGGTGATTTTAATTTAGTCACAATATTGCAGTTTGGGGAGTTAAAGAAGGAGAATGTGGTCTCATTATTCAGACATTTTTTAAAAAGGAAAGAAAATGAGTAAATAGTTTTGCCTTTTTTTTTTCTCAAAGATGCTATGCTCCAATTAATTACCCTGTCTTAAGTCATTCCCTAGGCTCTGCAGAAATTAGGAGTGTCTGAGTGGAAATTAAATAAGATGAAATCTTAACAAATGACAGTTACATGAGCTACTCAGTCATCGCACAGTCTCTGCATACTGAGCGAATGGAAATTTTCCTGCAACCCCAGATTTCCCTACTCGTCTAATTGGGTGTAAATTGCTGCCTATTTATACTTGATCTATGAATAGATGTCAGTCCCAAAGTGTCATGGACTTGAGGTATGTTGCAAGAGGCTTATGATGAATTTGTTTTCACAGGAGGTAACGCTTTTTGAAAAGTATGGCCACAAAAGGTGAGCAAGGCAACAAGATGTGGCAGGGAAGATGTTTCCTAGAACATCTTTTAAACCTTTTGTGAAATGGGCCAGCAAGAAGGAAATTCAAAGTGATCCACAGCGCTTTGGCAGAGGAAGAGGGATCGGGGCTCCCACCTGTGAAACTGTCAATTTCACTTTGGAAAGAATAAGAACAGAGAGAGAATCAAAGGCCCAGACATGAGGTAAAAAAACTTATTTAGGAAGATGAATTTGCTTGAATAGATTCCATTCCCCACTTTCATCCTAAAGACAAACACTGATCGTCAACTATTAAACATCATTCCTGGCAGAGGGGAATGCAACTTGTAGTGAATGAATTACATTGTGCAAAATGTATAGCCTGAATGCTGGGAGTAACATAATCAGCTGTGTATAGAGCCAGGCCTGTTTTACATTAATTCACCTAAGTCTGTATTATGTCATATGTCCTTTTTAATTTAATACTACATCGAGCTAAATCATTTTTTTTTTTCATTTCCTGCAGGAGTATTTCATGCTAAAGCAATAGGAAATGTTCCTTGGTACATTCGCCAATATTGATTGCCACTTAGGTTATGTTCTCAGTATTTCTCTCAGCAGAAGCATTTCTCCCTGTCCTTGCTTATCCCCTTTTCAGTCCTCAGGACTCGTGTCTGTCAGGTATTTATAGGCAGCCTTTGCAGCTATAAGTGCGTTCCTCCTCAGTTTATAGACAAAGAGATAGATGATCTATCGAGTGTAGTGCCTGGGGATGATAGAACAGACATTTACAATTAGCAATAAAGAAGTCCAAGGCTCAGAAGTTTCCCTGAAGATGGAAAAGTTTCTAAAAGTTTCCACTTTTCAGGAAATGCTCTACATATGGGAGCACTCAAGGGGTGGGAGGTCCAGTTCACTTTAACTAGTTAGGTTTCATGGGCCACAAAAACACTGAACTATCCTAGCTCCCGGGAGAGTGTGACCGAAAAAGAATTAGACAAGCCGGTTTCCAATCCTGGTTCTGCCACTTATTTACAAAACATCCTCAAATCCTTCAGCATACTCACCTCAGTGAGTATGCTGTAAAATGTCCACCTCAGTGTATTATTGCAATGATACAATGAGCCAATATAACATATCTAGAACAGCGCCCAGCACACAATAAGAAGGTTTTCAATTAATGTCATTTCCTTTTTTTTTCTTATTTTAAAAATAGAGCACAGTGTTCTGAAGAAGATCAAAAGAGATAAACCTGCACAACATAAAGCTAGGCTATAAAAATATAGTAAAGAGGGAAATGTGAATGATCATATGCTCCTTGCGACTGATGACCCCATGGAGACCCCATGGAGGGTGACTTAAGTTTCTAAGTTGATTTTGAGTATACTAAGTATCATTGGAATATGGAGTGTTGTACGAACTCAAGCTATGTGTCTAGATTTGTTCTAGAACTTCTGTACCATCAATTTATGTATCTAGCATCTCACCTATTTGGGGACTATAAGAGCTGTTGCTCTTGGAGAATAAAATCAAATTTTGATCTGAATATTTTTTAAATCAAATGGTTCATCTATCCCCTCTCCAGCCAACATCTTCTGAAACACATGGATATAACAATATCTCAGCCCCTTTGCAACACTGTATATTCACAAATACAGCAAATGCCAGCACAACATAGCATGTTTATCTTCTGATATTCGGATATTCTACCTGTATATATCAATAGAGCCATATCAGTGACCAAAATAAATACCCAGTGACGTCATAGGAATGGTGGCAGCAAGGCGGACTTCTTGAGTTCTCTTCTGGAGCTTATCACAAATTGAACATCTATAACCCATCAAAGGACTCTCTGCTAATCACACAGAACAGAGACTCGTACAAGGATTACTTGAAGGGCCCAGCTCAAGAGGCACAAGGTTCAACACACCCAGAGGCCAACTCCAGACCAAACCAGAGTACTACCGGGTTTGACCTACAAGTGACACACGCAAAGGGAATTCTCTACAGACACAAGAGCACATAGAGTCCACACCTCATTTAAGCAGTCAACCCTCACGCAGCAGATCATCCACTGTGGGCAGAGCCAAGTCTCACAACTAGTCAGCCTAGGAGCCAATTCTACCTACTCAGAAGCTAAAAGCAATTAGAGATCAACTTTAACAGGTCAATATACACAACACAGGAGTCACCTTTGGAGCATACACAGAGGAGAAGGAGGAAGTGGTGCAAGTCAAATATAAAGGTCACATACTACATAAGATAACCCAGCAAAAACTAAGAACCCTAGGGGATCTACCTAATACATCGAAGCAAACATAGAGAGTCAGCCAGAATGGGAAACAAAGAAACATGTCCCAAATAAAAGAACAGAAGAAACCTCCTGAATTGGAACCAAATGAAATAGAGGTAACCAACCTATCAGAGACAGAGTTCAGAACACTGATAATAAGAATGTTTAAGGAGCTTAGTGATGACATAAAGAAGGATAGAGAAATCATAGTAAATAACCAGTTAGAACTAAAGAATATGACAACTGAAATAAAGGAAGGAATTACCAGCAGGTTAGATGAAGCAGAGGATCGAATCAGCGACTTAGAAGACAAGTTAGCAGAGATCACCCAAACGGAACAACAAAAAGAATAAAAAACAATGAAGATAGTTTAAGAGACCTCTGGAATAACATCAAGCGCAACAACACACGTATCATAGGAATATCAGAAGGTGAAGAGAGGAACAAGGGATCGAGAACATATTTGAAGTAATAATGTCCGAAAACTTCCCCAACCTGGTGAAGGAAACCGACATACAAGCCCAGGAAGTGCAGAGAGTTCCAACCAGCATAAACCCAAACAGGTCCACACCAAGACACATTATAGTTAAAAAGGCAAAGGTTAAAGACAAAGAGAGAATCCTAAAAGCAGCAAGAGAAAGACAGCGGGTTACATACAAGAGAAATCCTATAAGACTATCAAATGACTTTTCTATAGAAACATTGCAGGCCAGGAAGCAGTGGCAGAAGATACTCAAAGTGATGGAAAACAAAGGCCTACAACCTAGATTGCTTTATCCAGCAAGGCTATGGTTTAAAATTGAAGGAGAGATAAAGAGCTTCCCAGAAAAGAATAAGCTAAAGGAATTTATTACCACCTAGGGAGCATTGCAGGAAATATTAAAAGGGTTTCCGTAAACAGAAGAAAGATGAAAACAATCTAACTACAAATTTAAAAAATGGCAATAATTATGCACCTATCAATAATCATTTAAAATGTAAATGGATTAAATGTTCCAATCAAAAGACATAGGGTGGCTGAATGGATAAGAAAGCAAGACCCTTGTATATGCTGTATACAAGAGACTCACCTCAGATCAAAAGACACACAGACTGAAAGTGAAGGGTTGGAGTAAGATATTTCATGCAAATGGAAATGAGAAAAAAGCTGGAGTTGCAATACTTATATCTGACAAAACAGACTTTAAAATGAAGAATATATTAAAAGACAACGATGGGTACTATATAATAATAAAGAGTTCGATCTGACAAGAGGACATAACCCTAGTAAACATCTATGCACCCAACATAGGAGCACCTAAATATATAAAACAGATATTGACTGACATAAAGACAGAGATCAACAGTAACACTACCTTAGTAGAGGATCTCAACACACCTCTAACAACAAGAGACGGGTCTTCCAGACAGAAAATCAATATGGAAACAACAGCCTTAAATGACACATTCAACCACTTGGATTTAATCGATATTTTCAGAGCATTTCACCCCAAAGTTGCAGAATACACGTTCTTCTCAAACTCACATGGAACATTTTCCAAGATAGACCACATGTTAGGCCACAAAACAAATCTTGACAAATTTAAGAAAATTGAAATCATGCCAATTGTCTTCTCTGATCACAGTGCTATGAAATTAGAAATCCACTACAGGAAAAAAAAAAACAAAACTGGAAGACACACCAATTCATGGAGGCTGAATAACATGTTAATAAATAATGAATGGGTCAACCATGAGATCAAGGAAGAAATCAAAAGATATCTCGAGACAAATGAAAATGAAAACACGATGACTCAAAATCTATGGAATGCAGCGAAACCAGTCCTAAGAGCGAAATTCATAGGATTGCAGGCCTACCTAAAGAAACAAGAAAAATCACTAATCAACAGTTTATCTTCACACTTAAGGATCTGGAAAAAGAACAGCAAAATAAGCCCAAAGGGAGCACAAGGAAGGAGATAATAAAAATCAGAGCGGAAATAAATGAAATAGAAACCAGAAAAACAATACAAAAGATCAATGAATCCAAGAGTTGTTTTTTAGAGAGATAAACAAAATTGAAAAACCTTTAGCCAGACTCATCAAAAAAAAGAGAGGACTCAAATTAATAAAATCAGAAATGAAATTGGAGAAGTGAAAACAGACACCACAGAAATACAAAAAAAAATTTAAGAAATTACTATGAGCAACTATATGCCAACAAATTTGACAATCGGGAAGAAATGGACAAATTTCTAGAAGCATACAACCTTCCAAGGCTAACTCAAGAAGAAACGAAAAACCTATTCTGATTATCAGGGAAATTGAATCAGTAATCAACAATCTCCTAACAAACAAAAGCCCTGAACCAGATGGCTTCACAGGTGAATTTTACAAAACATTCAAAAAAGAATTATCACCTATTCTCCTCAAGCTCTTCCAAGAAATCCAGAAGGAGGGAAGGCTCCCAAACACTTTTTACAAGGCCACTATCACCCTGATCTCTAAATCAGACAAAGACACTACAAGACAAGAAAACTACAGGTCGATATCTCTAATGAACATAGATACAAAAATCCTCAACAAAATATTAGCAAACAGAATTCAGCAATACATTAAAAAGATCATACACCATGATAAGTGGGATTCATTCCTGGTATGCAAGCATGCTTCAACATCCGCAAATCAATTAATGTGATACATCACATTAACAAAATGAAAAATAAAAATCATATTATCATATCAATAGATGCAGAAAAAGGGTTTGACAAAATCCAGCAGCCATTTATGATGAAAACCCTTAAGAAAGTGAGAATAGAGGGATCTTATCTCAACATAATGAAGGCCATATATGATAAACCCACAGCTAACATCATAATCAATGGGGAAAAGCTAAAACCATTCCTTTAAGATCAGGAACAAGGCAAGGTTGCCCACTTTCTCCACTTCTATTCAACATAGTGCTGGAAGTTCTAGCCACAGCAATCAGACAAGAAAAGGAAATAAAAGGCATCCAAATCAGTAAAGAGGAAGTAAAATTTTCATAATATGCAGATGACATGATACTATATATAGAGAACTCTAAAGACTCCACCAAGAAACTATTAGAGCTGATAAATGAATTTAGTAAAGTAGCAGGATACAAAATTAATATTCAGAAATCAGTTGTATTTGTATATATCAATAATAAAACATCAGAAGGAGAAATTAAGAAAACAATCCCATTTACAATTGCTTCAAAGACTATAAAATACCTGGGAATAAATTTAACCAAAGAAGTAAAAGGTCTGTACTCAGAAAATTATAAGACACTGAAGAGAGAAATTAAAGAAGATACATATAGATGGAAACATATACCATATTCATGGATAGGAAGTATTAATACAGTTAAAATATCCATACTACCTAAGGTAATAAACATATTTGATGCAATTCCTATCAAACTACCAAGGACGTTTTTCACAGAAATAGAACATATAATCCTAAAATTTCTATGGAACCATAAAAGACCCCAGATAGCCTCGGCAATCTTGAGAAATAAGAGCAAAGTGGTTGGTATAATGACACGTGACATCAAATTATACTACAAAGCTACAGTAATAAAAACAGCATTGTACTGGCATAAAAACAGACACATAGATCAATGGAACAGAATAGAAAGCCCAGAAATAAATCCATGTCTATATGGTCATTTAATCTATGACAATGGAAGGAAGAATTTATGGTGGGGTAAAGATAGTCTATTCAATAAATGGTGCTGGGAAACCTGGAGAGACACATACAAAAAAATGAAGCTGGACTACCTCCTTACACCACATACAAAAATAAATTCAAAATGGCTTAAAGACTTAAATGTAAGATCTGAAATCATAAAATTCCTAGAAGAAAATATAGGAAGCAACTTTACAGACATTACCCGGAGTAAGATTTTTACTGATCTATCCCCTTGGGCAAGGGAAGTAAGAGAAAAAATAAACATGTGGGAATACATCAAACTAAAAATTTTTTCTCAGCAAAGGAAATCATCACTAAAACAAAAAGGGATCCTACGGAATGGGAAGAGATATTTGCCAATGATATATCCGATAAGGGGTTAATATCCCAAATTTATAAAAAACTCACTCAACTCAACTCCAAAAAAACAAACAACCAAATTAAAAAATGGGCAGAGGACATGAAGAGACATTTTTCTAAAAAGGACATACAGATGGCAAACAGACATGAAATATTGCCTTACAGCTGCCAAACCGTTTGTTCCCCGCGCTATTCCCAGGATTTCACAAGGGAGTGCCTCAGCAAACTGAGGCCCGATGGAGAGAGATCAGAAAAGCTTCTTTGAGGGGAAGTCTCAGCAAACTGAGACCCGAGGGAATTATATTGGTCCCTCCCCTTCAATGGATTCCTTGGAGATGTGTGTGTGTGCAGGCAAAGTACAAGCTGGAACACAATGGGAACTTTTGGAAAGACAGCCAGCAGGCTATATAACACATAGATCTTGAGATTAACAATCTTTTACCTCCTTAGAAGTTAACCAATAAAAGCTATGCGTTGGCCTTATTCGGGGCTCAGTCCTCGAGGCTTGAGTCCCTTGGCCCGCTTGCACCCTATTCTTGACTACTGTCTTTTTTTAGCCCTGCACCACCCTTCTCGCTTCCCACAGCTCTTGTCGGTTGGACATGACAATAACAAAATGCTCAACCTCACTAACCATTAGAGAAATGCAAATAAAAACCAAACACAATGAGATACCACCTCACCCCAGTTAAAATGGCTATCATCAATAAATCAACAAACAAGACCTGGGGAGGATGTGGAGAAAAGGGAACCCATGTGCACTGTTGGTGGGATTGCAGATTGGTGCAGCCACTATGGAAAACAGTATGGAGGTATCTCAAAAATCTGAAAATGGAACTACCTTATGATCCAGCAATTCCACTCTTAGGTAACTATCCAGAGAAATCCAACTCTAATTAAAAAAAAATTATGCACCCCTATGTTTATTGCAGCACTATACACAATAGCCAAGACATGGAAACAAACAAAATGCCCATTGGTAGACTACTGGATTAAGAAACTGTGGTACATTTATACAATGGAGTATTACGCATCCATAAAGAAGAAAGAAATCTCACCATTTGCAACAACATGGATGGACCTAGAGAACATTATGTTAAGTGAAATAAGTCAGACAGAGAAAGATAAATACCATATGATCTCACTTATATGTGGAATCTAAAGAAAAGAATAAGTGAATGAACTAATCAGAAACAGTCTCAGAGACATAGAGGAAAAACTGAGTGTTGCTAGACGGGAGCGGGGGTAGGGATAAGGGGGAAGGTGAGGGGATTAGAAAGCACCGTCAGTAACCACAAGATTGCCACGGGGATACGAAAGTCAATTTGGGGAATGTAATCAATAATGTAAAGATTTTGTAGGGTATCCGATGGACACTTGTCTCAGTAGGGAGACCACCTCAGGGATGAGGCAGATGCTTGATCACTGCACTGTGCACCTGAAGCTGAAGCTGAACAATAATGAATGTCAACTACAATTTATATATATATAAAGAGAGAGAGAGAGAGAGAGAGAGAGAGAGAGAGAGATGACTGTGTGCAATGTCAGAGGGATAGTGGATGCTGGGAGGGGGGTTGATACTATGTGAGGGATATAAATGATAAATGTTTAACTATTACATTGTTTTGTGCACCTGAAAGTAATAATAAAAAAATGTATAAATAATCCAAAAGATCAAATAATCCTAATAAAAATAAATAAATAAATAAATACCGAAATACCGTTATACTGTAGGCAAAGAGCTAGCTACTGCCCTGAGCCATAATCCTATAACCCATCCCCTAGAATCCGCTACATGTACCCACAATCCAGCAACCAAACACATTTGTGCTTCCGAGGTCCTGTTCTGGTACTAGTGCTAGACTCTGTCCTCCTTGATCAGTGTCTATGTTGTACCTATCATTCAATAGTTTTGTCCCTTATTCCTCTATGTGTAGGCCCTTTTCCTTATTTCACCCCTGTGTAGCAGAGAATACCACCATCAGCTTCTTTCCACAACTGCTTTGATTTCTGCTGATCCCACTCCCTCTGCCATTCCTTAGACTCTGGCCAATAATGGTACTAATGCAGCCTCTTCTCAGTCCCCAGTTTTGACATGATCCTCCTCTCCTCACCCAAGAGAACATTTGAACTTTTATCCTACTCTAGTGTCATGACATTGACCTCTCTTTCAGAGTCTTCTAGTATTTCTTTGAGTCTGACGGCTCTGACTGCAGTCCACCACAAGCATCATCATGTCCGTTTCTGTGAAGAAGACCAGAGATACAAAAGAGGAACAATTGATCTTGGCTCTGCCAGAATGCCTTCCGGAATGAAGTGAGGCAATGAAAAGTCAGGATAGATAACGGTCAGTGGCGTGAACGAGTTATAGATTGTGGCTGTTCAAAGTTGGTCAGGGCTTTGTTATTTCATTCTTTGAGGGTGTCAGTGGTGAAGTTCTATAGAATGGTAAGAATATTTGAGAACAGTGAAAGACCCAAGGCTTAAAGTCTCTACTCCAATTCTACAACTTCCCCTTCAGCAGGTCCACCCATGAAAAGAGCTCAGCTTGGTCAAGTTCTGCCCCAGTTCTCTCTCCCTTGGGCCTTGGTCCTTCCTTGTTAACCTCTCTGATTCTTTTTTTTTTTCATTCACCTGGTTTCTAACTTTTTTGTCTCTATTTTACCCACACTTCAAATTTGATGATTGATATAGTCTCTCTAGCATGAATCATTGCAGCTTTTGAGGACAGAGATTTGAATGTATCCTACAACTCTATCCAATTTCTGTGATTCTTGAAAACTACCCTCTTCTGCTTTCCATTTATTCTACTGGTTTCTATATTGCTCATAATTACTATAAAATTATTCAATATTAAAATTGCATTAAAATTATTCACTTTATGTAAACTAAGTTTTCCTATTAATAAATAAGCCATTTATACCTATTCCTCCAGAGTATGGAAAAAGACCACAGAACCTTGACTTGTAGGTATGTCTCTGAATCATGCAGAAAGGATGATCTCTCTCCTTCCCCAGTGAGTAGACAGCCACGGAAAATCAATTCTGCTAGTGGGCCTCTTGCTAGAACAATGTCCAGAGCCTTCAGACAAAGACGTCAAGCTTTAGAAAAGCAAGGGAGTAAGTGGCATTGAGCTATGGAATCACAGGGCTCATAAGCCCTTTTGTGAGGAACTGCCTTCCTATGACTGGGTTTGTTTTTACCTTGTTATAATTTTATATGCAAAGTAACTAATCTTAATTTGTTGATTCAAATATGGTTAATGAACATGTTAATGCAATGACACCTACCCATCTGGCATTGGTTTTCTGGATATACAAATCAGGCACTCTCCATTTGTTGATGCTGATAAAATGCTGAGGCCAGAAACGAGACAGAAAAATTCAATTAATCAATTAATCCTCCCGATTCCCCCCATTTGGCTAATGCTCCATCCTGGCCTCAGTCTTTCCTATTAGTATGTCATTAAGCGATGCAAAGGAAATCTACACCTATTAATTTTGGTGGGAGTCAAAAATTGTTGCAATTTGAACAATAATAGCTCCTTTATGGTTTTGCATCTTATATGGTGAAATAAAATATCTTTCTGTGCATTTAGGCAGAGAAAAGATAAAATAGATATCCATTAGAAAAACGTTGTATGGATTTTCTTCCTTTTCATCTCCAAACTTTACCTGCAAATTGGCTGGTAAACTTATTTTTAAATGTAGCTCCTAGGTCCCACCCCCAAAAATTCTGATGCAGACTCTCTTAGGAATCAGAACCCAGGAGTCCAAAGTTTTAACTCATAGCCAGTGTAATGTTGGTGCAAACTATACATTGAGCCACACATCACAAGGGACTCCAGGCCAGTTCAGAACGATGCTGCTGACTTCTTCACTGTTCAGCAGATTCAATCAAATATATTAAATGTGCAACAGTTATTTCATCAGAAAGAGAGCTAGTGAAATACAATAGAAAGATCCAGAAATTAACCAAAGTGCATATGGCAATTTAATATTATAAAGATGGCATCTCAAATTAAGGGGAAGAGAGAACTTTTTTAAGAAATTGTATTAGGACAAATAGTCATTTGAGAAAAAAGTTAAATTTGGATTTGTACCTCACATTATACCACACATGGGGTAAATATAAATTGATTAGCAGTCTAAATGTAAAAATAAAACCCTACAATTAGTGAAAGAAAGAAAGAAAGAAAGAAAGAGAGAGAGAGAGAGAGAGGGAGGGAGGGAGGGAGGGAGGGAGGGAGGAAGGAAGGAAGGAAGGAAGGAAGGAAGGAAGGAAGGAAGGAAGGAAGAAAGGAAGAAAGAAAGTTTAGTGTATTCCATTACAATCTCTAAGTGAGGACATCTTAACTATCATTTGATCTAGAAGTCATTATAAATAAGAGTAGTATATTCAACTACATATTTTTAACTTTCTTTGTAGAAAACAATATTGAAAAAAAAAAAAAACGGGGGGGGCTAATGTCCCTATACATAATAAAGAGCTCTTAAAAACAAAAAGGAAAAAGGACAAAAACCCAATTTTCGGTAACCAAAATACATATAACTATAAATAGCCCTTAGACATTAGAGAATGGTTACAGAGAGAGTCATTTTGCTATCTTGGGACGTGTTCCCTGCAGAAGGAACAGCAGGTATAAAGGACCAAAAGCAGGAGCCTGTTTAATATTAACAAGAAAACAGTTGTGCTAGTTTCACACACTGAAGCACAATAAGCAAGGAAATGAGTAGTTAGAGACAAGAATGGACTGTTCAGGGCCTTGTTGGCTCATGTTAGGGCTTGGATTCATTCTGAACAAGGTGGGTAGTCGTTGGTTTTAAGTAGAGGAGAAATGTGCTGTGACTTCATTAGAAAACAATCATTCTGTCTGCAAAGTGGGAAATAGATTGATGACTGAATTGGCCTATACATCCCTTCTCAGACTATGGTCGCTATCCTTAAGGAAAAAAAACAAAACACAAAACTGCTCTCTGCCTTACGCCAAACTTTCCAACACACGCGCGCGCGCACACACACACACACACACACACACTCAAAAAACAAATAGGTTTCTTAAGTGCCAGAAGGAATTGGGTTATGATCTGGCTGTGACATGCATTAGCTGTACATCCACGAGCAAAATACCCTCCCTAAACATTCTCATCCTCATCTGTTGCATGGGTTAGTAATGGAAACTTAAGATTGCTGGCAGAATTAAATAAGGCCATGTGCACAGGCACCTAACTTAAGATGCCCACCAACTGTTTCTTCTCTTTCCTTTTCTTTCCTTTCAGGTTGGTCTCTAAGGCTTACCTGTCCGCACATGAAGTTGTTTCAGGTAAGGTGACAGAGTCATGGATGGGGAACCTGGTGGGACATTGTTTCTCTGCCAAGAGGTGGGAGGCCCCATTCTCAGAATCTTCACCGTTCTTGACAATGTTTACAGTGCAGCTCCAAGCTAAAAAGGATCTTCCATAGTTGGTAGCAAAATTGATTATGTTTTTTAGTTCCTGAACATTCTAACTTTTTTCCTCCCTAGTCCCATCAAGGATTTGAAGATAGAGTTCTCTATGCCTTATAGTGACCCAAATGGCCTTCAGTGTTCCCTCAGCTTGACTAAACTTTAGACAGTTTTCTTACTAACACAGGCCCCTGACCTTCCTTTGTTTAGAGCATTTGTTTTAGAAACCTTGAAATTATAATTTTTTCTCTGCCCCATTGGAGATGTAAACCTCCCAGAATCTTGCCAGATTTACAGCCCAGGAAGGTCATTCTCAAGGACCCGGGAGCTATCATCCCTTTGAAATTTAACCATCAAGAAAGAACGCTGTTATCAGGTTGTGATGATTTTCTTCTGCTCTTGTCTTCTCGAGGAAAAGAATTGAGTCCAGGGACAGCACTTTGTGCAAGTACAGGATAGTAAGAAGTGTATTAGTAAAAGCAGACACACTCCACAATGTGGAGCGGACCAATCCCAGGAGGGGGAGAGGCCTCTCCTTACATTGTGTGGAGGCTTTTATTTCTATGGGTAGAATTGCCTCCCCCTCTCCCTTCTCCTTATCTCTTTCTCTCCTGCTGAGGTGCCCAGCCCTCCCTTTTCATTCTCAAGGTAGTTTCTGTCAATTTTCTTTTGTGATTTGTTTGAGAAGCTCACTAAAATGGTCCTGATAAGCAGGATGTATATTATGATAAGTGGCCGTGGGTGTCTTCCTCCTTTCTCTGGCTTCGAACAACACCTCCCTTTGATTTAGGGACATGTGTAAGCCTGGAATCCTGCTGGGCTAGTAAGGCATCGGTGCCCTAAGTGAGGGCAGCTGCAAGGGTCTTGACCCAAGTAGGAGCCGCAGCAAGTGGCTTTTTAACAGGGGCTAGGTCTCTCCTCCTGCTCATTCTATCTTCCTACCTTATCAGTGTCCCTGTCTTCCAGTTTCTGTGGGAGGGTAGGAGCCTACCTTTAACAAGCAACCATTTACAAACACAGATGGCCCAATTACATTGACCAACCCCACTCCCTTTTTACTTTCCACTAGTTCACCCCAGTGGCTAAAACCTCTCCTACCTTTTGTTTCAGTGGAGTCGAAGCCAATCTTTTCCCCCCTATTGCAACAGTCTGGAATAAGGTCTTCCATACTTATTTAACTTTGTCCTGTGCAATTTTTCTTTGACAATAGATACCATCTTGCCAACACCCGAGCACTCACTGAAGCCCACGATTAAGACTTAAATCTAAGATCCCAAGGAAAAAAGTGTCCTGTTTCAATGCTACCTGAGACATTTCCCAACACCAGACTGGGCAGTTATTCATACAGAGATGATCTACTTAAACAATTGCCTCTAGGAATAGAAATGTGTTCAAAAAGACATGACAGCTTGCTAGCAAATCTTTCACACCTATGACATTATTGGCTAGCGTTTTCAGTTATTCAGTTGTGTCACGTGGGGAAAATAAGTTGCCAACCTTCCGCATTGAGCACGCTCCCCCATCTCCATGGATACGCTCCCCCATCTGCATGGATGTCTAGTAAAATCAATTTCCTACATTTTCCATCTTTGCCTGAAGTATGTCTTTGGCCATTTCAATAGGCAATCAGGTGCACCTGAGGGACCACTGGTTGTGGGGCTCTTGTTCAATGTATGTCTTTGATAACTAAAGCTGAGGATAAAGATCCCAGATGCCAGAACCTTTTATAGACAGAAGGTTGTCTTTAGTTTTCATTTGCATCGCTTTGTTCTCATCATCAAAGACACTTGTATAACAGTAGACATAAAGGAGCTCCTTCTACTTGCTCATAATCTGCTTCTTCCTGGGGTAGCGTCATAGCTGACATTTCCCTTGCTAAAAGTGATTAACACATTGCCCTAGGCAAGTCGCTTATCCAGCCTTAGGTGAAACATGAGCCCCCTGCTTCTTAGAGCTTTTTTCCTGCACTCTGCATGAAGGAACATTGAAACAGAAGTAAGCTCCGTGCATACACTTGCATCAGGGGCACATGGAAGAATGACCTCTGCTTAATCAAGACTGATGGGAGCCTTGATTACATCCACTTTCCCGAAAGTAAAAGTCCCCTTAGACATGTTTGTTTGGAGTGAAGGCTGAGAAAGAAGGCTGTTGAATCAGGAGAGTGATAACCTCAACTCTGGCCTTATACCATTTAGAATCAGTAGAATTAGAAATCTGACAACTTCAGACGGCAGAATGAAGGCCAGATATTTCGGGGTCAACTTAAGGAAGAGACTTTTAACAGTTAAAATGCACAGAACAGGCTGCTTTGGGAGGCGGGGAAGTTGTTACAAAGGAAACGTACGCATGACAGAATCACTGCTATTTCTACCATTTCTGAAATTATATGATCCTTTATGTTAAATTTCCAACAAAAATAAATTGAAGGCATAAATGAACCGAAACAGGAATTTGCACAGATTCTACCGGACGACTGAAGGCTTTCCTTTCAGTAAATTTGGAGGTATATATTGGAATTTGACAGAGATTGCCTTTTTTTTTTCTTTATACAAGCTATACCAAGTTATACTTCCGTTAGTGAATTATGAGAAGGATTGTTTCCCTGTCTCCTGGCAAACCCATGGTGTATAACCAAATGTTTTGACCTTTGCCAATCTGAGAGGTAAATATGAAGACTCCGGCAGTTTTAGTTTGCATTCATTTTAAAATAATGTGTGATGTCAAACAGCTTTTCATATGTTTAAGAGCCAGTGGTAGTTCCTTTTCTGTGAATTGTTTGTTCATTTCCTTTGCTCATTTACTTATTAAATGGTTGGCCTATTTCTCGTAGATTTATAGAGCTTGCAGACATTTTTCTATGATACGAGTAGCAAATGCTTCCCAGAGTTTCACGTTTGTCTTACGACTTCATTTTTTTTGTTTTCTACCATAAATTTCAAAAAGCTGATTAGTGGAATTTATCTGTTGTTTTTTTTTCCCCTTCACTTCTGTGTCATACTGAGAAACAGATTTTAAAAATAATTCTCCATTTATTTGACCAATATTTTTAGCAGTTCATATTTCATATTTAACGCTGGAGTTCATTTAGGTGTGAACTATGAATCTAATTTTATTATTTTACAGGCGACTGCCCAGACAGTCCAACATTTATTAAATAATCTATCAGTTCCTCACCAATGTGAAATGTCACATTTTTACCACATACTTAAAATCTCAAATATATGCGGTACTATTTCTGGAATGTCTATGATGTCCCATTAATTGGTCTAATGTGTAATAGTACTACACTGTTTTAATTATTTTAGCTTTATAATGTTTTAGTAGAACTATACCCCCTGCTCTCAATCAAGCCAGCAATTCCCTGGTTACTGCTGTTTATTTTTCTGTATGAAATCTGTCCAGTAAGAAAACAATATATGAAACTGATATTGATGTAATATTCAGTTTCCAGAATGAATGACTTAATATGAATTGTTAGCATTATTATGTGAGCCCTTCTAAGAATATGGCATTTCATGTCATTTGTTTGTATTTTAGGTCCTCTAGTAGTATTTTAATTTTCTTCATGTAGATCGTGCATATTATTTGTCAGTTTTTTCTTTCATGTTTGGTTTGTCTTGTTTTATTCTTGCTCATTCTTTCCTGAAAATGGGATATTTTAAATAGGGGGCAGGAATTTTTATTTTTAAAGGAGGAAAGAGTTAGCCTACACTAAAAGGTGCATGATAAGGAGTGGCTGGATTAACTCCTATGACTGGGAAAGAATATTGTGGTCAAGTTTTCAAAAGCCTTGAATACCATGAATTTTAAATCGTATTCTTTTCTTTCTCATTTTAAAAATTACATTAACTTTAATTTTTGCTGAATAACTTTGACATGTAACGTTGTATAAATTTAAGGTATATAGTGTATCACTACATTTATATATTGTAATGTGATTACCACTGTAGTGATATTTATCACATTATGTAATCATAGTACAGTATTGTTTTCTATATTCATTATACTGTGCCTTAGATCTCTATGGCTTCGTTATTGCTTGTTACAAGTTTGTACCCTTAAACACTGTCAATCTTATCCTCCTACCCTGCATCCTCTGGTAACCACCATTTTACTCTCTGTTTTTTACTCTCTGTTTGATTATTTTTTAGTGAATCTTATTCTTTAAACACCACTTAATACCTTGCGATTATTAAAAGGTGATACATTATTTTTGGAAGATGATAGTTCTGGGAGCAGCATGAAGAATGAACTAGAATCACATCAGCTAGTTGCAAGGCTTCTAATTAAGAAAAATGTTACACTGTCCCTCATATTCAGGAAGAATCAAGAGAGAAAGTCATTACTTACTGATGGTCTATTACATGACAAGATATTGTGCTACTTGAAGATCCCCCAAAATATTCTCAAATTGTACTCCTACCTCTAGTTCTTTAAACCAGGTCAGCCTAATCATTCACCATCCACTGCTGGTCTGTTAAAAGAGACTTGGATAATTTATCAACACTCTTCTCATGACTGACACTCTCCTTCTATGACAATTGGTCTCTACCTGATTGCTCTTCTTCTTGTTTCCCTATGTCAGTGTCATATCGCTGTGACGTCAGTCTTGAATCCATGGGTTTGGCAGCTTCAGATTCGACCTCATCATCACCTACTGTAATACGTGGGACTCTACTCTTGCTTTCCAATTCTGGCTTAGCTTGGCTTCTGGACCAGCATTTTTCACAGTCAGGTAATAGTCCTCGTCATCAGTGCTGGTCCTGTATAGAACTACATCCTCAGCCTAGCCACTGGAACAACTCTTTAGATTTGAGAAGAAGAAAATTAAAGGTGGATTGTGTTTGAAATTCAATAATCCTAGATTTCACAAATCGGTCGAAAAATGAGGTTGTACTTTAGGTATATCTGGCCTTCATTGGTTTGATATCTTCTATCTATCTGCAGAATGGCTGGCTCTCAGTCATACCCCTGTCCCTCAATTACTTGAGGTCATCTGCCTCCTATAAAAATCTTGGAAAGTTTCCATTGGTGTCACACTATATACTTACAAATCCTTCTGGTTAGGTTGACCAACTTGTCCCATTTGCCCAGGCATCTCCCAGTTTAGCACGGAAAGCCCACCATCCTGAAAAATTTCTCAGTCCTGGGAAAATTGTGGTTGGTCACCCTACTTCCAGTGCTCAGTCATGGCAACTTGTATCTATTCTTATGGCGCTTCTGTGTGCCTTCCTCTGGAATGAAGTTTCACCTCATCATGGCCCTTGCTCATGCAGTTACCCATTTCCAGGACACTAACATTCCCTTTGGCTGCTTCTGGAACCATTGCCACCTCTAATTATGACACCTTTGGTGCTCCCCTCTCTCCAATCTACTTGAGCACACCCTTTCCTTTTCCCCCCTGGATCTCATTGTTCTGCTCATTTTTCCACAGCCAGTAGGCTTGAGCATCTAGGTGTTATAAATATTTTCATATTTATAGGTATAATACTTCCCTTTCCTAGAAAGCATACATACTACTCAGATGGTTGATTCCAGCTGGTTTGAAGTACAAAAACAATGCACTTACTCTTAGTCACTTTTCCCGTATGACCCTCCGGCTCTATTGTGGACTCTGGCTCACTGAGCTAAATCCTTCCTTTGCTCAGGTTGAGTGAATCCTGCCCTGAGACTTCCACGCTTGTGTCCTCATTGCGCCACCCCCATAGGCCTCAATACATGTTTAAGTATCCCTGAGCCCCAAGTATGAATGGGCTGAAGTTCATCAGTTCTTTGCCTGGAGGCTCCAGACCCCATCAAATAACTGGATGGAGTTAGGTACAGGACTGGAAGTAGAGGTGGATAACATGCCTTCAGGGCAGCTCTGGTCTCTAACAGGGTGATGTACCCAGTCCAGACTCAATAAATTTCCACTCACTGTCAAGTCAAATATGGTTCTTTTTTCTTAATGTTCTCAAATGGAATTAACTGTTTTCCATATATGTTTTCACATCACTTCATTCTCACTCTTTCTCTACTATAGCTCATACAACTTTGAGACCAAGAAATCATAAGACAGCATCCTTTAGTAACTTACTTTCCATAAGACACACGAGGAACACAATGGAAAAGAGAAAACTTTTGAAAATGAAAAATGAGAACTACTTTTTTTCTTGTCTCTAGATAAATTATTTTCCGTGCTAACATGTACCTGAAAAATGCATGCAGACTGCATGAATTTTAATCCACATCTATACTTTTAAATTTCCATCAGAATGATTTTTCTTTTCAACTAAAATTTGTAACATGCAGTCTCAACATCTGATCTAAGAAATGTTTTTTTAGAACCTCATGTATTCCAGATGCTTTAACAGATATTTGCTATCGTATTCAGTCATTTAATATTCATAATAATTCATTGAAAGAAATAACTATTATTGGCATTTAAAATGAGCAAGCTGAGATTCAGAGAGGTTAAAATAATTATCCTTCCTATGTCACACCTCTACTACATTTTGGAATCATGATTGAAATCTAGGGATGATCCCGTTCTCAAAACAACAAACAAACAAACAAACTTATCTTCATCCTTTTCTATAAAATGAACAGATGAACTGCTTCTAACAAGTATTTGGACTTATACTGTGGTAAGCAGACTTATAAAATGATCCTCAATGATCCTTGTCCCCAGGTATTCACGTTTTTGTGTATTCTCTCTTCTTGAGTAAGAATTGGATCTTGTGACTTACTTCTCACTAATAGTGAACAGTAAATGTGATGGGATGTCACTTCTATGATTAGGTTCCAAAAAATTGTAACTTCTCAATTGTTCTTTTGCTAGCATTCTTTTTTGCTTTCTTGACTGCTTGCTTTGATTTGAAATGCTATATGGAGAGGTCCATGTGGTAAGGGACTAATGGAGTCCTCCAGAATAGCCTGTGAGCAATTATTGCCTCTGTCCAACACTCTGTGAGAAACTGAGTTCTGCCAACAACCACATGAGTGATCTAGGAAGCAGATACTTCTCAGCTTATTCCTGAGATGACTATGATCCCAGACAATAGCTTGATTGCAGCCTATTAACTACTTTGAAGTAGAAGACCCAGATAAGCCATGACCAGATTCCTGACACACAGAAACAGAGATAATAAAAGTATGTGTGTTTAAATTGTTAATTTGGGGGGTAATTTGTTATATGGCAATTGAAAACTAATGCACATGCATCCTCTGTTATTGCTATTTGTTACTGCTGTATGTAAAGCATGTTTGGGGGTAACAAATCGCCCCCAAAACCTAGTGGCTTAATAAACAACAATCATTTATTTTGCTCCCGAATTTTCAATGTAGGTAGGAATTGGTGGGTTGGGCTTGTGTCTCTGCTCCACAATATCTGGAGCTTCAACTGTGATGAGTAGAATTTCTGGAGGTGGAAAGAGATAGGGACTTGCTGGGCATCTCTCCCTCTTCATGTTGTTTCATGGTGTTTTCATGTGACCTCTCCATGTGGTAATTCCAGACTAGTTGACGCAGAGTAGTCAGGCTGCTGGGTTGCAGGAAAAAGTTTTGTAAGAGACCCCAGCAGACAGTGCAAGGTTTCTTATGACCTAATCACAGAAGTTACACAGTATTACTTCTGTCATACTCTATTGGTCAAACAAGGCCAATCACAATTCAATGCAGAGAAGCCTACCCAGAGTTTCACTATTGGGAGATGACAATATCTGGGAACGATCCTTGAGTCTGGCTACCATACTATTCTATACTTGAATCTGTTTCTTACCTAAACAAATGTCAAATGCTACCTTCAAAGAAAACAGGAATGGCAGTTGGACAGATATGCTGCTTACTGTGTTTGTTTTTTTGTTTTTAAGTAAAACAGTCTGTATCAGCCCTAGTGTCCTAATTCATAAAATTAGGGTAAGTAGCTATATTTTTATTGGGTTGTGGTAAAAATCAGTGAGGTAAAAATATGAAAACTCTGAAGCAGAGTGCTAGTCCTTACCAGGTACTCCCTGCATAGTGAATGATACCCCACATTTCTAATTCCTATATCCACCATGGACCCCATTTTTTGTTTTAATCTTCTCTGCTAAGGCTTACCACATTCTGCCCTCTACTATAGTTGTTCATGTACATTTATTATTTTCCCTAATAAATTATAAAAACCTTTCAGAAGTAGGGATTATATCCATCTTTATAGTTCCATTAATTTAGCACCTGGTAGGTGCTTAATGGTCATAGATTAAATATTCACTTGGATGGATCTTGAGATTATTATGCTAAGCAGAATAAGTCACATTGAAAAGTTGAGAACCATATAATTTCATTGACACGTGGGATATAAAACTGAAAGCAACAAAGGAACAAGATAAATAAAGAAACAATACTCATAGATACAGACAATAGTTTAGCGCTTACCAGAGGGTAAGAGGGGGATGGTAGATGAGGGTAAACAGGATCAAATATATGGTGATGGAAGGCAAACTGACTCTGGGTGGTGAATACACAATGTGATATATAGATGATGTATTACAGAATTGTACACCTGAAACCTATGTAACTTTACTAACCATTGTCACCCCAATAAACTTTAATTAATATATATATATATATATATATATATATATATATATATATATATATATATTCACTGCTCACTCTACACTATTCACCTGGTAGTATTTATTCATTGCCTTGTCCTCAAGTGAAGGCTACAATCCTTAGTGGAAGTGACTGTGACTGGCAATGCTTAATGTCTTCACTGCCAGCCTTAGGCCCTATACTAAGTACTCACTAATTGAAGACTGTGGAACAAATTGAAATAGCCATTGTTTTCTTCACACATTCCCTTATTGCTTTGATTGGACCCTTCCTATCTCCTGGGAGGAAACAGCAGGGCATAGCGGAAGAAGGTAGAACAGAGAGGTTAGGCACTCATACTCAGGGATCAGACATCCTGGCTTTGAACCAGATTCAGGCAGTTACTACTTGTAAACCTTAGAAGTTGTTTCATCTCTATAAGCCTAATTTTGGCATTTGTAAAATGGGAGTTTCTCCTCATATGGTAGCTGTGAGAATAAAATGGGTTAATGTATAACACTTAACAAATGCTTGTACAAAGCAAGTGATAGTAAACTTTGGCTTTGGTTTAATGTCACCTCTTCCAGGAAAACTTCTGAAACTGCCCAAGCTGAAACTCTGCCTAGAATGCCTATGACATTTTGCTGAACTTTTCCTTATGGAAACTGTCTTACTCCACCCTTTACAATCGTGAACTATGTGGTTCACTTTATCATTCACATTCGATTACAAAATCTTAGGCTACAGAATCCAGACAAGATTTGGCAGGAAGTCCTGAATATAGCATAGGTAAAGGAATATTTTTGTATCCTTTCCCCACACGTCTACCTCTGTCCTCTTCATAGCAGTTACATAACTTAAAAGAAGTTGCTAACATTATTGGTTGAAATCTGGTATTGGACCTTTTTTTTTAGTAGGTATCACTTTTGATTAAGCTTGTCACTCTGATTACTCTTCTGTTGATAAGCAGACCCAGGGTTTCTCTTGTAACCTCCATCTCCATATCTCTCTCTATATATATGTCTTTCTCTCTTTCTCTCTCTCACTCTTGTTCTTTCTCTTTGAAGCCACATTTAAGTATGTGGTACTCCCAATATCTATCTCCCTTCTTTTTCCTTCTTGGACATGAAGAAATGAGTAATATCTAAACTTTATTTTACAAGTCAACTTTAACCAGAGAGCCCTACTTTCGGAATTATTAAGCACTGACTCAATATCATTTACTCTCCTTTTGTTCCACGTGTATATTTTTCTCAGTCCAGAATTCTGCTGGGAGGTGAGGTGATGGAGGGCAAGATCTGGCTTTATCTTTGTTCCTGGAAGTCATGCCATCAAAATCCCACCCCGTGAATATTTACTGCATCATAATACCAATACTAACAACAGTGGTTAACATGCACTGAGCTCCGCATGAGCCCTTCTAAATGTGTCACATGGATTAACTCCTGTAACGTTAGAACAACACAATGAACTAAGTACTGAGGCACAAGTAACTTAACCATCTTAGCAGTGCCAATTATCTGATAAGGAGCAAAGCTGGGATGCAAACCCAGAAATTTTTACATTAGCAAGTGACAGCTCTTGTCCTTTGTAATACATTGCCTTTCCCTCAGCGCCTATAAGTAGGAGGTAAATGCAGAAATGGATCTGCTCCAGTCTCACTATTATGCCTGAATTAGAAAGAGGCGCTCCCTCCTAGCTAGATCTGAATTAAATAAAAACAAAGCAAGTATAAATCCATTTATAGAAAGCAGTAGGGGGGGAATCTTTGACAATATAACAGAAGATTGGTAGGACAAATATCTGACATCAATAGTAAGGAAGCAAAGATTATTAAAGCCTAGGTGTTTTTCAGCAATAACAGCTTCTCTTCTCAACTAGGTTTGATGATTTTACATTTTATATTGGGAAATAAGACATCAGATTCCAACCACATTGCCACATACCAAGTCTTCATATTAAGCCGAGGCTGACAGTACACTAGCAAGGAGCTGTTTGTCCACATCTCCACCTGTCACCCCTTTATTCCTTTGCTTCCCTTGGCAGTGGATGAGTCTAAAGCCAATATGCCTTTATATCAACAACGAGCAGTATGAGATAAGTAGGTTCATTCAATAAAGTTTAACTCTGCTAATTCACCTGCAAAGTCATAGAGCCAGAAAATCCAGATTCCACTACCTTTTAAGATTTGCAACGAGATTTGCAACCTTGAAAAATAGACTAATTGACAATAGCTATACTCATTGATTAGCTAATGGGGCTAATTATGCGTGTGCCCAGCATACACAGGCTCTGAGTGAACATGAACCGCAGACTAACACACCTCATTCCTCCCTTTGTGACTCAGCTGTGATTTGCTTAACAGTTTAGAGAATGACATTTTTCTGGACTCTAGAAATATACTGAGGGAGCTTGTTAAATGGTGTGTTGTACAAATGCCAAACACCTCAAATAGTCAGCATTCCCCAGCCATTTCATAAACAAACTTCAAAAGTCAATTGGTTTAACTGAACTGTCAAAGTAGGTCAGAATGAGAGGGCGGAGAGTATACATAAATAGTCCAATATCTGCCAGTCTCAGGGAGCTAGTCATTAGATTTCAATCTGATCATAATTAATATGTTATTAAAATCCTCACAAAATAAATTGGCTTCATTTAAATCAGAGAGCTGAAAGTCATGCGAAAGAAGTGAGGAGGGAGAATATTCCGGGTGAAGTTCTGTATTTTCCTGGAATTCCAAATTTAGACCAACCTGTACAGGCTGTGTTATTTTTCTGCTTGGAGAAAATGAGGGATCTTTTTTATTTAGTAGTATTCTACTTATATTTTAAAGCCTTGGAAACTTAGAACAAGCATAACCAAATTTGTCCGTAGTAGGTCAGAATCATGATTTTGGCATGTGGAGTGCATTCAGCCTCAAGTTTAATACGTCTACCCAATATCTATGTGGCTAGCATGTGCCTAGAGCAGAGCAGAAGAGTCGACACATAACAACTACTTGTTGGGATGACTGAAATTCTAATTCCCAAGAATAATACATATATTTTTCAACCTTTTCCTAATTTTTAACCCATCTTTTCTTACTGAATCTATTATGGCAATATCTGTATCATGTAGGAAGTACAATATTTGTAAGAAATTTTAAGAACATTTTTATTGAATGTCTGCTCTGTGCCAGGCACCAAATCTCATTTTACCCTCATAACAACCTTCCTTGTAAAGGAGGTGCTATTAGTCTACCTGCTTTATAGATCAGGAAATTGATGCTTTGAGAAATCAAATAAGTGGCCCAAGTTTATGAAGCTACAAACGAGACAGCCAGGGTTTAAACAAAATACGTATGTCTACAAAGCATCAACTTCCTTTACTTCAACTTTCAAATGAAATACAGTGAGAGAAACAGCACAACCCTCTCCCCTGAGCAAAGTATTTCTCTGCCTGTGTCTTGGGATCTTGTATTTCAGAATATGTGGAGCTGGGGCTGGGTTAGGGGAGAGGTCTTATTGAAAACGTAAATCCATCAGCTTCACACAGACCTACTGTAAGAACATATTCAGACCTATTGAAGACAGGTGGAACTCTGAAAAATAAAATAAACAAACACCTGCCACAGTAGAAGGAAGCTGAAAGAAGTGAAATAAAATTTCGATTAACTATTATTGATGTTTCCAGAACCAGCTAATGTGAAAGGCAAATATATCGTGTATCTATGGCAGCTAAGACTAAATTTAAAGCAGAATCTCTGCCACTTTAAATACCACATTTACTCAGAGAGACGTGGGGTAAAAGGTTTACAGAGAAAGGTCAGTTCTGTTGAAAGGATGGGAAGAATTCTTATGACAGAAATAGGTGATCAATTTCCATACTTTACTGGGTGACTCTGAACACATTCTTTAAATCTCTCTAAGCCTCAGTTTACTCATGTATACAATGGAGGAAATAACATCTATAAAGGAATAGTGTGATAAACATGTGTAACTGAGTATCTGGCATGTAAAGACACTTAGCTAGAAATATCTTCTTTTTTCTTAAAATAGCTAGCTTCTGTGCTGCATAGTCCAAAATTCTCTGCATATTTGTACAGTCTTCTTTGGGCTACGTATGAAGCTAGAAGACTGTTTCCACAGTCTGATAACTATGCTGCAACACTACCCTCCGTGATCAAAAATGGAAAACAAAAACAAAAACACATGACATTGTCTGTGGGTTCCCAGAATAGCAACACGTTTATTTTCTTACAAACCAAATGCCCTTTATAGACGCTGACCAAAGCCAAGGTCGTTCTGCTCCAGATATTCTAAAAATGGCATAAAGACTTTTTCAAGTTAACCATCTTTATTGGGTCAGACATATGACCTTGGAGCTAAGACAGCAAGATTTATCTGAGAAAATTCAGCAACCACTTTAGATCACTTCTGCTGGGCAGAGTTGCTAATAAGGACTAGGTCACAAGTTCAATCCCTGTGTGGCTTGTTGTGCTCACCTTCTTATAAGACTTCCTTGGAAGAATGGTTTGGCCGGTCTTTGAACCAGCACAGCAATAGCCACAGAAAAGATGGAGCAGAGGGCAAGGCTTTGGCAGAAGCTATCTGTAGTCTTTAAAAACCTCCAGGCACTAACTGGATATGGGACATTTTTGTCATGTTCCCTTAGGAGAGACACCAACCCTTGCTTTGACTCTTAACGCATATTTTGAATCTGTCTTTATTGCAAGAGAACCTTGCAGTGAAAAAGCGCTCTCTCGAATCAATGACTGGGGAGGTGAATGGAGAAGAACTATATGTGCACAGATTTGAAGCACAAGGGATCCTGGGTATTAGAGTATTTGTATTTTCAAAGAGATGGGCTTCTGGTGTTAGAAAAAAGGAAAAAGGATGGTAGGAAAATAAGGAGAGAAAGGCATTTACATTTATTAAGCACTGTGAGAACTACTTCATATAAACCATTTTATTTATCTACCCATTAACTATTTCCAGGTGTCAAGAACTGTGCTAATAAGCACTGGGAAATAGAGGAAAATGGCAGACAACGTTCCTTGATTTTATAGATTTTACTCTCTAGTAAGGGAAACAAATGTTGAACCATTAATTACAAGTGTGACATGTATTATAAAGACAAGAGCAAAGGGTACTATAGAGGCATACGGCTAGGGAGAGTCCAGTTAAGATTTCTGAGTATAAAATACAGAAACCATTTCCGGTAAAATTTAAACTGAAATGAGCTTATGAAATGAATATTATGATAGTCTATGGAATCCAAGGAAGAATATACAGTATTCGGGCCTCTTAGAGGACAAGCTCCAGAGCAATCCTGGAATCTCATGACCAGCAGGACATCATGAGTCCACTTGGGGATCCTACCACCTCATGACTCTGTTACAACCACTGCCAGTCTCTGTGTTTTGCTGTGCAAGAGTAGTGGAGAAAAATATCTGATTGGTATTTTTTTTTGTCATGTATCAAACTTTGGTCAAGATGGCAGAATCTGTCATCAAACAGAGGATGAGTTGTGAGTGAAGCAGCTACATTTTGCAGATAAAAAGATCTCACTGAGGTGATAGATTCAAGGAGTGGAATTTTAGATGAAACTGGAACTATAAGACAGATATCATTATGTCCATTTTACACGAGGAAAGTAAAGTCCAGGAAGGTTTTGTGACAGACCTACCTAGGGTCATACAACCATTAAATTAAGGGAGTGGACATGCAAATTCAAGATTTGAATGTTATAAAACTAATGGCTTTTCCATTACATCACATTTTCCTGATTTGTAAGCAATTAAAATAATTAAAACAATAAGATATCATGGGCCAGTTTTTGAATAATGAATTTTGATGCCATTAGCAATCCTCCTGAGAACAAAGAAACATCTTTTACTCTCGATCCCTCCCTGATGTATTTTGTACAGAGCCTGTTAAAGCTGTAGCAAAATTAACCTTATAAAACAGTGGTTGCCTTATGTACCTATGTAATAAAACTGCAAGAAAATCAAACTTAGAGGAAATAATCAAGTAGCATTTGACTTCTGCTATAATAATTACAGCCAGCATGGCCAAAATCAAGTGAGGCAGTTAGAGACACTGTTAACAGACTCGTGGATGAAGGGTGTCTTTTTTCAGCTAGTCTGCCTCTCAAAGTCTCAAAATGTTGGTGAATTAATTCTTTGCTCAATAGAGTACAGCAAAATTAAGTGAATTACCAAAAGCTAGAATATCAATCATTTTTATTATTATTATTATTATTATTATTATTATTATTATTATTATTATTTTATTTATTTTTTTTAACCACTTTAACCATGCAGGCATGAGTTGGTGGGTTACCCTATTGGAAATATAATAAATAAGATACAATGTAAGTTTTGAGCAATTCCAAGTACTGGCTGCATCACTTTTATCACTTTTCCTCTCACTGAAGAAAGCATACCGACCTACCCATGAGATGACAGTGATGATATAATGGGGATAGCTTGAATGTAACTCTACTGTATGCAAAATTTAAACAATCCCATTTTACAACTTTACTGGGCAACAAACTCATAAGTAATCCCGATACAAAGTGTATTCTGATGATTGTTGAGAAAATAAATAACTGCTTTATAGTCCAGATCAAATTCACCTATTTCATGAATTATCTTTAACTACTCGATCTAAATTTTCACTTAAAAAAGACCTTTTGTACTTGAACTGTGAATCACAGGATTTTCACCATGGTTATACACCTTCCGTTCAAAATATGTACCACTTCACAGTTTTCTAATTAGATCACATGTTTTCTTCCTTGCTGGACAAGAAATGTGCTGAAGACACTAATCAGCTCATCGTGCAGAGGTGGGCACAACTGTTATAAGTACAGGAATTTCTCTTCCATGGTTTTAGTCCTTGAAATAATGAAGGTAACTTCATAAAGAATACCAAAAAATGACAAAATTGCATTCTCCTTCTGAAGTTAACAGGTAACACAGGAGGAAACTACAAATTGCCTTACGCCCATTTACAAGGAATATATTTTTGACCAAGACTTAAAGCGAAAACTTGAGATAAACCTCAGTGAGTCATGATGTATTCTCATTTTATGTACTGACAAATTTCATTTGCTAATATTTTGTTAATGATTTCTATGTTTATGTTCATGAGGGCCATTGATTTATAATATTGTTTTCTTATAATGCCTTTGTCTGCCTTTGGAATCAGGATCACTCTGGACTCATAAAACAAGACGGGCAGTGTTCCCTATTTCTATGTTTCCTGAAAGAATCTGTGAAGGATTGGCATTATTGATTGTTTACCTGTTTGACATAATTAATCAATGAAGCCATCTGGCCTAGAATTTTCTTCATAATAAGTTTTTTGATTATGGCTTTCTATTTCTCCTTAAGTCAGTTTTAATAAATTGTGTCATTCAAAGAATTTGTTAATTTCATCTAATTTGTTGAGTATATTGACATTTAAGGTGCTTATAATATATCCTATTATCCTTTTAATGTCTGTAGGCTCTGTAATGATGTTCTTTCTCTCATTTTAAGATAGTGCATGTCTCTTTTGGTTTTAATTAGTCCAACTAGAGATTTATAATTTTAATCCTAAAGTATAGGAACAAGTTATGGAAATTCGTTCTAACTACTTCTATTCAACATTGAACTGGAGTTACAAGACAACGTAATTAGACTGGAAAAGGAAATAAAAGGGATACAGATGGGAAGGAAAAAGTAAAACTGTCTTTCTTTGCAAAAGACTTCATTATGTTTGTGGAAAATTCTACGAATCTACAAAACAAACAGAAAAAACACAAGCTATTGGAACTAATAGGTGGTAATGACCTTTACCAAGGTTTCAGGCAACAAGGTCAATATGCAAAAATGAGTAGTATTTGTATATACCAAAATGAACCATAGAAAAATTATCATTTACAATAGCACTAAAAGAATGAACTATTTAAAGATAAATTTAACAAATCACCAAAAACTGTGAAACATCACTGAGAGAAATTAAAGAAGACAAAATTAATGAAGGCTATCCTCCTGAATACAAAGATTAATGTTCTCTATACAATGACCTACAGAATCAGTACAATTCCATTCAAAGTCCTAGCAGGAATTTGTAAAAACTGACAAATTGATTCTAAACTTTATATGGAAATGCAAAGGACATAGACTAGCCAAAACATCTTGAAAAAGAAGAGGACTTATATTACTTAACTTCAAAATTTACTATAAATGTATGGTAACTAAGACAGTATGATATTGGCATAAGAAGAGTCCTATAGATCAATGGCAGAGAATACAAATTGCACACATAGATCCCCACATTTAGATCAGTTGGTTTCCACAAAGGTGCAGAAATACTTGAATGAAAAAGGCAAATCTTCTCAGCAAATGGTTCTGGAAAAAGGGGACACCGGTACAGAAAAATAAATAAATAAATCTCTACCCATGTTTCACACAGCACACAACATAATTAATTTTAAAAAGCCATTGACTTATGTGTAAAATCTAAAACTTTTTAAAGAAAACACAGGAGAAAATCTTCATGACCTTACTGTAGAAAAGGTTTCTTAGGATGTAAAAATCAGAAACCACAAAAAGAAAAAAAAAAAACTTTCAAATTGGACTTCATAAAAATTCTAAACTTCTGCTCAATAAAAGACATTGTTGAAACTATAGAACAAAAACTGTGGAAAGGAAGAAAATATTACATATATTTTTACAATACATATATTTGACAAATATTACAATACATATATTTGACAAAGCATTTGTATCCAAAGTACATAGAGAACTCTTCCAACTCAATAAGGTGCAAAAACCCTAATGGGTGAAAAAATTTGAATAAGTACCTCACATAAGATGATATACAAATGGCCAATAAGTTCATGAAAAGATGGTCAAAATTATTATTTATCAGAGAAATGCAAACCAAAACTATATGAGATATAACTACATACAGAATGGATAAAATTAAGAGGATTGACAGTGCCAAATGCTGGCAAGAATGTGGAGAAATGAGAACTCTCATATATTACTGGTAGAAATGTAAAATATCGCAATAACTTTTGAAAACAGTGTGCAGTTTCTTATAAAGGTAAATGTGTAATTACTATGCACCCCAGCAATTACAGTCCCAGGAATCTAGAAAAGAGAAATTAAAACATGTATGTATATAAAAATTTACATGTGAATGTTCACAGTAGCTTTATTCATAACAGTTCAAAACTGGAAACAACCCAAATATCCATTAACTAATAAATAGATAAACAAATTCTGCTATATTCATATTAACATCAGTTTATGTCCACATTAACATCAGTTTTGGGGAGAGAGGTTGGATGGAGAATGGAGACTGACATCATGGGAAAAGTACAGAACACCTGAGAACCACTGCACTGTGTGTAAGAGAAATCATCAGAATTAGAGAAATCAATCAGAGAAATCAATCAGAATTAGAAGAGAAGATGTTACAAGTTTTGCTTAGACATGAATTAAGATACCATTTGATGTGCTTTGAAAGACTCCAATAACATCTGAATTAAAGTTTTAATTATTCTTGGTTATAGACCGGTATAATTGGAATATGGTATTTTGTGAATAGTATTTTCAAAAAACTTTGTGGCTTATGTAGATTATAGAAGGAAAAAAAAAATCTCTTCAAAAAGCAAGGAGAGAAAAGGAGGGAGAGAAAAATGCATCTCTTGGTTGTCATGTTGGATACTGAAATGCATTTAGTGAAAAGCACAAGATTCCCTTTAAACCAACTTTGGATTTCTATCATCTTAGCTTCCTTTGTGGATGAGACTTTCAGGGTTGATTACAGGATGCTTGGATCCCTTCTTGGAAGCTCTGTAATAGTTAAATTCAATTTGCATATCCTATGAGTTCCCTTTATTTTGCTATCTTTTTATGAGGTGGCACAAAACTGCTTTTTCACTATCTCACAGTTTTTGAGACCCTGAGGATAGTACACAATGAAATATATCCTCACTATCAGAATGGCGAGAGAAAGTAAGGGATATATTATGTATATAAATCTTTTATCTGAGTGTAGGTAAGCCATCAAGCTCACACGTATAATAGTATGAGTACAGGGATAGAATAAATCCACAAGAAGAGATGACTTGGCAACAAGAGGAGGTTTAGCAGAGGCTTCCTGCCACCTCCTGTGGGGCAACTGGGAGTCCATGTTTTAAGACATTTCGTATTTGTAAACATATGTGAGAAACAGCCTGGGGTTTCTAACTGAAGATGTAACAGAAGGGTAGTTATTTGCCATTGGTATTAACAAGAATTAACTGAACTTGAATGATTAGTGTTAACATGATTCAACTTTTTACCCTGGATTTGGGGTTGGGTAGTCTGAAAAAACTCAGGAGGTATAAGATTCTAAGTTACCTATAACATTTTGGCAAGTAGAGATGATATGTAAAAAAGAAAAATACATCTTAGGTAAGTTTTAAATAAGTTTCTTCTGTACACCCCCTTAATCCAGATGGCCTCTTTTGAAAATTATATAAATGCTTAGGTATATCCAGAAATTCTACACAACTCAAAACTTACTTTTACTACTCCTATAGAAGATTTCAAAACTTATTATTTTTATTTTCTTTATAAAATCATAAACTGAAATGTACTTGAAAAATGGAATAAAGAATTTCTTTTCTATTAGAGTATAAATGATACCTTTTTCTCACTTACTCATGTAAATAGAAATAGCTGAGATTTGGAAAAAAAAATGAGAGCTGACTAAACCAGCAAAATTCGTTCATAGAACAACTGTGCTTCCTGCTTAGAGATGGATCATAAATCACATCAGGGCCTCTTTTCTCCCAATTTGCACACAATATTAAATAATGGAATATAATTTGAATGCTCACTGTCAAACAAGCTATCAAGGTCACCTAAAGAATTCTATCCTACATCCATCTTTCTAGCTATTCATCACCTTCTGAAAATATTACTTAACATTGAGAGCTAGTCTTCAGAGTAAAAATTTAACCATAGCATGAAGGCCTTGAATTAACTTTAACCGAATTGTATTTCCTTGAAATGGTCAGCATTCATGATTTATTTAAAGGAAACCTGGAAGTAAAGGCAGGAAGACTAAATACCAACCATGACTCTGTGACTGAAAGAGAAATAAGGACCACGATATCTACCCATATTTTCTCTGGTACTATTTATTTACCTTAAATAAATTTCTTCTGTTTTCCTCTTACTTTTCCTTACCATTTTATATCAAATATGTTATTGGTGGTTAACATTACAATTTACTTCATAATTTAGAGAATATCAAGGGGCTGATCATGAAACTAGAGGCAGAATGGATGTAGTAACAGATCAGCAAATAATTCTATGTTAGAGCTTATTTTATGCCAAGCCGTTTTCCACTTACTTTGCCTGTGTTGATCCATTTAGTCTTTCTAAGAAGATAGGGGATAGATACTAAAAATGAAAAAATCGAGGAAGCAAAGAGAGGTTAGTAAGTTGTCCTGGGTCAGAAAGCAAGAATATAATTGAAATGACTGTATTTCATCTTTCTTATGGCTGAGTAGTATTCCATTGTGTATAAATACCACATCTTCTTTCTCCATTCATCTATCGAAGGACCCTTGGGTTGTTTCCATGTCTTGGCCACTGTAAATAATGTTGCAATGAACATAGGACTACATATATCTTTATGGATAAATGTTTTCAGATTTTTTGGGTAAATACCCAGAAGAGGGATTGCTAGGTTGTATCGTAATGATAAGCAAAATAAGTCAGACAGAACAAGTTGAGAACCATATGACTTCACTCATATGTTGAATATAAAACTGAAAGTAACAAACAAATATAGAAACAAAAACTCATAGTCACAGACAACAGTTGTTTAGTGTTTACGAGAGGGTAAGGGGGAGGGAGGATGGTAGAAGAGGGTAAAGGGGATCAAATTTGTGGTAATGGAAGGAGAACTGACTTTGGGTGGTGAACACACAGTATAATATGTAGATGATGTATTATAGAAATGTACACTTGAAACCTATGTAATTTTACTAACCAACATCACCCTAATAAATTTAATAATAATAATAATAATAATAATAATAATAATAATAAAGAATATAATGGAGCTGGAGTTTTTCCAAGACAGCTCTAGCTCCAAAGTCTTCCTCTTAATCACATTGTTACAGGGACCCTGATAAAATTTTGTGTTGAATTCCACAAGAAAACTTGATTTTCCAAAGATATCTTAAATACCATTGGATCGATCAAATCGAGTCATAGAAATCACAGGAAAGATGCCCGTACAACAGGCTGGATAAGTTACAACATGAAATTGAATTACCCCCAATGAAACACCTGCTATAAATATTATACTCTCCAGCTGTTTAAGGGAGAAACAATGAACATTTCATTTTGTTTGTAGAATAATTGCATTATGTCAGGCAGAAACATTTGTCACTTTGTTATAGTTTGAAATTTAAATGTCACCTAAGTGTTGAATATGATAGTGGGCCAGAAAGGGTTGGGTTGTAGTAGACGTTTTTCTTTTAATTTGGATGCACCAAGTCTTTGAACACTCTTCTACATTTTGGAATTCAATACTTCATGAGACCCTGACTCCCTTTATAGAAGCCAGATATAGAAGCGTCCACCAAAAATATACATTCACATCAAATTATTTTCCGTCAAAATCTAGTGATCCACAGCAATGGGAATGTACTTCATGACACACAACTCTGCACTTAAAAATGGTAAATGTTACGTTATGCATATTTCACAACAATTTTACAAATTAAAATATTTTTAAAGCTAGTGATGTGGAAAAGGATACCCTGTGCATTGCAGAAACAGTTTTGTTGAGGGTAGCACATGTACATCTAAATCCTAGAGGAAACAGTGCATAGATTCTAGAAGTAGCCGCCAGAGGCCAGCATCCATGCTGTTAGCCGGGCAAATTTCAGGATCAATTGCCATGAATAGTGTCACAATGGCATCAGTTCTAGAACATGCTTTTATACATTATTCCTAGTGCGTAGCATCAAAATCTAGCCCTCTTACCCTTCTAGGAACCCAGTGAGCTACATAAAATCTTTTAATACATTTATTTTCTGATCAAACAAGTTTGGATAATTTGTTGATATGTGTAACAATGATTACCTATAGAAACAAACAGTAAGTTTAAGTACTATATATTAATATTTAGTTTGTGTTAGGCACTGTATTAAATTATTGATCTGCATTATGTCAAAAAGAGATGCAAACAACGATTCTCCTCTTTACAGATGAAGAAAATTTAGTTGAGTGAGATTAAGTAAACTGTCCAAGGCCACATGGCTAGAATATGGAGAACCAGGTTTGCTTGATGACACTACCTATGCTCTTAACTACTGTTTAATGAAAGTTACTGATCGATAGTTTTACGTTAATATATTCCAGTGGTAATGCATCTTAGAGACTTGACAGAACTGACTTAAGATTTTAAATTGACAACAACCAAACCTAAAGTCTTGAAGAGCTAATTTGAAGATTCGGTTTTTCTCTGTCAGTGATCCCTCCTTCTAGCCCCGAGATTACTCCTCTGTAAAATAGGAGGTTGGACTAAGACTCAAGATTCTCTACAGCTGTGTTATTCCACAATTTGAGCTCTCTAATTAGAAGTCTCTCTTCTTATCTGCCTTGTTAAAAAGGAAATGTGTAAAGAGCTATTAACTAACAGCAAACCTTGACGGTGTCCTCACCTCTTCCTCATCCCCCTACTCTCTGTGCCTGGATAGAATCATGTTCTGATTAAAAGTCCAAGGAACTTTTTAATGTGCAACCCAGATAATCCAAGGTCAGGTTTCAGAAGCTGTTGTGTAACTGCCAGTAGAAAACCAACAGTACATGTCCTGAATCAGGGACATACACACACACACATAAGCACAAATCACTTAGGATGACATCTGGTCCTTTGATTTCATAGCAAAATGCCTAAGGGTTATATTTTTCTCATTGTCATCTCATAAAGGCTAGGTATTCCTTTATGGGGTAGGCTTTGGACCCAAGTATGAGAACGGTCATTACTGTTGCATTCCAGGATTCTCCTTGGGACTCAAGGTATCACTATAGAGGCCATGTTTTCTTTGACCTTGAACAGTCAATCAATGACCATATTCCAGTCCTGTTTTCATTATGACTGCTGTATCAGCTCTCATATTATTAATACTTACATCACCCAAATTTGTTTTCAGAATCTACTGCCAGACTAGGGACTCCAAGTTAGAGACTGTGTCATACTATTGTAGTATTTGAAGATGGATGAATATTGATAATAATAAAAGTTGTAAAACCTGTACTATTTATTTAATCTGTGGCAGGTATTGGGATAAGAGGTCTATAAGCATTATTACTGTATTAAGTATGACCATCTTATATATAGGTACTATTATTATCATCTTTATTTTATATCTAGAAAAACTGAGACTGGGAGAAGAGGAGTGATGTCCCCAAAGTCACATAGATAATACTGTAGGCCTGCCTGATTTCAAGTCCTACGCTCTTAACTCCTCATTATTGAGATAATACTTCTCATTGAAAATCAATCTGCCTAAAAGATACATGAAATAAAATCTCGTTCAAAAATTCTAACAGGCTGGAGAACTGAGTCTTGGTGTTGAACACACATAGATGATGCATTACAGAATTGCACACCTGAAACCTTTGGAACTTTACTAACCATTGTCACCCCAATAAACTTTATTATATATATAAAAAAAATTCTAACAGAATAGCTGAGCTCATCTTCCATCCACTGCTAAAGATAGTTTCTTTTTATCTGAGAAGGTCGTCATCTTAGACTGAGTTTGAATAGTGGGAGACTTATGTGGCTGTACCAAAATTGACTTGGTAGTAGCAATGAAGTGAGACCAAAGAACATATGAGGACAGAAGCAGTGATTTAATCTCAACTGCAGTCCCAGAGGCAAAGGTTGGAAAGAAGACCAAAGATAAAGTCACGTAGTAGGTATCAAAACGAAACACGCCAAGTGAAGAAAGAATTCATGAAGTCATCTATTGTCAATAACAACAACAACAGCAAAGAAGGTAGAAGTTGGTCCTTTTCAAAGGATTGCAGAGTGGTTCAACATAAAATCAAAAAATAGCCTTGTGGGTTCAGGACACTTTTTGAAGAGCTTGAATAATGCCTACTCACTGAGGTGTGACTCTGTATCTGAAGAGATAAGCTCAATCAAAGCTGGTATAGAAGGAATGGGCAGGCTTCACAATCAGATAAGAAAACATTTACAAAGACAGTTGCAATATATAATAAAGGAAAAGACAATGATTCTAAATTGGATGAGCTCAGATTTTGGAACAAATATCTAGAGTAGAGAAGGGCAAGTGATCAGGCTTATAAACCTCGATAGATACTTCTATTAAATCTCATTCCACAAGCAAGCAACTGCCTGCTTGGAAATTAGGCCTTGTTGAATAAGCCCACCCAGGTTGGGAGTGAGGAAGTTGGGAAGGGTGCAGTCGGTACCACCTGTGACATCAGGGTCTGATTGACACCGATTTCTCCCATTGACAAATTTATTTATTTAGTGGCAAATATTTTTCATGTATATTTTGAGTTTTGGATATATACTGATGAATATAATAGATAGGGTTCCTACCCTCACCAAACTTATAATCAATTAGGAGAAACAAGAAAGAGAAGTCAGTGACAGCTGAATGGGATAGCTGAATGGGATAGATGCAGCATGCAAAGGGTTGGTGATGGTTTCTCAGAAGAAATTATACTCCACTAAGGGGTTAGTAAGTGTGATTCTGGAGAACAGAAGCAGGGAGAAGCGTGTTCCAGGATGAAGAAACAACATCTGGAAGGACTCAAAATCTACTGAAAGTATGATAAATTTTACAAAGTATCAAAAGTTTAATATGCTTGGAGCATCATTTACAAAGAGAAAGTAAAGATTCATGAGGGTGGCGAGGTTCATGGAAAATAGCAGAAGAGGGTCTTGTAAGCGTATCTTAAGAAGTTTGTACCTTTTCCTGAGACCAGTGGACATCCATGGATGCGCGCCAAGGAAAACCATGGCATGATAATATTTGCATTTTAGAAAGAAAACTTTGGTTTACCTCTATGCCTTGTTAGTTTGAATGGTATGTGTTATGTACCAGGATAAACTGGAGAATGCCTATCTATAGTCACCGCAGAGTAAGATATTGAAATTGACTTTATGAACCTATGAAGCTGATGTAATTCCCTCAAGATGACACCACTGATTGAAGCAGCTGAGTACTCTCACTCTTTCATTACCCAAATATAATACATAATGAAAAGGACTTTGGAGTCCCAAATGCTCTATTTAAAAAAATCCAAACCCTTTCCATCTAGTTAATTCTGATGCCAACTGACCACTAGCTCAGATAGCTGTTGTTTGTACACAAAAACAGTGGTTCAAAATAACAAAGGTAAAAAGATATTATTAGCCTTTCTGGACCAAAAAGTTATGATGGCCTTACCCTTTTAAAGTAGAAGCACAAACAATAATGCCTACTGCTCGTTTTAATAGGTTTGGGCACTATTATAAACACTTTATATGCATTAGCTCATTTAACTTTATGACAATTCTCTGAGGTTGGTACTAGTATTATTCCAGTTTTTGTTTGTTTGTTTGTTTGACAAGAAAACTTAGATTTAGTGAGGTTAAATAGCTTGCCCATGGACACACAGTCAGCAAGTGGTGAAGTTTGTCTTCAAATCCAGATCTGTCCTATTGCAAAGCATATGCTTTTAATCACAATTCAATCATATCTCCTTTTTCATAGAATAATGTGAGAAATGTCACAGTCCTAAGGAACCCATCTGAGAATGATGAAAAGCACTGCAAAAATCTGTCAATTTTAATTTTACTTATATTTGAGATCAAATGTAAATGTGCTCTAGAATATAGTAGGACGACCACGTTGAAAATGACAAATACATGAAATTGTTAATAATATCTGTATCCCCTCCTGAGCAGCCAAGGACCTGGAAACTCAGATGAGGATTTTAGGAGTCAGAATTAAGTGAGTACATGTGTACTGTTAGGGTGGGAGATTATTTAGTTGTATTTTCAGAACAAGAAGGTGTTAGACAAAAAGATCAAAATACTCAGAAAAAATGTCTACTACAAGAGTGACTAGACAAAGAGAGAAAATTTTTTCAAATGAAAGGTGAAACAATTGGTGTCAGCAAGACTAAGCAAGTTTTTACAATTGGGAGCATAAAAAGCAGCAGAAACAGAGATTCTGTGGGCAGTCCCTGACACATAAATCCAGGCCCCCTTTATAGGAAATGAGTTGGCTTGGACGCACCTTCCAGACATACGCAGAAGATTTACCCATGATAGATTGATAGAAAGCTTTATCACTCATCTCTCCTTCAGGAAAGGCCCTTTCTAGTAGAGTAGGACTGTGGGTATGCCATAGCATTTTCTGGAGTCCAGAACACCCCATGCAATGTAAGAGGAGTAGAGGAGAATGGTTGGGAATCAAGTTTAGAGGCAGACTTCTTACGTTTGACAAACAACTTCAGCACTAACTGTTTGTCCTCCAGCACCTGGCTTACCTTCTTTATGCTTTACTTTCCTCGTTTATAAATTAAGGATAATAAAATTAATATCTGTAGCATAATGCTGATATAAGGAATAAATGAGAAAATCCAGTGAAATATCTAGCACAGTTACTTAGGCAACATCAAGATCAATACACCTCCTCATCACCAACATCACCGTCGCCATAATTTGCATCCTGTGCTTACAAAGGTAGATCTTCAGAGCAAAGAATTTTGGTAAATAAGCGAACTTAAAGAGACAAAACATGAAACATCTAAAAAGTTCAAGGATCGTGAAGAAGGCCAGTGTGAATTAATGTATAAAACAAACGTGAAAGTGCAGAAATGAGATTGTAGAGGTAGCGGGGATCTGATCAGGCAGGATTCTATTAAAACATTCGGTTTTATTTCAAGGGCAGCACAAATACCAATAAATGAGGTTCCTTCCCCAGTGAGGGGAGGCAGACGAGGGAATAAATATGTCGGTGCAATGTAAGAGCCAAGTCGGCAATTACAACAGGGCTTTTGAAACAAAGAAGGGAGACGTCAGTCAGCCTTCCCCACTTTTAGAAAAGAGAGGGGACATAGGTGGCATTTCCACAAAAAGAAAGAAAGCGGCCTTGGATTGATACATGTCTTATCAGAATATATTTTCATTCTTAATGATGATATGGTTCACCTTTACAGTAAAAAACAACAGTAAACTTAGAAAATATATATATACACATATATATACGTGTATATATATAACAAATAAGATTAGGTACGTATGTATATATATATATATGCTATCTATATGTATATGTGTGTGTGTATATATATATATATACATATAACAACATGTATAAAATATATAGAGAGATATATACATATATAGAATATATTCTAAATAATATATGAGTATAACCTTTTCATCTGAAGCACTGTCTGGCTTCTCTTTGGCATATCTAAATGATCAGCATCACTACTCTTGTGATTTAGGGCCATTGTTAAGTAAAATAAAGGTTACATGAACTGAGATACCATGATAGTCAATCTGATAACCAAGACTGCTAGTGAGTGACTAATAGGTGGATAGTGTACACAGCGTGGATACTCTAGACAGAGGGATGATTCGTGTCCTGGGTGGGAGACAGTAGCAAGGTGCAAGATTTCATCATACTACTCAGAACAGCATACAATTTAAAATGTGTACATTGTTTATTTCTGGAATTTTCCATTTAATATTTTTGGACTACAGTTCACCATAGGTAACTGAAACCACAGAAAGAGAAACGATGAATAAAGAGGGACTACTATGTTGACTGCAAAATTCCTTCCAGGCTCAGACAGCAGCTAGGGTGGCCTCAGGACCTAGTGGACTGGCAGGGCCACCACACTGAATGGCAACAGACTCTTGCATTAATGAAGAATATTTGAGATTGGCTCTTAACCAGAGCCATTCACCAAAGGTATTAAAAAGTTTCAATATGCCCTACTGTCAAGAGTCACATAGCTAAACCCAATAGCAGAAATAAGATTCAAAATCAAGTAAAGATATATTACATAACAATTAAGCAAACGTTTCATTCTATCTCACAACGAGCCTTTCGCTCTAGCCGTGTTAGCCTGAGAGGACTTCTATGTAAGACATGTACAGTTTTACCTTCCATGCTCGACTCCAACGAGTCAGCCCTCCTCTCTAGTTGTCAAAATCCTATTAATCCTTTCAGATCTAGCTCCAGAGACATCCCTTCTATGGAAAAGGCTTGGATTACTCCACCACCCCAGAGTGGAGTAATTGCCTTCCTCAGAACTCCTACTTAGTCCAGACGATAGGCCTAGAAGGAAAACTTCTGCACCAACCAAACTCCAGATGATATAGTTAATACCTATAAAAAAGTAACTATCTTAAATATGTAGTCACAAACAAGCTGTCAAAAGAAATCAGCCATTCCTAGCTTTTCCCTTAAACATATGCACTTTTGTCATTTTTTTTGTCACTTCGTCACTTTTATTATTTTTCAGGAAATTGGAGAAATGTTAACATTAAGAGATTTCAAGTATGGTCTATCTCAGCGTAGCCTATAGAATACCAGCATTTGTTCTAAACATAATGGGACCCAGATTCTTTAATAGCCTGTGTCAGTTCTGGCCTGCCACATTTAGCATCCCTTTTACAGATAGGAACTGGGCATCCTGCACCAGGCAGGGAATGCTGAAGTACCTGCAGTTTTACCTGACTGGCCAGCTGTCAGGCAGATAGTCTGTCGGACTAAATGTTTGACAGACCAACTGGCAGATTCCACTGGCAATATATAAATTCAATAGAAATATAACCAAATATAGTATGTTTAATAAGTCCTAAAAAGAAGAGTACTCTTTAGGGACTAGAGCAGAATCTTACTGGCTTTCTTAGAATCCACAATTGACATTCATTTGCTTCTTCGACGTGTGGGAGATAGAGCATTGTTATCAAATCTATCTATGGTGATTGAACTGATGCATTCTGGAACTTAAACTAATACACAAAAATGTCTTTGCCATTGGCTGCTGGTGTGGACACATGACAAAGTGCTGACTGTCCTGCTGTTGGACAGGAGGATGTCATTCATGCAAATGACAGCTCAAATTAGGTTTTCTCTTCACTCCATTGTAACCAAAACTCAGAAAGGGAGGATCTGGTAGGAAGATATCATCAAAGACAAGGGATTTAAATACACATATGTGTACACACACACACACACACACACACGCAAGCTCACACACACCATATACTTTGAGTTCTTATCTCAAAAGAAAGTTAATTCTTTTTTTAAAAGAATCCTGTCAAACAAAACAAATAGGATTAGATACATGTACCTTTGTTTTTAAACAATTTTTCCTAAAATATGCATTCTCTGAATGTGGAAGACAACTAGTAGAAGCATTTGTGCCCATGACAGGAAACTGACAACATAAAATGTGTTCCATGGACCAATGGGAGGAAATTTTATTGCAACCACAGAGCCACCTGCCTTAGGGCTGGAGGAAGTAGCTAGGATATATTTGAGGCTTGCTACCTGTTTATCTTTCAGAAGACCAATTAAACATGGAATGCAAAATCTGTGTATCTCCAGCCGTTTTCTTAGCCAGACTCTTGGCTTGGGAATGAGTGAGCTACAAAAAGTGTTAGACAGAGATCAGTTACCATCCTGGTGGAAACATTGCTTCTCACCAATCAAATCCCAGCACCATGAGAAGACATTTCATCTGGACTTTTAAAAATTCGGTTCAAATTAATTAATTTGTAATACTCTAGGAGCAGAAAACAAAAAACAACTAACCATTCCCAACACATATGGGAAACTGAATTTTTCTCAGCCTCTTACCTTTCTCTCCTAACCCCCCACCTCTCTATCTCGTATCTCATAATAAGCACCACATTTCATCACGTTACACAGGTGATAACCCAATAGTATATAGTACGAATATATATGTATATAATAATTTTTACAGCAAACACAATTCTAAGTATTATTCAAAATGGGTGAGTATATGTATTTGATAAAGAATAACTATACAGGGAGGCCGGATGGCTCAGTTGGTTAGAGTACGAGCTCTGAACAACATGGTTGCTGGGCCATGTGAACAACATATGGGCCAGTGAGCTGCACCTTCCACAACTGGATTGGGGACAGCAAGCTGCCGCTGGGCTTCTGGAGGGGCAGCCGGATGGCTCAGTTGGTTAGAGTGTGAGCTCTCAACAGCAAGGTTGCCGGTTCAATTCCTGCGTGGGATGGTGGACTGCGCCCCCTGAAACTAAAGATTGAAAAAGGCAACTGGACTTGGAGCTGAGCTGTGCCCTCCACAACTAGATTGAAGGGACAAAGACTTGGAGCTGATGGGCCCTGGAGAAACACACTGTTCCCCAATATACCCCAATAAAATTAAAAAAAAAAGAATAACTATATAGTTATGTATAATATCAGACCTAGAGGGGTGAAGTTTGCCTGTGTTAAATTTTATCTTGTAGAATCCTTGAGAACAATAATTTAATTTATATTGGCTTCAATTTATCTACCTATAATAATAATAAGACAATAATTTCAGAACACTTGTTGTGATAGGATTAAATTAAATCATAAATAAGAAAAATTTCTAAGGCTAAGCATCAATTTAACAAGGCATTATTAAGAAATCCATAACGATAAAAATTATTGAGAATGATGGTTAAGATCTTCAGCTCTAGAGGCTTTGTAATCAATAACAGGGAATTCCAGTTTTAGGTCTGCTACTTTTTAGGGGTGGAAACTTCAAGCCTCCAACTTGCACATAAGCTGCCTCATTTTTAAAAAGAGAATGATAATAATAATATCTAACTTCCAGAGTTGTTGTGTCGGGTTTAAATTACATAATGAATATGCAGCTGTTCACAGTGTCTGGTGCCAAGGAATAAGTGCTTAATAAATTATCAGCCAGGATCCCATTGGAAAATATATGGCTTACACAGCTTAGAGTAGTTTGAGGAGCATTCAATGTAAGGACAATTTACAAAGACATGCAGAAGGCATTCGGAAACCACAAGAGATAAGCAGGGAGATTACCATCACTGTATGGGAAGTGCTGAAGTTATGCCGTTATCTGACCCAGCAGAAGAGAGGAAGGAAGAGAAAGCTGCTTGAGAAGAGCTAAGAGCTTTGATAGAGGGACTCCCTAGCCCAAGAAGACCTGGCATACAACTCACTCTTACTTCTCTTCAATCGCTAGCTCCGCGTTTCATTTGCCAACCAGAGTAGAATTTAGAAGGCAAGGAAGCCATTGATGTAGTCCAGAATTCAGCACTTTTTTTTTTTCTGTTAAGAATCAGCTGGTAAATATTTTTGGATTTTAAGCCATAGAGTCTCTTGAAAACAGTCACACACTCTGTAATGAGTGCAACTGTGTTTGAATAAAACTTTATTTACATAGTCAGTTTTCCAGATGCCTGGTGCAATCCATACAAATCAGTTTTCTGGTGGAGAGAAGAGAAGGCTGGAAAATGGATCAGGGGAGGAAGATGAAGAATATCCAACTCAAAGCCATGTTAGCTATTTTAGCATTTATTGTGCTTGTTCTTTTTTTTTTTTTTTTTTTTTTTTGAGATTTTATTGGGGAGGAGGAACAGGACTTTATTGGGGAACAGTGTGTACTTCCAGGACTTTTTTTTTTTTTTTCCAAGTCAAGTTGTTGTCCTTTCAATCTTAGTTGTGGAGGGCGCAGCTCAGCTCCAGGTCCAGTTGCTGTTGCTAGTTTGCAGGGGGTGCAGCCCACCATCCCTTGTGGGACTCAAGGAATCGAACTGGCAACCTTGTGGTTGAGAGCCGGCACTCCAACCAACTGAGCCATCCAGGAGGCAGCTCAGCTCAAGGTGCTGTGTTCAATCTTAGTTGCAGGGGGTGGAGCCCACCATCCCTTGCGGGATTCGAGGAGTTGAACTGGCAACCTTGTGGTTGAGAGCCCACTGGCCCATGTGGGAATCGAACCGGCAGCCTTCGGCATTAGGATCATGGAGCTCCAACCCCCTGAGCCACCGGGCCAGCCCCCTATTGTGCTTGTTCTTATTGTGGATGTTATTTAAACCATATATGAATGGAACATATTGGCATATTTTCTTCAGCTGCATAATTGTCTTTGCTTAACCATGCCAATCTTACACAGGTGTACCACAGAAAGCTACAAATAATTGAGGCTGTATAAGCTCCATGAAGGTTTTGACTACATTTTACTCACAGCTATAAATCCTGGGCATAGCTCAGTGTTCTGGTGTACTGAAGGTGCTCAATAAATGTTGGATAAATTAATGAATCCCAAATGTATTAGATGTCCTAGGAAGGATGAGATCATCAATTTACATAGAAGTACAACATGCATACAAAAAACACCACATTTTAAATATATAGGCTCTATAAATTTTGACAAAATTGGTACCTCTATTTAATCATCATTCAGATCAGAAGAAAAAGTCCTTTTTTAGATATATGTATTGCAAATATATTTTGCTACCCTGGCTTATCTGTTGACTTTCTGAATGGTGTTTTCTGAAAATTAAAGGTTTATTCCAATGTAGCCTGATTTATCAATTTTTCCTATATAGTTTTCTTTTAAGGCCTCTTTAAGAAATATTTTCATACTCTAATAATATTAAAATAGTCTGCTATGTTAACTTCTAGAAACTGTATTGTTTCTATATTCTAAAGAAATATATTTTAATGAAATATGCTTTTGTGTATGTTGTGAAGTAAAGGTCAAGATTCAGTCTTTACTTATGGATATCAAATTGACCCACAACCATTTATTGAAAAGACAATCTTTTACTCATTGCACAGAAATGCACCTTTGTAATAATACATCAAGTGACTATACTGTCAATAGTTCAAATGGGCCTCTTCTAATCTTTCTATTCTGATCCATTGTTCTACTTACCTAAGTTACATATCTTAATTATTTATAAGAAGTATTCACCCAATAATAAAAAAAGAAGTTTTGATATCTCAACTTCTTCAATATTATCTTTGGCAATTTGGGGCATGTTACATTCCCAAATATATTTAGGATCAGCTTTCCTAAATTTCCACCAAATTATGGCAGATATTTTTTATTACAAATACATGGAATTTTTAGATAACTTTGGGAAGAATTTTTATTTTTATAATATTGAGACTTCTGATACCTGAATATAGTGTATTCCCCATGAATTCAGAACTTCTTTAATATTTTACAGCTTATTTTTGCTTACATACATTACAAATCTCTTATTAGATGTATCCCTAGGTAATTTGTGTTTTAGGTGCTATTATAAATGGTATCATTTTTAAATGTTCATTAGTGTCTACTGTTGGTGTATTGAAATACACATGTCCCATAGTTTTCATCATTCTCAGCCGGAGTCTGACCTGCTAGCAATGAAGATGGAGCAAACCGGACTTCTAAGCTTTATGCACTGGGCCAGCAAATCTCCTATTGGTTCTTGTCTCTTTTAAATAATTAAATGTGGTTTTATGAGGTAAAATCACACATTCAATTATTTAAAAGAGACAATAAACACAGTGAATGTTGAAATTAAAAAAAAACGTATATTATAGTAAAAGACACATTGCCATTAATCCCCCTCAAAATACTCTCCCTTGCTTTGAACACACTTATCCCATTGTTCGTGCCATTTTCTGAAGCAGTTCTGGAAGTCCTCTTTCATGAGTGTCTTAGTTGCACTGTCATGGCTGCCTTGATGTCCTGAATCGATTCAAAACGTTTACCTTTCATGGTCATTTTGACTTTGGGAAAGAGCCAAAAGTCTCATAGTGCTAGATATGGTGAATAAGGTGGATGAGGACACACCGTAATGTTTTTATTTGACAGAAATTGCTGTACAAAAAGTGATGTGTGTGATACAGAGCCTTTCCATTGTGATCAAACAATATAGTAAATGCTGCTGCCCAGTGCCATCCAATGGAAAGGTAGGGATCTTCCATACGGACAGTGTGTCAAGACTTAGTAACAGTGTGTGTCAAGTTTCAACTTGTTTGGTGCAGTCAGTTTAGTGTGAGCTGCAGTTGACAGAAGGTGTGTTTAAAGTGTGCTGTAAATCATCTTCCATCATGACAATGCTCCGTGTCAAACATCCCTTCTGGTACGGCAATTTCTGTCCAATAAAAACAGTACAGTGTGTCCTCACACACCTTATTCACCAAATCTGGCACCATGAGACTTCTGGCTCTTCATCAAAGTCAAAATGATTCAGGCCATTGAGGCCACCACAACAGCACAACTAAAGACACTCACAAAAAGAGGACTTCCAGAACTGCCTCAGAAGTGGCAAGAACGATGGGATAAGTGTGTTCAAATCCAGGGGGGAGTATTTTGAGGGGTATTAATGGCAATGTGTCTTTTACTGCAATTTTTTTTTTTAATTTAAACATTCACCATATTTGTTGATCACACCTGGCATTAAACAGACATTACAAACAGAGAAAGTAAAAGCCTCCATGGTATGCTGATGAACAATTTTGAGCTAATCAACATAGAATGTTCTGTTTTTTATATAAAAGCATCAAATTGTGGTTACTCAGAAAAAATTGGAAAAGTCCTGGGACTTATTGCCTCCTTCAATATTGAGTAAAGTACAATGTATCAATGTATCCTCTCAGAATGTTCCAGTCTTTGATGATCAAGCAAACAGTCTTTCAGGCCTCCTGGTGTTGATGGGATACTGCTCCATGGGGATCACCGTGGGAGCTACAGCTCATTGGGCTATTGAGTGGCACTCCCATTACCATCTCCCCACAGGGAAAAACAATCAGGCACATAATACTGTGTCCTCTCTCTTTAGCCTACCCAGAAATGATAGAGAGTTGAACTACGTGTTTATTAATTGCAGCATATGTTGAAGAGCTTTCTGGGTTTTTTTTTCCTTCTTAATAGCAAAGGCAAAGTAAAGATTAATAAATGTTCTCTCTGCCACAAACCATATTTAACCTCTTTTCCACAAGCTAAATTTATTTTACTCATGTGGAGCTCTTGATGAATGTCTTCTGTGTTTCAGAGTTTTTCAGTATGCAAAGGTTCTATATTCTTGCTTTCAATTCTGGATGTGGCAAACAGCATATTTCTTTAAAGGGCTAGATAGTAAATATTTTAGGTTTTTCAGGCTATAAGATCTGTTTCATAACTAATCAATTCTGCCATTGTAGCTACATTTAAATTAGAAAGAGACTGACCTGAGTTGGACACCTACTTCTGCTATTATGTGACCCAGGGTAAGATATGTAGCATCTCTAAGTCTAAGAATTATGATTAAGTTTCTAATTCCTAATTCATCTGTAAAATAGAATAACAAGTTCTTTCTCAAAGGCTTGTTGGAAAGGCATTGAGTCCCTTGCATGTTCCAGGAAGAGTAGCACACAATTCCGCTCGGTCCTCATCCTCCCAACAGCGGCTTATGAAGGGGTTCTTAGCCCTTATGGCAATAGGTTCAGAGAGATTAGTTCTGGGTCACACAGCTAGCAATACAGAGCTGGAATTCTGAACCAAAGTTTCTGAGATCTCAAAGTCCTTTGTTCCTTCTAACCTGTGATACCTGGTTCTCACTACAATTTCTGTTAGGAATGACAGAACATCAAACAAACAAACAAACAAACAAACAAATAAATAAATAAATAACCTAGCACATTTTGTGGCCTGTTGTAGATATTAAACAAGTGTGGTTTTCTTTCCCTCCCTAGAGAAGCAACTCAAGACTCATAAAAGGCAACAATAGAAAGGGAGCCTGATAAATCATCATGAAGAGAGAAGGGAGAAGACATCTATCAGATGATATCGACAGCTTCAAGTAGAAAACTCAATAGTTGTCTAGCTCTCATGCAAAAGCAGTTTCTGGTGGGCAATGGAATAGGGCTTATGGCCTGAAGAATGCCGCAGTCATGAAGCCTCCATAGAGAATACATGTCTGTTAAATTTTCAATTCCAGATCCATTTCAGGTTTGTAGCATTTTCATTCCTTTCAGGCATCTGTTAGTATGCCTAGGAATTAGCAATATGACGTTTCTCTCCTAAGCTTGCATTTTGTCTCAGCAACCCAGAGATGAGCCAGAGCATGTGGCAAGGCCCGTGTTAGAAAAAGAGACACCCACAATCAGAACCCTGAGTACTAAATAGTTCTACACAACCCTAAAGGACACAGCTGCCCATGTATTATCCCCTTGTTCTTTCTTTTTTCAAAGAGAGCTTTTCAGTCTGACACTCCTATTTAGCAAGGGTGCTGTGGGGTCATGGAGAACTCAACTACCATTATACAACCAAGGGGCCATTTTTATTGAGCACTGTGACAAATATATTGTAACAGTCATGGCGAGTTAGGCTGTGCTGTGCCAACAAATTAGGCCTAAAATCTCAATGAAATAATACAACAAAGATTTAGTCTTTGCTTTTATAAATACTCATGCAAGATGGGTAAGTCTCTGGAGAAGCTGCCTTCCAGCAGTGACTCAGTATCCAGGCAGTTTCCATGCAAGCTCTTAGATGCTTTGGTCCAGAAGTAATATACATTACTTAGACTTATCAGCCATTGCCCAGATTGCCTCTCCTCATTGCAAAGGTAGTAGTAGAGAAGTTGGGGGCAGGGGTCTAGATAGAAATTCAATTAGCAGTAAATGTTTCTGTCAGAGGTGTGCTTGCTGACCACCAGTGCAATGGAAGTATAGTGTTATCCAATACAAAAGCATGTAATGCTCTTTCACATTGTCTTTAAGAGAGTTGAAGAGTTAGGATGAAATCACCGTCAGAATAGGGGAATCTCATAGGCTAACAGCTACAGCTAGAATTTTTGTTTCTTTCAACTGTATGCATAGAGTAAGACCATTTAAAGGGGCCAGGAATGAACATACCAGGGGCTTTTGACTAAAAGATCTTTGGGAAGAAAAAAAAGAAGAAGAAGAAGAAGAAGAAGAAGAGGAGGAGGAGGAGAAGGAGGAGGAGGAGGAGGAGGAGGAGGAGGAAGAAGAAGAAGAAGAAGAAGAAGAAGAAGAAGAAGAAGAAGAAGAAGAAGAAGAAGAAGAAGAAGAAGAAGAAGAAGAAGAGATGAATACTTGCCTAACTCTTATGAGTGAGTTAAGTGGCCTGAGAAGGCAAGGGTAGCCAACTTAGGTTGGGGAGATTGAGGACCATCTTCCTTGTCCTGAATCATAGTTTCGCTATAGAAGAAAACAAACAAACAAACAAACAAAAACACCTGATCATCCAGCTTAAGATGTTACGTTCACCAGGAGACCTCCAGCCCTCTCCTAGGGAAAATGGTGCAAGTTTCTACAGAAAGTTCCAAAGCAGAAAACACAAGATATCTCTTGTGGGGTAAAGAATGATTGTGGGAAAAATGAAACACCTTTACTAGGCACAGAAAGAGCCATGGCATTCAAGGGAACGGTAGCTAAAAGGAAGGCGGTAGCAATACTTAAGGCACAGCCATTCTTCTGAAACTGCTCCAACCAATCTGAGTTGGGGTAAATGGTGGTGATATTGGTGACATTGCAGAAAAGTAGAAAGTTGAAGGAAGAATTAACTGCTGCTGGAAATGGAAAAATCCAAGATCTAAACTAAGCTGGAGTTGTATGTCAGTGATAAAGAGTTAATTTCTCCCGTCAATATTATGTCTGGGACTTACAACAAAGCAGGAACCCACAGGGGTAGCTGAATGCAATAGAATGAGCTGCCATAAGAAACACTGAGATTATTCACTATTAAAGGAAACATTATGAGAAGGCAGGACGACCATCCACCCACCCACCCACCCACCCAAGTTAGTGGAGGAAACTTCCTGCTTTGACAGAGAAATTGTGGAAGACACCGAAGGTTCTTTCTAACATCTACCAAATTGTGCAAAGTCTCATTTTTTATGGGGTTTAGTTATGTCCCATCATGTCTGTGCATCCTCTTATTATTCAAAGCTCTGTAAATCCACGCTTGTTCCGAGAATCAGAGAGATGATGTGTCGAAGGATGAAGAAGAAAGAGATGAATACGAAGAGCCCAATGCCTAACATGTTCAAGAATAACTTTCTCCCTATTTCTGTCCCTGTCCTCAGATGCAGCCATCCTATCAAATTGCTGCTCCCAATCCACAATGGCGGTGCGTCTTTTCATGACAGTCTACACCTGAGTATTAATTTGGAACAAGGCTTGAGACTAGTTGGTGAGGCTGCATTTTGTGTTGTTCACTGTAAATTGCAACGGACAGAGACAGCTTGTGAATCCCAGGGTACCTTTGACAGGTGAGCCTCTGCACTCTCTCTGGAAACGTGCTCCATCCCGGCTCCAGAAGCACCATGATTCCAGTCCCCATCCCAGCCAGGGCAGGTGGCCCATCTCCTGCCACGACAGATAGAAGGAGCTGCATGTCATGACTTCCCTCAGGGCTGGCGCTCGACTGCACAGAGGTTCTCCCTGAACTCAGTTCCAAAGCTTGAGCCTGCTCTGCAGCTCCCATTGGAACAACTGGCATTTCCCTTCCAGGCTTCCCATGATGAGGCCCAGGCTCATTTGAATACAGTGCAGCCTGCCTCCTGCCAACATGAGTTTTCTTCCATTCTTAATCAGTAAGTCACAGGCCTATTTGGCCTTTCCCCAGCCATGACAGAAGCACGGCTTGAAGGAAAAAGAAAAGAGAAGCCAACATAGACTCCCGCCTTCCCCTACCATTTCTCTCCCACATATTCCCAGCTCCACCACTGCCTCAGGCTCTGCCTCATTCGCTGGCTAGAATTTATATCAAAGGGTGTAAAGAAGGGAGGGAAGGAAAAAGAAGAAAGATTGGAAGGAGGAATGAAATGACAGAGGAAAGTGAGAGGAGGGAGGGCAAAGGAGTAAAGGGGAAGTCATTGGTTGTTGAATAAATATAGAAGGAAGATGAAAAATATACATGTCTTTCTATTCCAGAAATAGCTCACATTCTTATTCTTCCCACTGACTTGAACCAAAAGCCATAGTCTAAGGCCTTTACTGATCCCCTCCACCAGCCCTCCCACTTCGCTCTAACCTGCCCCAGATTCCCCAGCCATGCCGCTATACATACTCTCTTAGGTTCACAGGCTCCCACATTTGGAGATGATATTTGTTTGACCAATTGTTTTTACTTGACAAAATCATGGCCTCTAGCTCATTGACTTCTCCCTGTGATCCAGGCTTCATTGCAAGTGCTCTATAAGTATTCTTGCCTCTAGTTGTCATTACCTCCCTGTAAATTATCAGCTTAATATTATGATGAAGAAACTGAGGTTAAATAACTTGCCTCAGGGCACACAGCAAGAAGTCATAATTCAACCCCCGGCAATCTGAAGCTGGAACTCCTGCTCCTAACTCCCTTCCCTCAGCTCTGTCTTCCATGAAGAAAAAGACGGGAATGACAAATACTTAACTCAGAATCTGAATGCACTGTCTTCTAAAGCTACATAATCCTCTAATGAGAGAAGCAAGACTTTCTCAGAACCCATAGGGACTGCAGAGATGCAGCCCCTCTTTTCTCCCCCAAAGACTTGCTCTGGAGCAAAGTGGAGCAGACATTTGGTTAAATCCTGGAACTTCAGAGCAATGCATCTGAACTCTTTAGTTTACAAATGAAAACCCTAAGACCTTCAAAACTGAGTGGAGTCATAAGTTGCCTTTGCTGAGTGTAATTAAGACCCAAGCTACTAACTAGATTAAAGGACTTTAGCACTAGAAGACATCTGATACACCATCTAGTCTAAGCCACTCATTTCTACCTGCCTCTCTTACAGCTGTGGGCACTAAGAAGCATAAGTAATTGGTCTGTCTTTGAATCACAGCGTCTAGTTTTCTACAAAAATGTAGAGGCAGGTGTCAATGGCCAATTGTAGAGAAATATTAAGGTCCACTACAGAATAGAGGGTGTCCAGAATGAACAGACCAAGTGAAGAGTAGAGTGCCTGGATATAGAAGGTACTCAGTAAAGAGATATTGTATGAATGAATGATGTATGATCAAATGAACGAAATTTAAAAGTAGAAACAACTGAAGTCTTTTAATGTGGTTCCTAGTATGCCATCTTAAAACCTTCCCTGATGACAAAAGACTTCTATAAAAAAATACTAGCATCTTCCCTATCAAGGAACTTTTCTCACTGGGATAAAGGAATTGGGACACTTTGACACTGGGATGAAGCATGAAAATGGGATATAAACTTCTATTTGATCTACAGTTTCATCAACCTTCATTGGTATGGAGAATTAAAACAGGAGACAAGCTTCAGGTATCCTAGTGACCTTGAGATGAGGTTTCAGTATCTGGTGCCTCAGGCTGCCATCCTGAACACAGAACCTTTTCAGAGATGTCCTCAGTGCTTGCAAATTGCTCTGTTTGCTTCATATTCATCCCCAAACACCTAGTATTGTTAGCTATCATGTAACCTATGTATGTCTCCAAAAATTTAAGGAACACTCGCTCACACTATGATATAGTGGTTAGTTACGTAGGCCCTGGGGCTCTAACTTTATCAAAGTCAGAGAGTTCTTGTTCATATGGTGTCTCTATCACTTAATAACTATCAGATACTTAACACACTGCTGAATCTCTCTGAATTCCATTCTGAACTCATTTGTAAAGTGGATGGGGTGAATACCAGTCACTAACTTTTAACAGGTTCTTGGTGCAGAGAATTAAATACAATAGTATTTTGCAGAGTTTCCATTTCTACTCTCCAAGAAATTGTTCATATACTCTAGACCTGACCTAAGCAACTCCTTTCCTCACCACTAGTGGACAATGATACTGTGACCTCACCGCCCTTCCTAGTCTTACTTTTCCACAACAAATTTCTCTTCTGGTTGATCATCAAGACATGTTATCCCCAGGCATTCACTATCAAGTGGGAGTGTGTATCACAGCTGTTCCTCAGCTTGAAAAGACAATTTCGTATTCCCATGACTATATCGTGTCTACTAATTTGCACTTTCTAATCCCTTTACCTTCTCTCCTACCCTCTCCCCCTTCCAATCTAGCAACAAACAGTTGTTGTTTTTTCTATATCTCTATTTCTGTGAAATACAGTATGGGGAATGGGGAATATAATCAACAATGTTAGAAAGATTATTTAAGGTGCCATATGGGCACTGGACTTATCAGGGGGATCACGTCATAGACTGTGTAGATGCCTGACCACTGAGCGGTACACCTGAAGCTGAAGTAGAATAATATTGTATGTCAACTATAATTAAATATATATAGTAGTCATGGGATGTGGAGTATAGCCTAAGGAAGATAGTTAATGGTATTGTAACAGCTATATAAGATGTCAGAGGGGTAGTAGTTTGGGAGAGAGGAGTTATCACTTTGTGAGGGGTATACGTGTATAACTATTATGTTTCTTTGAGCACCTGAAACTAATCATAATAATAAAAAGGAGACAATTTCAGGCTAGAGTGCTTGAGAAAAGAGGTTTGATTCCATCCATGCATATGTTCACTGTCCCCATGGTCAGTGAACAGTATCTCATTCAAAATTCAATTTGGGGAATTACAGTGCTTCCGAATGAGAGAAAGAAAAGTACAGATAAAATCACCACCAAATGGCATTTGTCTGCTTCTTACAGGTTAGATGAGTCACTGCAAATGGAAGAGTCCTGCTCAGAGGTCTCTTTTGGTGGGCATCTTGGAAGGAGAGCAAAATGGGAAAAAAGAAGGTAGACACTCTCTAAAGATTCTGACTGGTACCAATGAGCCCTGTCTCTGGAAGCTTCCAAAAAGGAGAGAAGGAAAGTATGGCTGGAGGGAACAGCCAGAGGAGCCCTGTGTTCCTTTTTTATAAGTAATAAGACAGGAATCTAAATGATGCAGTTGCTATCAGAGATGATACATTGGATCACGAACCAAAAGATGTCCTGGGTCACAGAGAGTTCTCCTTTCTCTGCATTCATAAGAATTTAATACCTAACATCAGACCCTTGTATTTGAAGGTGCTTCTAAAACTCAGTCCTGGCATTTGATCCTTCTCAGGAGGGTCAATTATAGAAAGATTACTCATGTGATTTTTCTTTTCTGATCTTTCATGGTACAGAAAGGCAACCCACCTGCACTGTGGAACAATAATTGGTGAGCCAACTCACTTCTGGCAGAAGCTAGGAAGGATGAATACTTAGAAAAATAGAATTCAGAGAGGAGACAAGACAGGAACATTCAAGCCTCAACTCTGTAGCTGCTTTCTCATACATCATCTCATTTAGAACTCCCTGATGTGGGTAAATTATATCCATTTTAAATATGGGAGGACTGAGGCTCAAACAGGTTAAATAGCTTGCCCAAAGTCACAGAGCTACTAAGTGAAGTCAGGTTAGAATTTCTAGCCCTGATAAGTCTTCATTTAGGACTCCAACTCCATAGTTAGAGCCTAGAGATAAAATACCTTAACAGTCAGCTGGAACATGAGAAGAAGAGTCTGTTTTGCAAAAACAAAACTTGGAAAAGAAGACAAGGTCATTAGATCATTGCTCACGTCTGGCCTTTGCTCCTGCCAAATCATTCTTTTTCCTAAACAGAAGTGACTGGTAGTCAAATAGACCAAGAGAGAATTTCTTCTTCTTCACAAAGCCTTGCTTTTTGCTAAATGACTGCAGCTAGGGAAAAAGTTCTCCTTTCTTTATATACACAGATGCATGCACATATATACATATATATCAAAGAGATTAGGAAGACTTGTGAGGTCCCTGATAAATGTTTATCATCTCTTTCCTCCCTTCTTCCCTCCTTCCTTCTCGTCCTTATTTTCTTCTTTTCCTTCCTTCTTCCTTCCTTCCTTCCTTCCTTCCTTCCTTCCTTCCTCCCTCCCTCCCTCCCTCCCTCCCTCCCTCCCTCCCTCCCTCCCTCCCTTTCTTCCTTCCTTCCTTCCTTCCTTCCTTCCTTCCTTCCTTCCTTCCTTCCTTCCTTCCTTCCTTCCAGGCTGCCTATGATGTGCTAAGCACTGGACAAGGCCTGGAAGATGAAACTCATCAAAATTGGATGTACCTGTGACAAGTGGGGGAAATAGCCATTAACCAAGTGATCCCACACATCATTGTGAGGTTACAGCTATGACAGTGATGGGTATCCTGAAGAAGAGGCACACAGGGCTTTGAGAGAGGGTCTGGTCAGGGAGGGCAAGGCCAGCTTCTGAAAGAAGGTACATGGGAGATGCAGTCTGAAGGATAAGTAGGATTCAACTTTTCAAACTAATTCAGATAGGACAGCATGTGCAATGGTCCTGAGGTGAGCAGATCATGGCAAGTTGGTGGGAATGAACAGATGCCAGTGTGGATAAAAAACAAATACAGAGGGGAAGTTCTTTGCAAGATGAGGCTGAAGTGATGAGTAGGACTATAAGGGGACATGTGAGTTACGACAAGGAGTTTTTCATGAAAGCCTCAGACAGGTTCTAAGTAGGCGATAACATGATCAGGTTTGTGGTTTTAAAACTTCATTTTTGCTTAGATGTGAAGACTTGATTCCCGGTCATTCAGTGTGTATGTGGGTAGGGGGCGCAAATAAATTCTCCTGCCCATTATGTGCTCTGAAGTTCTGTTCTTATTTCATTTCCAGCATCTCACTCATCAACATGAATCCTGTGCTTACAATTCTCTTTTTCATCCCTTGAACCCCACAGTGAGCATTGCCTTGTTTTCTTTAGTTCTCTAAATGTTGCTAACACAGGCACTATGTAGTGTGTTTTCTGTTAATGCTCCGTGATCATGGCAGGGATTTCTGCAGAGTACAGAAGCAAAAACTGGACATCGAACATTTGCCTTTAGTCTCTTACAGTGTTAAAGTGGCCTGGCTAATTCCTACCAGGATTAGCTCACTGGCTTCCTTTTACCTTCAGCCCCACGTCGCTGTTATCTTGCCACAGCACTTTTTTTTTTTTTTTTTTTTTTTCTGAGATCTTTCTCCTTCATCATCTCCAAGTCTCAGGACATCTCAAGCTCCTGTCTATTCCTCACTGGCAAGCAGAGGCAGGCTCAACATTCCTGCTTCCATTTATCTAAGTTTCTTATCAAGGCAGTGGAGGACAGGACAAGAAATGGATAATTTTCATAACCAAACAAAGCCCCGAGAGAGGTTTTTTCCCTAGGCAGAAAGGCAAATCTCTGGTTAAAAGGAAGTCTTCTTCTACCAGGCTGAAGAGTTTAAAGTACAGCAGTCTTTTAAAACCGTGATTATTTTCTTTTCTTTACATGCACAAGAGTCATTTGCTTCTATTTTACTCATCTGACTCTATGTGATTATGCCATATCGACACTAAAATGCAAGAAGTATGAGGGATGTTTAATAAAAAAATGACTGCAGCAGATCAAAGCCAGAAGATAAGAAACCAAATGGCTATCACAAAACTTAGAAAAGAGGAGATAACAAACATATCCTTAGAAGCAGGTAGATAAAATAGATCTATGCATGGCTTTGGAGATGGAAAAACAATCAATTTGCTGTAGGAAATATCAGCTCCCAAAAGACACTGAGAAGTGACAGCATAAACAGCAACAGAGGCAGAAAGGACAGTAAAAAAAGCAAGAATGAGAAAATACAAAGGCTGCCAAGATGAACTGAATAATTTAACAACACATGTGTCACCCCTCTCACAAATTAACTTCATTGGTGGGCTTAATTGTGTGAACAAATGGGATGAAGTGATTTTCAGAGAAATTATGTTTTCTAATCACCAATTCCCTTACAGTGAAGGGAACTGCAGAGAAACCATGCTGTTCCAGACTTCATCATTTCAGTTAAATATTTTCAACTGCTTTCTTGGGCCTCTGACAGATAAGGATTCATGGCAATAGAGTTTAGGTGACCGCAGGTGGATCCCTCAGAAAAAGAACCCATCTCTCTGCATACTGCCTGCCAAAAAGAGCTACTTCTTTCTATTCAGACTGTGTGTGTGTGTGTGTGTGTGTGTGTGTGTGTGTGTGTGTGATTGTGTGTGTGTGAGTGTGTGTGTGAGTGAATGTGTGTGTGTGTGTCCACATGAGCAATTTAATTTCTAGAGGATTAAAAACTAGGCTCTATCATCAGAAAGCCTAGGTTCAACTACTGGTTCCATCAGTGCCAAGCTGAGTGACCTTGGCCACATTATTTATCCTCTCCAAATCTCAGTTTCCTAGTCTGTAAAATGGGGACAATAATATTTTCTACCTCATATGGCTGTTGTGATAATTAAATAAGGAAAAACGTTAAAGCATTCAGAATCATGGCTATCACATAAGTCTCAAAAGTATCAGTTACTGTGATATAATTAATTCTTACTGCTATGATTAAATAGATTAAATGATGTAGTTAAAGTGCAGTAATTCTACCAGAGATGTTTGTCTTGTGAGTTTCCTCCAAAGTAGACTGAGATAAAGATTTGGGGTGCAAGTGGTTTATGTGGCAAGTGTAGACATGACCTTCAGGGAAACAAGACACTGACAGGAGGAGGGAAGTCTGTCAGTACGAGTTGTCAGGCCTCACACTGGGTGACTGAAGCTAATTCCTAGAAGGAATCCCCCAAAGTGCTTGCCTATGTGACTTGAAGTTTGAGAGAGTTTGACTATTGAAACATTCACTTGCTTCACTGATTGGTTGATGGTGCTAACTCCCCAGCCTTTTTAGCCAACTGTCGATGGGCAGAGCAGCCTCCTGCAGAGAGCCCTTAAGCAGAGAGATGCATATACTGGAAGTTAAGTGATGTCTAGAGCACTGAATGGAAATTTAAAATTAATAATAACTCAGGGACTTGAAGACAACAGCTTTTAGTACACAGCTTTGAACTACGGCAGGTCATTTCCTTGTAACCCTAAGATTTAAGTGGCCTTTGAAATGATCACATCAGATGTATTCCAGCCAATCTGTCACTTTGCAGATGTACTGATCCAAAAGAGAATTGTATCTCTTTCTTTTTTTCCTTTGAAAACAGTATGAGATGAAGTATTGAATATAAGTACCATTACAAAGAGAAAAATAGAAATAATTCGGGGGTACAGGATTTGAATCTTGGCTATGTCATTTACTAGTTGATGAGTTTTTAACCAAGTTGTGTTATCTCTTTGACTCTCTCTTCCCACTTTTAAAAATGAAAATAATAATAGTTACCATTTATGGATCGTATATTAGATCCATTTAAAGATGTGAAAATGCTTTACAGCTATAAAGTATTCTTACAATCATCACGTCAAGATAACTAAAGTTGACCCCTTTAAATAACAAACTTCACTTTTGAGGGCCATTCTTAATGGAAATGTTTGCAAAATACACATCCCCAATAAAATGTATTTGATAAAAATAATTGAATTATTTCTCAGAGCTCTTATACACCTCAATGGCCATAATCTCCAGGCTAACATGATATGTCACACTATTTGCTTTCATTCTTCCTTCTCCGTCATGGTTTGCTCATCCCTTCTTGTTGTTGTTAGTTTCTATGGCAACTAAATAACCAAGCTTATTAAACCAATAACCCCGGGTGACACCTAATACTAATACTAACACTAACACTAACTACCTTTAGGTTATGCAGCAGTGTAAATAAACTTTGTGATAGCTATTTTTCTTGCTGCTCAGAATAATTTTTTACTTAATTTCAGATTATTTGCTGTATTTGAATGGTTGAAGATTCCGATAATGTGATGAATTCATTAAAAGTAGTGCTGTACTATACATTGACTCTAGCATTAAAGAAGATATTACTTTATAAATGCCTCCTTCATTCAATATTTTGTTCATCCATTTATTCATTTCTTCATTCAAAAAATACTGCCCTTCAGAGTATACTGAAAATATAATAAGGAATCAGACATTTACCTCATCATAAAGAAAAATATAATTTAGAAATGCAAATAAAGCTTGTACAACTGATCAGAATTTTGTTATATTCCATATTAATCACTATGCTTTACTAAAATGTATATGTCATAGGTAGTTGCAGATAAAGTGCTTTGAATTTTAGAGTTCAAATAGAAAAAAAAAAAAATACTTGTAGTTTGGGAGATCAAGAATGACTTTGGGCAGAGGACCTGAATAGACATTTCTCCAAAGAAGACATATAGATGGTCTAGAGACACATGAAAAGATGCTCAACATCACAAATCATCAGTGAAAGGTAAATCAAAATCACAATGAAATATCATCTCATACCTGTCAGAATGGCTACTGTTGGATGGATCTTGAGATTATAATGCTAAGCAAAATAAGTCAGACAGAAAAAGTAGAGAACCACATGATTTCACTGATATGTGGTGTATAAAACTGAGAACAACAAAAGCACAAGACAAACAAATGAAGGAACAAAAACTCATAGAAATAGACAATAGTTTAGGGATTACCAGAGGGTAAGGGTGGGGGCGGTCTCTAGAAGAGGTTAAATGGGGTCTAATATATGGTGATGGAAAGAGAACTGACTCTGGGTGGTGAACACACAATGTGAGATATAGATAATGTATTACAGAATTGTACACCTGAAATCTATGTAACTTACTAACAGCTGTTACCCCAATAAACTTTGATTTAAAAAAAAAAAAAAAGAAAAGAAAAAAGAATCCAAAAAATTAGGATAATTTAAAAGGCCTCTGGGACAACATCAAGTTATTAACATTGACATTGTAGGGTAACAGAAGGAGAAGACAGAAAGCACTGGATTAAAAAACTGTTGGAAGAAATAATGACAGAAAACTTTCATAAATGGTAAAGGAAATGCACATACAAACCCAGGAAATGAAGAGAGTCCCAAACAAGATGAACCCAAAGAGGCCCACACCAAGACACATCATAATTAAAACGTCAAAGATTAAATAAAGACAAAGAGAGAATCTTAATAGCAACCAGCAAGAGACAAGCACTTGCTAGTTACCTTCAAGGGAGCTCCCATAAGAGTGTCACATGATTTCCCAACAGAAACAGGTCAGAAGTGAGTGGCGTGAAATAGTCCAAGTGATGAAAAACAAGGACCTATAAACAAGATTACTGTACCCAGCAAAGCTATCATTTAGAATTCAAGGACAGATAAAGAGCTTCCCAGACAAGGAAAACTAAAGGAGTTCATCACCAAACCAGTATTACAAGAAATGATAAAGGGACTTCTTTAAGAAGGGGAAAAAAATGATGAAAAATATGAATAGTAAAATGGCAATAACTACATATCTACCAACAATTACTTTAAATGTAAATGGGTTAAATGCTCCAATCAAAGGTATAGAGTTGCTGAGCGGATAATAAAACAAAACCCTTACATATGCTGCCGGCAAGAGACTCACTTCAGATTAAAAGATCTATACAGGCTGAAAGTAAAGGAATGGAAAACGATATTTCATGAAAATAGGAACAAAAAGCTGGGGTAGAAATGCTTATGCCACACAAAATAGACTTTATATAACAAGACTTTATATAACCAAAAGGACTCAGTAATCCTACTTCTGGGTATTTATCTGAAGAAACCCAAAACACTGCTTCGACGGGACATGTGTATCCATATGTTCATTGTAGCACTATTGACAACAGCCAAGATATGGAAGCAACCTAAGTGTACATCAATAGATGAATGCATAAAGAAAAGCGGTTCATATATACAAAGAATATTACATCGCCATAAAAATGAATGAAATCTTGTCATTTGCAATAATATGGATGGACCTAGAGGTCCATGCTGAGTGGAGTATGTCAGACAGAGAAAGACAAATGCCATATGGTTTCACATATATATATATAGAATCTAAAGAACAAAATAAATTAACAAAACTGAAACAAACTCATAAATACAGAGAACATTTTGAGGATTGCCAGATGGGAGTGGTGTTGGGGAGATTGGTAAAAAAGGGGAAGGGATTAAGAAGTACAAATTGGCAGTGACTAAATCGTCATGGGGATGTAAATCAAGTACAGCGTAAGGAATATAGTTAATAATGTTGTTATAGCTATGTGTAGTGCCTGGTAGGTACTAGATTTATCGGGAGGATCACCTCGTAAGTTATATAAAGGTCTACTCACTATGTTGTGCACCTGGAAGTAATATAATATCCCATGTCAACTGCAATTGAAAAATTTTTAAAAATCATTTACAAAAAACAAAATTGAGTGATTACTTTATGAGAAAATTCTGTCATCAGAATTTAAAAATCTGCCCCCAAACTTTTCAGACAGATGAGTAATGATAGATAACCAGTCCTTTTAAATGTGCCAGACAATACAGGAAACATATTTTTTTCAACCACTTAACACCTACTTATTTTAAATGACCTATAATAGAATAGCCTTGCCCGGATGAGGACATTGGAATTCTGGTCATATTTAAGGGTAAGCAACTTGCAACTCTGAGTTGTATTCGTGTTACAGCTGGTATGGAAAAAATCTTACAGTTTACAGTTCGTGGACAAAAACTCATTATCAAAAAATAAAATGCTTTTTAAATAAGTTTGCTTATCAACAGAGGATGAAATCTACTTGTTACTACTGATAAAGGCTGGGCACAGTTTGAGTGCAGGACACTTGCCAGAAACACATTCAGCTCTTTAATAGTCTATCACATTGTTTGCGTTAAAATTTTTGGGAAAAGTGGGGAAAATAGTATCAGGAAAATAACACATAATGATTTATTCATTATTTATGATAGTGGTAATAACAGAAAATAATAATAGAAAGCTGCAATTATATCGCATATTAAATTTACAAAGCAAGTTTACATAAATACGACTATTGTAATGATTAAATAATACACATAAACTTAGTACAATGCCTGGAACACAGAGAGAACCAAAAAAGTTTGCTATCCTCATTATTAGTATTTCTTATAGTAATAATCCCATTTGGAATTTAAAGTTAGTAAACCATAGGTGAAAGAATCAGGTGACCTTGATTTGAAATTCGATTCTTTCACCTTCTAGCTGTGTGATCTTGAGAAACCTCTGTAACAATTCTGTCACAATCTGCTCATCTACAAAATGAGGATAATAACGACTCTTCTGGTTGCCACAAACAGATAAAAAGATAGTGTTTGAAACATCAAAACTTGTGCCTGGCAATAGTAGGGGCAAAATAGTGTGTGTGTTTTTCAATAGTTTCATTACGGTTATTATTATTAAGTCACAACATTCACATGAGGTAGTTTTTACTGGGTCTGCCCTCTTGGAGAGGAAAGTGAAGCTTATAGGGAGAAAAGTTACTTGAACAAATTCCTCTTAATGGATAAAACTGAATGATGATGATACAGATCTCCTGGGCGCTAAGTGGTCCAATTTCCCTTCAGACAAAACTGTAGAAAAATAGCTCTCTCCTGCCACAAGCTTGTTGGTAACGGCTCATGGGTTTGTGTGCAATCTCCAGCTAACACCACTGACATTTCTGTTGGAGGTTTCCAATGTCTAAAACGGTACTTGACAGAAGTGCATTTTATGGAACAAAACTCTTTTGTGATACTTAAGAAAAAAAAAAGGGAGGGGGATAGTGTCCATATTCAATTTGAATATACTTAAAAAATAAACTGTATTTAGTCCCATATTTAATTCCAAATTCCTGAACTATTTGAACACAGAACGCCAGGAGGACCCACTTTGTGGAACACCAACTTCCAGGATGGGAGACCAGATACAAGGTAAATTGTTGAGACAGTTAATGAAGAGTAAGGAAGATATTTACTTTCCTCTCCAATCCCACAATGTGTACAGACACCTGATCTTTCTATACATGATTCTCTTTGCGATTAGAAATGCTTTGTTAAATTTTTGAGCTGCAAAAATGAGAATGAGAGTGAAAACGAAATTTTGGACTAATGTCAAACAGTGTAGGCTATGGTCCTAATTTGAAAACTAACTACACCTTTGTAGCTGACTTGACTTGGAGTAAAATCTTATCCTTACCACTTAATAGCTATGCGAATTTGGCAAGTCTATGATTTCTATGAATCTCTACCTAGTCATCTGTGAAATGGGGGGATAATAATAAATACCTTTCATGATTGCTACCAAGTCGAATGTAAAATGAAGCTAACACTACCTCCTTGGAATAGCTATTGTAAGGATGCTAATATTGCATGGAAAATACTCTTGAGAGCTAGGTATCCAGTAAAATTTAGCTGCAAGTATGGCCACTTTAGCATCTCTCATCATCACTTTTCTTTATCAGTAAACGAGCTGACACAGGATCTGCCCGTCACTCAGGGTCTCCCCCAATCTTACATTTACTCACTCATTATTTCTTTTCCCCTTCACTTATTAAACACTTGCTAACTGTCTGCATACATTGGGGTAAGCACATGGCAGAGATGAGTAAGGTGTACACTTGCCATTCAAAGAGCACATAATCCAACAGAGAAGACAAATGTGCATATGATACAGTAGAAATTATTTAGGGCTACAAGAGAGCTTAGCAACCAACAGATGCTATGGGAGTACAATAAAAGTGTGTGGGGGGAATCATTCCTGCCAGAAAGGCCAGAAAGGAAAGCTGAGAATGTTTCAAAGAAAAAATAATCTTTGAATTGGACTTTACAGATTAAAGCAGTATTCACAAGGCAAAGAAGCAATATCATTAAAAAGTACTACCATTTATTGAGCCCTTAAAATATGTCATGTGTGTGAGAAATTGTAAATCCAAGTGGTAACTAGGGCCTGCTGTGGTGTCCTCACATCAACCATCGTGATAAGTCATCTATGAAAACAGGATAATTTCTTCACTTCTCTATGTATTTCCTGAAGGCTTGCCTTCATTAACACATCTTTTATTTTTTTAAATTAGAACTATCTTTAATATTTACATATATGCCATTGTAGTTCCGTGTTCTAAATTTAAAAAAAAAATACGTTCCCCTTTTAAGCTATGCTAAACGTATAGTTCATATGTTGTTTTTGTTGTTGTCTTTATTTTTTGAGAAAGGAGGATGCCAAGTACACTCATTTTAGCTTGTGTCTTCCACTTCATTAAGACTGAAATCAGATTGGTTTCCTTGGAGTATTCCTTGGAGGGAAATAACATTTCAAGGGAGTTCACATTCTCAAGTTCCCTTTTTGGTCTGATTTCTGGAGTCTGCTGTATGTTGGTTCCCTGTCCTGAGTCTTACCTCTGCACTTACCTAACCTTTCCACACTTCCTTTTCTTTCCAGGAAGATTTGAGGGTCATGGTGAATGTTTCATGTAGTAAATAGTAAACAGCAAATAACTCAGACAGGTATCAAAGCATTCAGAGTCTTTTAAATAATATAGCTGACCATCTTTAAAAGGCAACTGTGTTTATAACTAACACTCTCCCCTTCCTATTAATCTCTTCCTTTTGTAATTTGAGTGGCTGAAGGTTACTTCCTAGTTTCTACTTTATTTGTACATTCTTTTGACAAATGTCTATCAACGACCTGTGTACCAGGTGTATTTCTTGGCACTGGTGATAGTTCAGGAACAAAGCAAATTACCTACTCTGAACTTTAGTGTTTTTTGTTGTTGTTGTTGTTGTTTTCCATTTGTCAGAAGTGAAGGCAAAAATAGCTACTTTGAATTTTTGTTGTAAGGGTTAAATGAGATATGTGAATAAAGCACACAATAAAGTGCCTGACACATTAATAATAATAATTGTAATGATAATAATAATACCACCCAAACAAACAATTATATTAAGGGGAAAGTTAGACTTGGAGAGAAACATGGGGGAAAACTTTCCGCACATTGTACCAATGGTGGTGGCAAGGTAGACAATAAAAAGATAACCCCCCAAAAATATTATCATAGAATGTGTAATTACTAAGAAAACAAGGCATGGAGAAGTTGATAGGAGTGAGAGAGCTACTAGAGAATTGTACATTGAAACGTTTAAGATATCCCCATAGAGTACTTCATGGCACACATAACTACAATTACAAAAATCATCAGGAAAGAATACTCATGGAGACCATCTTTCATGTTTAATAGAGTTATACACACTATAGTTATACAAAGATTTAACCCTTATTTTTTTCTTTTGAAATATTTTTTTTGCCTTTTATGAAAAAAATATTGTTCACTGTAAAAATGATAGGTATAATTAGCATGGTGAGAATACACCAACAGGGTTCAAAATGTAGACCAAATTCGAGGTGAGAAACTTGCAAAGTAGTCACAATCTTGCAATTTAGGATGCAAGGTGTTAGAAATCTACATGATGATGATTCCAAAATGGCAACCACCGAGTGATAGCTCCAGAGGAAAAGGCTTAGTCCATCTCCTTCAACATATTTTGGTGCCAGTAGGGAACAACAATAACAACTACCAACCCTCTATTTCTTCCTAGAAGCAATTTTCTTCTGGTCTATTTGCACCTACTATAGAATTTGTACAGCTAGAGAGGATTGACAGACTGGCTCTCTAGCCCAGATGTGCTTTTAGAATGAAATCTCTGCCCCAAGGGAGGAATAAAGAACAGAGCAGAGAGGCTGGTAGGTTGTTTCACTGGATGAGAGACTCTCTTCTCTGCAGCTTATGGAATAGAAGCAAGGAAAGGAGTTAGAGAGGATCTGCTGGTTCACCAGATAACGGAGGTGGCTGTAAAACTGTACCAGCAGGCCTGTGAAAAGAGTCCTAGCATACAAACAGGACACACCAACAGAAGGCTTTCTACTCAGGGTGATGTTTTGACTGGCACCCTAACACTGTCTGCCCCCCAGTATTTCACCAGTTGCCTTCTCCTGCTTGATGTCCTCCTCCCATTTCTCACCTCCACAGGCTCCCTGAGGAATGCCAGAGCTCCAAGTCCTGGTATGTCTTTAGGCAAGAGAATGCAAAAATCCAAATTCAATTCAGTCATTGAGATAACTTGTCAGTAAGTCACTTTCACTTTCCTTCCACTGTGACCTAGTGTCCCAGGCCTAGGAAATAAACTTCTCTCTTATTTTTTTTGGCTCAAGTTCCCATCTTAAATCACATTTTGATGAATTTGTTCCCATCTTTCTCCCCAAGCCTGAGCTTCACACTTAATACTGTTGCTATTGTTGTAATTAGTAGCAGTAGTACTCCTACTTAGTACTCCTACTTAGTACTCCTACTTAGTACTCCTACTAAGTACTAGTAGGAGTAGCAAGATTTACATCCGACATTTATTATGTGCTTTATTGCTGCAATCTTCATTTAATTCTCACAAGGAAAATTCAAAGGGGCTATTTTTATTCACAATTATGTATTCAATAAAACAACTAAGGAGCAGAAGATAAATAACTCGCTGAAGTTTGAAATGCTAATAAACGGAGGGGCTGAGATTTCTATCCAGCACACTGAAGCTGCATGAGTGGTGTCAAGAAAAACCAGCAGAGTTGTCCAATTAGCACACCAAATCATGAGAAATAATAAATTGCCATTGTTTAAAGCCAAGTGTTAGGTGGTTTGTTATGTAGTAATAATAATTAAGAAAGGAATTGATATCAGAAGTAGGGTGCTCCTATAACTAAAATCTAAAGTATGTGACATTGGTTCTCAGACCAGGCATCAGGCAGAGACAGTACTAGAAGCAAGGTGGCATTTCATGGAGGCTGGAATATATCTGCTATACCTGGAGAAACTGCTCTCAGAGACTTGGGTGACGGAAGCCTGATTATGTTGTGGGAAATTTGGAAAATCTGTCTCTTTTGATAGCCACAAAATGCAGCTAATGAATCTGTGGATCTGGCTAAGGTTTTAGAGCAGAATGTTAAACATGTCAATTGCCTTTTCATTTTAAGCTGACAATTATAAATTATAACAGTAGAATAGTGAACTAAAAAAGAAATTCTCCCAGAGAGGAGGAGGGTTGGGAAGCTGAGTAAAAAAGGTGAAGGGATTAAGAAGTACAAATTAGTAGTGAGAAAATAGTCATGGGGATGTAAAGTCATGGGGATACAGCATAGGGAATATAGTCAATAATGTTGCAACAACTATGTATGGTGCCAGGTGGATACTGGACTAATTGGGGGATCACTGCGGAAATTATATAAATTATATATATATATATAAAGTCTAAACAAGACTTTCTGGGTTGGAAAATAAAACTATTTCACATTTCTGGTCTCTCCAGGTGACCAAAGATTTTCAAAATAAAAAATGACTTCAGGTTAGAGATCAAAATAAGGATGTGGCTCTAAAATCCTTTGTTAAGGCCTCAGAAAGATGGTGGCTACCAAACACTCTTGGAATCTTAAAGATGTGGTTCCACAGCAGCCATATATGGAGCTCAGGTAGAGAAATGTCCGTCACACAAGGAATTATGTACATGGTTTTCAAGGCATAGAGTTAACCTCAATCAGATTTATAAAAAACACACAATTTTTCTCCCAAGTTCTATAAAGAGGAAGCAGAGTGATTAAGCCATCTAGCTGTAAATGTGGAATACTAATTGTGTCTCCGTGGGTATAGCCAGGAGTACAGAGGGCAGAGTCAATAGCAGAAGAAAACAGAGAATCAAAGAATTACTTTCAGAAGCAGAAGTTGACCCTCCACTAACCTAAGAATATGTTCTTTCCCACAAAGACGAGAACCTGACAATATGAGCCCTTCAAGTTTGACGCTGCAATTGGTATGAGATACTCATGCCAATTGGGGATGATCTCCATTGCGGATCTTGCGATGGAGTTGATAATATTTTGCATGCCGAAGAAATGTGAATAATGTGTGGCCAGAGCGCCAGAAATTTGTGGAATTTACTAGTATACTTTAATGTTATAAAATATGGCCAGTTCATCCATTCCTATTGTATAAGCCTCTTTGCAATATGACTTTGTCATTTCTCTCATCGGTATGTCAAATCTACCATCTCACCTGCTGCATCAGGACTGGCCTTGTGATGAGCTTTAACCAAAAGAATGTGGAGGAAGCCATTTTAAGCCAGGGCCTCAACAGGCATTGGAGCTTCCTCCCTCTTGTAAGCTGAGACCACCATGCTGTGAACAAGAGCAGAATGAAAAACCATGAGGTGTATAAAGAGGGTGGTTACCTGGGCACTTTCAGCCCTCCCATCTGATCCACCAGGTGACTACGGCTACATGAAATCTGCAGAAAAACCACCTAGTCAACCCACTAAATCATGACAAATAATAATGTTTTTTAAGTCGTTAAGTTTTAGAGCTTAGTTTGGCGGTTTGTTATATATCCATTGATTATCGGAACACCATGTGATACACTGTCAAAGCTTTATTCATTTGCCCTCACTCTCACTGAGTTCACTGATCTTCCTTCCCAGATTCTGGAACCAGCCCTGCCTGACTGTCATCAGGGAAAATTTGAAAAATACAATGTAATATTCTGGTCCCATTTCCTTATACATGGTGGTGGTTAACTCACAATTGTTGAAAGATTTTCTTTTGACATTTTTGCTCGCCTATTTCTTATTCCTTGTTATAATCTGAGTAGTTGGGCCTCTGTTCTGATAACTGAGATTTTGGTTAATATGTTGTTTTGAACAACTTTCCATAACTCCATCCGCTTGTATAAGTAATTGTCAGACTTTTACCAAAATTCTCAGATAGGACAAACGCCTGACCCAAACACATTCAGCTCAGTGTTGACTTTCTTGGAACTGCTGCCTGACTCCCTAGCAGCCACCTTCCCAGAACCCAAATGGTGCCTACTCTTGGGTAGCCCCCCTCTGTAATCTACCTACCAGTCCTCCCTGAAGGTCACTGCTGACTTGATCCCGTTGTCTATTTCTATTTCTTTGGAATACCATGTCCTAACTAGTTCATAAACCCAACTTCAGATTCTGGTTCCCTTTTTGTCTGAATTCTTCCCTGACGTGGAATATCATCATTTTCTGTACTGACTGCTTTATTCATTTCCAGTCCATGGAATAGAGAGCAATATGCCTGGAAAATAACGAAAGGCTAGGGAATCATTTTTCTAATTTGATTTGAGAGCGGAAAGTTTAAACTAATTATATCATATTGTCCCTTGTCAATCATACTTGGATTTTGGAATTAACCAGAAATGGGCTTAAACCAGGTCTACTCTTCACACCTAAAGCATTATTAAATTCATTTAAGAAGGAGTTTCGTTTTTAAAATGGGAACAATATTAGCATCTCCTCATTGGATTACTGTTGGATTCAGTGGGATAATATACTTTGCACAGTTCCAGGTAAATAGTAAATGCTTGATAAATGGTAGCATTGTTACAACTCTCTGTATGGCTCCTCTCCAGACCATCATCTTACCTATGGCAACAGGGTGTTAGGAAACTGTGGGCATTGTTCAGTATCCTCTTTGATAATGATGTGTCTGGATCATATCTGGTACAAAGCTCCTCTTGTCTAAAAATAGAACACCTTTGCTTTGTGTCAGGAACTATCATTATTCGGTAATTGGCTTCTCCGAAAGCCACACACAGCTCAGCAGAACCACTGCATCGCAGCTTGCTCTTTGATCCCCTAAAGGACCACAGGGGCTAAATTTCATGCCACTTGCTGATATATCAGACCACACATCCCTCACAACTCTCCTTGTTCCTTAAATCTCCTACTCTGTTAATAAGCATAAATACATATATCACTCCTCTCTGAATAGGAGGAAACCATAGAAACCACCATGGCTATGCTTATGATAATTGATCAATCAATCAATTCATTTCTCTCAAGGACATGACTAATTATAAGAAGCTTACAAACATGCTGAGAAACAATTTATACTGGTTAGAAAATTTGTGTTTTGATTTACAAGTATGTATGTGAGTAGAGTCACAGGTGTCAGCCCAGGCAGTCGTGAATTGACAATTTGCATACTGTTGAATAAATACTAATATTTAGCCTTGATACAAAGTCTAATTCAAAAGAGAGCTGCTTCCATTTTCTTCCCCCTAAATCTAAGGATCATGGATTTGGCTAAGCAAAGAAAGAATTTAAGGCTTAATAATGGTAAAGTAAAAATAATGATAAAAGTGATTATACCTTACATTTATTAGGTATTCACTATCTGCTACCCATTATATTAAGGGATTGACTAACACACTTAATTTGGAGAAAACTTAAGAAGTAAACATTATCATCCTACTTCATAAAAGGAGGAAACTGTGATGCTGAAAGTTTGAATACTATGTCCATTGTCCCACAGCTAGTGGGTGACAGAGTCAGCATCTCAACACCGGCAGTCTAGCTCCAGAGCCATGGAACAAGTTTCCACAATGCTCAAGACCAGGAGTCCACAAACTTTTCCTGTAAAGTGCCATGTGGTAAATATTTTAGACTTTATGGGTCACGATGTCTCTGTGGAACCCAGTCAACCAGTACAGTGCAAAAGCAGCCCCAGACAATACATAAATGAATGAGCTGGGCTGTGCTCCAATACAACCTCATTTACAGTAGTAGGTGCATAGCCAGCCCCTGCTCAATTCAGTGTGTGCACCAAATTTCATTCCTCAAAGTGACCAGCAATCTCCTCTCATAAATGTGACACTAAATGGGTTTCATTCACAAATGAAGGTTCTGTCTCCCCCGCCCTCTTACCAGACTTTTCCTCGGGCTGGTGGCAATGGTGGAAACCCTGAAGGAAGAAGTTGTATACTTTAATCTTGCTCCAAATGAAGCCAGTAGAATATTAGCTCGTGGCCAACAGCCTTTGAGCCTGGACAAAGATGGGTCAGAGAGAATATATTTGCTCCATCACCCCTCTCTGTTTGTTCTTTTACATTATCTGTGAACAAAGGAAGAAAAAATAAATGTTTATTGTGGGTTATTTTTTCAAATGAAATCCATAATGACTATCCCAACAAGAGAGTAAAAACAGTTTTGAGAAACTTACCTAATTGTCAGTTATTGCACTAGAACCACAGAATAATTAATTAATCACTATTTATTACAGTGTATCATTTCCTAACTAAGTAATTAGTCATTACTAAGTAGAGGGTATCTATCATTCAGTGAATGGACTCCAGAGACAGACCACCTGGCTTCAAATGTTGGCTCTGGCCCTTGTTAAACCTTGCTATGACCTTGGGCAAATCAACTCATTTTTCTGTATCTTAGTTTACAAATCTATAAAATTAGAATAAGCACTAAATTCACGTAGTATAGTAAGGATTAAATGAGCTAATACATGCATGTTGAATGTTTAGAAAAGTACTTGGTACAGAACAAATTCTCAATAAATGTTAGCTATTTTTATTAAAGAACAAAGGAGAAAGAGTTCTTAATTTTGTCATTTTTTTTATTAAGGGAATACTGATTGAGGTCATACCTTGGACAAGGGACTTTCTTGGCTATTATTCTGAATAAGACATAGTCTCAGCCCTCAAGGAATATAAAATATAGTAGGCATTAAAACTTTGAGCTATTTCGGGGTGCCAGGATGGCTCAGTTCGTTAGAGTGCAAGCTCTGAACAACAAGGTTGCTGGTTCGATTCCCACATGGGCCAGTGATCTGCGTCCTCCACAACTAGATTGAAGACAACAAGCTGCCGCTGAGCTGCCAGAGGGGTGGCCAGATGGCTCAGTTGGTTAGAGCACAAGTTCTCAGCACCAAGGTTGCCGGTTCAATTCCTGCATGCAATAGTGGGCTGCGCCCCCTGCAACTAAGATTGAGAACAGCGACTAGACTTGGAGCTGAGCTGCGCCCTCCACAACTAGATTGAAGGACCACAACTTGACTTGGAGCTGATGGGTCCTGGAAAAACACACTGTTCCCCAATAAAAATTTTTTTAAATTTTTTAAAAATCTGCTAGTTAAAAAAACAAAAATCTGAGCTACTTCAAGGAGGTTTTAGGGAATGATGCTCAGGTTACATTAAAATATTGTAAGCATATTTGCCTTAATTCTGTATCCCTTCCTTCTTATATACCACAGGCGTCTATCAAAAGCCTCTAAATAGAGTGAGGAAAACATAAGAAAGTATATCTTATGTGGAGGAACGACTAGATTGTGATGATTTTTAAGTGAAATATTTTTACAAAGCTACTAGAGCAAACACTGGGCAATCGCAATACAAAATAATGATTTTCTTGGACTGTAGTGAAGGTCATGACATTGTGATAGCCTCGTAACGCTCAGTAGGTCCAATTCTGTTGTGAAAAATTCTGAGGGAGATTCATAATTCCTAGGTGGCATTGGGATCTAGTGGGGTTAAAAAGTGCTGCTTGGGAAAGCGGTGAAAGATTATGCCATTTACAGCTTGTGCAACCTCGAGTGAGAACCATAATCTCAATAAGTCTCTTTTCTCCCGTAAAATAAGTGTTAAAATAATGGCTACATCATCCCATTCTTACACCTTGTAAAAGAGATAGTGCATGTAAACTGCATAGCACGGGGCTAGCTCATAGAATAATCTCAAAACATAGCATTTACCATTATCCCATCTTCCCCAAGAGCTCAGAAAAATCTGCTACTCAGAGGCTTTATCACAAAGGGTTACGCTTTATGTCACTCAACCTATTTCAAGTCCTAAAAGATGAATATTGGGGCCCATTGGATACAATGGTGGCCTTGAAAACATGCAGCCCAGATCTCCTGCCGTGGGTGGTATAATTGATTAACAGCCTTAGCAGCTGCCCTTCTGGATTTATTCCCACATTCACACCATGGCCCAACTTCCTGTGGTCTGCCCCCAGTCAGTGGCTGAGCATGATGGGAATAGTAATATAAGTCTATCCTATAAGACCCAAGATTATTTTAGTAAGTGCCTTTGGCTTGAAGACCTAGCAGGAACTTTCTTAGAACTGCCTCTAGACTGACACTCTTCCTACCCTGTCCTTCCTCATCTTCTTCTCAAGTATCAGAACTGCATAGCGAAGTGAAGACTTCCCTTCCTTCTCTGGCTACCCCTTCCGTCGTCCTTCACAGAATTTCCCCCTAGTAAATGTCCTGCAGTTTAATCCCATCTTGGCATCGGCTTCTTGGAGGACTCAAACTGACACAGACACCCAGAATCTCCTGACCTATTAGGATTTACCTGCCTTACCCTCACTCCTGGTTTGTTTTTCAACCTTATTCTATGGATTATTCAATATAAACCCAATCAATTGGACACATGGCATGAATTTTTCAAGCCACTGACTTCTGCTCTAATTCCAAGTTAAGATATTATCTCTTGTTCACAAGTCAGTGCTTCTACTACTTTTATCAGCAATACCATTTCCAATCATCCACACCCATTACAGGCCACCATGCTTCCCCTTTTGGACACTGCCCAGGGACTGCCAAGGCTCCCTCGGAAGTCTTTCTTGACCTCATGGTGACCTTTCAAAATGGTTTGTGTAAGTAAGGTAACAGGATCTTCCTGATTTCATAATGGCACTTATTAAATTAAAGACCTAGAAAAACCAATCCTTTATTGCTAGATCTAAGAAGGGTCTTAGAAATTACCTTTTTCAATCTTGGCTTTTTCCTCATGGGGAGTCTAAGGACAAAGATACCAAGTGACTTTCCCAAGGTCATACAAGGAATAGAGATGGGATACAAACAAGCACTGTGTTCCTGAAGAAATAAGGAGCATCCATAACACATGCAGCAACATTAGGAAGAGTTCCATCACTCACAATGAGAAGAAATTTGAAGACAACATGTGGGGACAAGCTTTTTAAAAGAGGGAAAGATGAATGCTTTCTTAAGGAGTTTGGTATAGCGAAAAAATATCTGCTAATAAAATTATGATTCAGAATAATGTCCTAGACACCAAGTGTTTCATAAATCAATTTTACTAATCAAGGGTTTTTGTGTGGACATTTAGCTACAGGCTCAAATATAATGATGAGTGCTCTAGTAATCACCACATGCAAATATAGCTACATTGGCCTTCCAGGTAAGGAGAATATAATTTAATGGACACTGTTTTTTCCTAACAATAAAATTGGATAATTTATCCTAAAAATTGTTAGTTTTCCTATAAACAATGCTGAATACAAGTATTTCTTTGGAAGGGGAAGGTTATCTTTTGTCTTTGTCATATACAGTCTGTGCTTCAACATTAACTGTACACTAGCACCAGGAAATTGTCTTCCCCGAGTGGACAATATGTATAATTACTTGATATTACGTTGGTTATTTTCATTTCTCAGACCAATAATCTACAAACCCTAACAATCATATCACACACAGCTATTAGTAAAATTTTTTGAGCACACATCTCCTAATAAATATACATTGGTTTGTTTATAAATTATGTACAGGTACTATACCAGTTGATCATGTAATGAATACACAAACCAAAATAGTATTTTAAGAATGAAATAGTAAATATTAATGTAGGGTCTAATAGGTTTTTTGTTTTATCTCTCATAGTTCATATGCTACGTTTTAGACCACTTATCTATTTCATGAAATACCCTACGTTTATCTATTTCATGAAAATAGATATAAAAATCCTCTGTATTTCCTCAAATGAAATTCTATTTCATTTTCTTCATATTTATATTTCTATCAGGATGCATTCAAATCATTTTTTCTGCTATTCTAGCTCTAGACAATTTCTAAATTACCTATCTAGTCTATATCCCAACATTTCCCTATATCAAGGTTTACAAACAGGTGAGCAATGGTGGAAATCAAACCCATAAATATATTCTGTATGGCCTACACAATGTTTTTAAAATAACTGAAATCTAAAGTACATAGAAGAGGAAAGATGCTCTCCGATCTGCATGTTTGCTACCACTCGTTTTTTTTTTTTTTTAAATCTCATACCTGTCATGTTTTACTCATTAAAAATGGTCACAAATTATTTGATACTTTTCCCACCCACAGATGGGACTAGTTTGTCTCTACTTGAATCTATCTGGGTTAGCCCTGTGATTTCTCTGACTGAAAGAATGCAATGGGGTATGATGCTGTATAAATTTATGATACATGCAGCTTCTATTTTCACACATTTTCTATTAGATTTCAGATGAAATCTGTAGGAAACCCAGGCCATGTGCAGATGCCATGTGGAGGAGAACAAATGCACTCCAATTGAAGGCCCAGCTGAGCTCCTAGATGACAACCACTGCTATTGAGAACTATCTGAGTAAGTCGTTTTACGTTCCAACTGATCCAAGCCTCTGGACTACTGCAGCTGCAGTCGATACCATATGGAACAGGGGAACAACCCTGTTAAACCCATTCTACCTACAGAATTTTGAGTAATAATAAATCCTTGATGTCATTCTAAGCCACCAAGTTTTGGGATGGTTGTTACACAGCAATACCAAACCAAACCATGTATTATCTTTCAATGGCATGTGGATTTATGATACCTTCCCTACGTAAACTTTTCATTCAGATTGGTTTGTTCTATTAAAGGGTTTTTAATATGGCTTCACATGTGCTTTCTCCATGCCTTTGTATGAAACAGGTTTTGTGCCTATATACCTATGCAAATTTTAACCATCTTTCAAGGCAAAACTGGTTATACATTCTAGCTCCTATGTCTTAATTCAGTAATCACGGATGAAATGTTTCATCTCCCTAACTCTCTCCTTACTTATAGAACATGTGTAGTTGCAGTAACTATCTCACAGCGTTTACAGAAATATTACTAGAAGACATACTGCATGTAAAGGGCTTAACACAATGTCTGGCCCACAATAGGTATTCAGTGAAAGCTATTTATTATCGAGGTGCTCTTTCAGTATTTATACAGCCTTTTTTCTTCATCCATTCCAATGCTGTTTAGCTGAGTGGTTCCCCATTTCCAGAACTCTGTTCCCAAAGTTGTGGATGAATTCCTTTCCATCCCTTCAAATCTTGGCTCTAAATAGATCATTAAAGAGAGTATCTATCAAAGAGCTACGATTCATCCTTCAAAGCGGAAATAATTTGGTCAGGGTAAGCCCTATAAAAAGTAGAAAGTCAATGGATATTTGTTGAATTAATTACTATATGAACAAACCAGAAGGCACCTGATGTTCACCTGGAAATTGGAAAAACAATCATTTCAGATGCTCTGTGCATCAGAATTGGTTGCCAACACCTTGTATTTCACTAACAAGCTGGATTGGTGATTAACCAAATTCGTTACTTGAGATGTGCCTTGTATTATTCCTTTTTATGAACTGTATAATCCATAAAGATATGTAAAGTAAAATGAAGGAGTTAAATTTCCTCAAGTCCATTATCTAAAAAATATTTTCAAAATCCATGAGAGTCTCAGGGTTATTTGATGATGTTGCTGTATAGCCTAAGAGCAGGCCTAGTAGATGTTAGCATTTAATGCCATTTCTAATTTTTGACCCTCACTCTCATATTGCACCTCTCATTGAGTAAGAGTTCTAGATGCCCCATTGCCCTGGAAAATTAAGAACAGCAGAGAAAGTAACTCCTCCAGAGGGGAGACTAACAGAGCCAAGCAGAGTGCCAAGACAACAGTTTAGAAATACAGAGATTTCCTGTATATGGATAGTAACCCACCTCTGAAAATCATTTCTGCTATGGAAAAGAAAAGCCAAACAAAACACAAAAATACCTGGAAAGTTTTCTCATTATTTTATACATGAAAAAAATATATGTGGTGCCTCAACCCAAAACTCTAAACATATTTCTAAATATGACTACAACACACACACACAAAAAGCCTCTAGAGAATTAACAAACTATGGTATTAGAATATAAAATACTTAGAATATAAGTCTGTGATTATCAAATATGTAATATAATAGTTTTTAAATTATATTTTGTGCAATAACATTTCAATTCCATTGCAAACACTTTCTCATTTCTTTGCTTACTTCCCCGCTATTGTCATGAACACTTCCTTATGTTTGGGGGGTCAGATTGTACAATTAATTTTTGGCAAAAACTTGGCAATGATGTGAAAGACATTCGGGACAAATGTCCAGTGGCAGAGAATGGCTCACCTTGAGTGTGACACTGTAATGCCTTTTTTTAGCACCAGACGCATCCAACCTACATGTCCTCTTTTTCAACACTCATCATACTCTATACTTTCAAAACATTTATCATGATTTTGACATTTTACTAATTGTTTTTGGAATGTAACTCATGGTTTTTCCTAAACATCATTTTGTTTGAAATGTTATATTGAACTCAAGGGACAAAAATATAAATTTCCTTATGCAAACATAGGATGAAAAATGTTGCAGTTGAGTCTTGTAAGCTCCATGAATTCTGAATATTTAAAACTAAAAGACATCATTCCATAAGGAAATATTAACTAAAGAGACACTTTATGAGGCATATCTGTAAAATGTTGCCTAGAATTAGTTATTAGGAGAATGTCTATACTGAAAATATGTAAATTAATGTAGACTTTTTTTTTTGCCTCCTAGCCTTAATTCACCCTTTTTCAGTAACAGAAATTCTATTTGATTTTGTGGAACCACTGCTCACTCATTGTTAGTCTGTATGATTTGGGTGGGACTAATTATACCTCTTGGACCCTAGATATGCCCATCGCAACATGCTAAACCTGTGGTTGTGATTCATATTCATGGATAGAGAAATAAATACATGATCCAAACCAATACAGCGGCATTCAGTCCCAGGTATACGTGTGTGTTGGTTTCAGAGTAAGGAAAATATTGCAATAAAAAAATCCCTTTTTATTGGACTGCTAAACTATAAGGATCCAGAGATACTTTAGGGTAACGGCTTATCTAGGAACAGAGTCAACATGGAGAAATACAAAACAAATATGAGGCATCACCTAAGTCCAGCTATTCCTAAAGTTGCTTACCCCTGGAATTTTAGACTATGGTTTCTGCAGTTTTTTGTTTTGTTCTGTTTTTATTTTTATTTTTTACATAAGGCACACTGACTTGGAATTATCAGGCAGGATATAGAAGCAAGACTGGAGTAACGAGTAAACCCAGTGGCTTAGGAGAACAAAGATTTATTTCTCACACAAAATCTGATTTGGATCAGACAACTGTCGAGTGAAGTTCTTCTCCATGCAGTCACTCAAGGACCCAGGCTGATTCAACATGCGGCTTGCACAGTTACCACCAAAGGGGAAGAGACAGTTAGAGGTAACATAGTCTTCTTAAATACTTTGGCCTAGATTTTACACATATCCTGTCTGCTTGTGCTTCATTGGCTTAACTAGTCATATGGTTTTTGTGCCAAGAAATATGAGAGTATCAAATATTGTGAGCAATATTTGTTTCCCAAAAAAATGTTTTTGTGTATTTTTAACCAAGTATCCTGACTAATACAGACATATTTTTAATTAAATCATAAATATTTCCTTTCCCATGATTCCTTATTGGAAAGAGGACTGGCAAGGAAAGTTATTAGTGCAAAATGTGGCGAAGATGGTGAAACTGAGTCTCTTTAGAGAGAGTATGCCCTGTATAAAATACTGGATAAATACTTCCTGTGATTCATGGATGGATACACACTAGGACCATTCATCTTGTCACTTTCCAGAAATGACATTATTTGTTCAAACAACATGTATTATGTACCTAACCCCGACATCAGGTAATCACCCACTTTTAGTTCTCCATCCTAGCATCAATCACACTTTGCAGTTGAGAAATGACAATGACAACTTGGGCTCAGCTGTGAGATACAGGGTTTAGAGCTTTCATTCATCTTTATCAGCGGCACTATCAACTTTGTTGCCACACTAAGAAGCACCACCATCTTCTGAGCCACGTGGTATTACACAGTTTAACCTTTTCAGTTCCACATGTTCAACACACCTCAACAGTATTTACTCTCCATTCTGACTGAGAGCACTCAAGCCTAGGCGCTCATCATTTGCTCCTGATTTAGTTCCATATTCTTCTTCTTGGCTTTCTTTTTCTTTTCATTTTCTTTTTTTTTAATTGGAGAATATTGGGGAACAGTGTGTTTTTCCAGGACCCATCAGCTCCAAGTCAAGATGTTGTTTTCAGTCTAGTTGTGGAGGGCGCAGCTCACTGGCCCATGTGGGAATTGAACTGGAGACGTTGGTGTTATGAGCACTGCGCTCTAACCACTGAGCAAACCAGCCTCCCCCTTCTTGGCTTTCTTGATTTTAAGTTCACTTCTCTCTGATCCATCTGGTACAACCTTGCCAGACTAATTTTACATAAATACCCACAACAGGTTATTTCATTCATTCCTATTATTTCATTGATTTCCCAGTGGGCCTCTGTTTTCTACTAAATCCAATGTAAACTTTAGTTATTCATTTTATTAATGATCCCATCCTTTCCACCCAAGCTAATGGCACATTCTTTTGAACATTTATCTGCTATTCTACATGAGGGTGTCTCTAAACAAGCTCATGTGGAATGTTGTCAGTGGAGTTGCCTGTAAGGTCTACTGGTTCTTTAGAAGAGCACTGGTTTGGAAGACAAAAAATTTTTGATCATGAGTCCAAGGAAATATTCCCAGCAGTAGATTTGGACTCTAAGCTGTATAATCAGGGATCTAAATAATCAGCGATATGGTAAGCACATTTATTAGATTTAAAGGGGTGTATACTACCATGTTTCCCCGAAAATAAGACCTAGCCAGACCATAAGCTCTAATGCATCTTTTGGAGAAAAAAATTAATATAAGACCTGGTCTTATTTTAATATAATATAAGATCGGGTCTTATGTAATATAATATAATACAATATAAGACGAGGTATAATATAACATAACATAACATAACATAACATAACATAACATAACATAACATAACATAATACTGGGTATAGTATAATACGATACCGGGTCTTTATTAATTTTTGCTCCAAAAGACGCATTACAGCTGATGGTCCGACTAGGTCTTATTTTCGGGGAAACGTGGTATATATAAAGGTACTATAGTAGAAGTCTCCAGGGGAATTGTTAAAACAAAATAAAACAAAACAAAACAAAATAAAAACAACAAACCTCAACATCACATCTTGAATATAATTAGACCACTGAATTGTACTCTTTAAAATGGTAAACTTTATGGTGAATGAATATTATATCTCAATAAAGCTTTTATTAAAATAATTACATCTTAATTTTGTTGGGTACAACCCTCAGTGCCAGATGTAAAAGCTATAGCAATGTTTCTCAAACTTTAGTGTAGTGTCTTTCAAAATTTATTTTCTAGTTTTATTGAGATATAATTGACATACAGCATTGTGTAAGTTTAAGGTGCAAAGCAGAATGATTTGTCTTACATATATCATGAAATGATTACCATAAGTTAACATCCATCATCTTATGTAGATGCAAAAAAAAAAAAAAGGAAAATTATACGTATTATTTGTTTTTCAAACTTTTATAAATTGTGAAAGTTTGTTTACGTGCAAAGTCCAGGGTCTTACATATAGAGATTATGATTTCATAAGTCTATAGCAGGATACTGATATGTGCACGTTTATGAATCATTCTAGAAGACACTATAGGCATTCCATGGCCCACACTTTAAAACAATAATAACAATAACACTTCTCAACACAGCAACCACCAGTCCTAGGAAAAGAAGCTGACCGTGCCTGGAGGAGTTGTCAAAATGCCAGTCAAATGTATTGTTCAGGAAAAAATTTCAAGATTTTATGAATTGGACTATAATCAGAAATATAAGAGACTCATTTCATTCGACTACCAAATATGGCAGACACAGTGGTTAGGGCAAGGTTCCTGTTGATGAACTACAAACGTACTCTAAAGCAACCTGAGGGATTTAAATGATCATGCTTTATGTAAGGCGTAATACACCAAGACTAACTTAGGCCCCACTTATTCATAGGCATGATAAAATGACACTATGCAGTCCATTTTGGATTGAATTGACTCAGCAGCTGGGACAGGTAGCTGCAGGTGGATGACCTCACGGCTGGCATTTAGGAAAGGCTAGAAATACAAGGAGGGGCTAATAATGCAACTCCCATATTCATTACTGCCTCGCTACATCAGGAGCCTTTACATGCTGACATGCCATCTCTGACTGGGTCGAGTGCCCAGAGTAACACAGCATTAGATAAAGTGTACATCTGCCACGTTGGTTTGGGTTTTACAAACCGCAGACCAGCATAACCTGTGATTTCAGTGACTTTAATCAAATTCATCTTAAAAGTCGCTATTCAATATATGACAACATCTCATGCTTCCTGGCTATTTTTTATTCTTTTTTTATCAGGATTTTATGACAAGCATCATCTATTCTACACCATTTAGCTCTAAATTGTTTCTTTTCCCTTACTAATCTATCAAGTATTCATTTAGTAAACATTTATTGACCACATTATTGGGCTAAAATGGCAAGGAAAAATTCCTTATTCTCAAAGGGCTCAGAGTCTAATATAACGTAAACTTTTACCCCAAATAAATAATAAATATTTCAGTCAATGACTGGGTCATATCTCCCAGTTGTGTCCACTTTAATGTCCATCACAACAAGATTCAGTGTTTTCTTTGAACACATTTTTGTTGATTTTTAAGCACATTAATTAAATGCTGGCTTTCTTATTAAAATATTCTAGGCCCTGTGAGTTATGTTATATCTCAGGATGAGCAGGGTTTATAATCTATAACAGTGGACATGCTAATATCTACAATTAGTTTGAATCTTTTAATTGAAATGAAAAGTTAATTCCATAGAAGTTATCTAATACTTGGAGTTTTACTGTCAAACAGACTGACTAGAGTGGTTCCTTGATAGAAGGAATTGTATAGGTACCAGACAGGCTTTTATAGATTTAGTGTGAAAAAAACACCTACGTGTCATCATATCTACATAGAGATGAGATTCAATTAAGCGGGGAAAAGGTTAAAATGGGAAGAAAACTAGCAGTGAATTGGTTGTTTGGCATGAATAGCCTAAACAAGACAGTTGGGAGATGGAATCTTTAACTTTTCAATCAACTTTAGAAAAACAAGGTGCTAAATTGGCTGCCTCTACTAATTATAAACACCAGCAGTAGGTTAGGAGCTGGAGTCACATTTACATAAATTATTTATTCATCATCCTAGTAATATATTACTACCAACAAATTTTAGCAGGTTTCATAGCATTCAATGTCAATTATGGAATAAATGGTGGAGTTTGGGACATGGTGTGTTTGATAAAATCAGTGTCTATCTCTGAATCTTATACTAGTTATCACTGTACCTGACCCTGGACTTCCCCAGCAAAAGAAGAGAAGATTTAACTTTCTGTACTTCTGATGAGTACTATGCTTATAGAATAAGACACTTTTGAAATGTCTTTGGTAGGACATCTGAGGGCAGCAGTGTTTGTTTTCCAAGATCCTTAAAGCTATCAGATTAAGAACAGCTAGAGTCTCAAATAATTTAGTCAAATGTATACTTAACAATTATTAAGATACTGGGTTTTCACACCATAATAATACACAAAATGAGACAAATTTAAGGGAAAAAAGGCTCTTCAGGTCTTTTAAAACCATTGTCCAGGCTTGGTGGATTTTCTTAGTTAATATGTGAGGAATATTTAAAAGGACGTCACATAAGTGTGTTCAGTTTAGGAGATTTAAAGATATTTCTTTGCAGAGGTGATTCACAATTCATCTCAAAATTGTAAGGGACTACAAATACCAAATGTTGTATGTTATATATAATGATAATAATGTTTTAGATAAATGTCATGACTTAGCTAACCCCACTCTAAGTTCATGTTGAATCCCTGGCTAAAAAGGATTGCAATAGGACAAGGTCAAGAATTCTTTGGGTGGTTTGTGGTGAGCAGAATTTTCCTGGAAGAAAGAGAAGCATGATAGAGTTTTGCAAGGGCCTACGCATGAAAATGGGTCAGCTGAAAGAGAAACTATGGTTACTGAAGGAAAGTGAAAGACAAAAGCTAGGAAGTGAGAAATGTGTGATATCCTATGAAGGAGTGACTGTCAAATTGAAAAGTGAGGATCAGCAGATGACCAAAACAGATTAAGACTGAACAATGTGTATATTACCAGAAGCGGAGGGAGAAGCAAATTCTGTGTGGACACCCACTGTGGTTCTAATTTACTAGAAGCCAAAAAGCTACTACTGAGCAGCCAACGGAGCAAAACTGATACCGAGGTCAGACCTATCGGTAGCCCTAGGTCATGGTTACCATTCAACTATATTGTCTTGCTCTGCTTCTTCAGTAAATATAATAGATACCATCTGTCATGCGGGATGTCATGCGGGGTCTCAGCTCTCGCTCCCAACATAGGAACGCAGGATATGGTGAGACCAAAAAGAACACCCACGGAGCCATAGATAGGGGAGTCATACAACTATATTCTCGCTGGCGTCTGGGTTGGAGACACAGGAAGCAGGAGCCACACTATACACACTCCGCCATCAACAATCTGCTTCTCTGCCAACCAACCTCACTTGCCAGCTGCAATCCGCCGTGCTAACTGCAATCCGAGCTTGCAGGCTCAGCCACCACCTTCTTGCTAGCCCCCATTTTCTGCTAGCGTAACCACAGCAGTTATATTAGTGGCCAATGGCTCACTGGTTACAGCTGACAGCCAACTAGCCACAGATGATGGCCATCGAATCACAGTTGATGGCAATTTACTTCCTGAGCCAGCACCTTTCCACGTGAGGCCGAGAGCCTGGAAACTGCACTCCTGCCTCTGTCCCCACGCCATCCCAATGAGAAGGCCTATAAGGCCCGGGGGAGGGGGAGGAGAGATAAAATTAGAGCCATGTCATCATAGAAGTAGAAGTACAAGTCATTTAGTGGGGAAAGGCCAGTGTGAAGTTAAGGGGAGAGGGAACAGGAGTAGGCAGGGTCTGCTGTTACGCTGGTGCTGCTCTGGGAGTGTTGCAGGAAGCTCTTACTGCGTAGGGAGAAAGGGAAGGAAGGATACTGCAGTAAGAAATGCCTCGTGCTGTGCTATAGCTCCGAGAAAGTCTCTGCCAGCTCGAAGGGGAGCCCAGAGAAGAAATTGCCCAGTAGAGGTATCCTGAACTGAGCATAAGCCTCCAGTCCAGTATTCCTGCTGGGCTCAGTCACTGGATAGAGGGGTCACACTCTTGCCGAGAACAGGTCAGAATACACCAGTGACAATGCAGCTGGAGGCCATGCGCTACCACACTCCTCCCGAGAGCTTCTCTCTTCACATCCTGGACAGTGGAACTCTGGGGCTGCCACAGTCCACCCCTCACTCAGCACAGATCAGCTTCTCCACACAGTTTCAAGCAGTGATCTAGGTTCCCTTTGACCCTCTCTTCATAAAATGTTGATGACCACACGGCTGGCATTTAAAATAGAGAGATACATGGGATGAACTACATCCTTCATTGTTTCTATTGGTCTTGAAACTTCAGCTGGTGATCGTCTCCACCCTCTACTCTACATTCTAAAGTCCCCTCACCATCAGTGATCACCTCTGCAGGTCTTGGTAGGTTACCTGGTGTTACCTAAACCTTCATTCCTAAGGGGTCTAAGTCCCTAGTGACCACCCACATCCACAGCAATGCCAGGCCCAGCTCCCGAGCCGTGGTGGTGGATCCACAAAGGGGTAACTTCACTCTGTAGAAGCAACAGCTTCTTCTGAGGCAGCAACTTCCATTGATACCTTAAAAGTGGCCCCTTGGCTGTCCACAGTGCCTCTGACCTGTCCACTTGTACCAGTGTGTCAGGCAGACTGGTTAGCAACTGTTACTCTGACCTTCTGACTTCTCTTTTTCAGGCCCCCCACTTTCCCACCTCTTCCTACATTTGTGTAAGTTCCAGTTTCTATAATAAACCCCCAGTTTCCATAAAACTTATAGAGACTTTGTTTGCTGACTGATAGAAAGACGCCATAATTCTCATGCCTGCTGCAAAGCTCTGAACAGATTTGATAACTAAATATATTGAAAGCTAAATATATTGAAATACATAATATATACATATATATAAATATATAAATATATATATATCTATACATATATAATAAAGAACATAGTGTTATTAGTTTAAAACCAACAGGAACTTATTTTTTTCTTTTAATATATGAGTGTTGTTGTTGATATCACTTAGTAGCCAAAGAAAGTATTTAATGCCTTTGAATGCTCTGAAAAACTTAAGAGATTCTTGAATAACAGGGACCTTACACTACTTCCTCACGTCCTTATGAGGTAGATGAGAAAAGTGGTGTCAGAGATGTAGAGTACTTGCTTATTGTACTTCAGTCAGTGACTTCCCATTCTGTTAAAAACAGATTTCTTATTTTTTTTACTTTTATTTTTCAATTGCAGTTGACACTCAATATTATTTTATATTAGTTTCAGGTGTTCAGTATAGTGGTTAGACATTTATATAATTTAAGAAGTAATCCATCCCCCTGACTAGTTAAGTACCGACCAGGCCCTATACATAGTTCTTACCATATCACTGACTATATTCCCTATGCTGTACTTTACATCCCCATGACTCTTCTGTAACTACCAATTTGTACTTCATAATCCCTTCACCTTTTTCACCCAGCCCCCCCCCAAACCTCTGGCATCTGTCAACCATCAGTTCTCTGTTTCTATGAGTTTGTTTCTGTTTTGGTTTTTTTGGTTGTTAATTTATTTTGTTCTGTAGATATGGAAGCCACTGAAATGCCCAGCAGTAGATGACTAGATAATGAAGATGTGGTACATACATACAACGAAATACTACTCAGCCATAGAAAAGCAGATTTCTTAATCTGTTCCCCTAACTGGTCACTTGAAATGCAAGCCATCTTACTCAGTGGATCCATTTAATTCAGAATGTCTGTGTCTATGTTTTAAACAGCTCCCTTTGCTTATCTATTATCCTATTCCTTATTCTTTGTTTCGCTTTCTTTTCATCCCTCAGGTCAGTATAACATCATCGCCACGCAACATGAAGTGCATCGCTCTTATTTTACCTAAATTCCCTTCCTCCTCATTTTGGCCTTAAACAATAAAATAAACAATCCCCTAGCCATATCAAACATTTGGAGCATTTCTTATAAGTAATATCTATTCTGTATTATCTTTGCTTACAGGTTATTTCAACTATAATGAAGTGGGGAGAGTTGGTGCCGATTAGATTTTTCGTGAACAAAACTCAAATGAATGAAGCACTGAAATCTATTCAGGCAGAGGAAATGCACTACATTAGAACAAATTGTCAGTGTGTGGTGATGAGTACCTACCTGAATATAATTGCTGGAAATGAAAGTTTCAGAGGTCTGAAATGCCTGGAGGCAGCCTTTTCTTAGGTCAGCATTGGAAAGTTTTAGAAATGAATCATCGCTCCCTCAAAATTCATTCGTTATACAGTGGTCTTCTCTAAAATTAAATCTTGTGTTGCCGGAGAAAAAAGGTATGTTTCTTAAAACAATTTACCTTTCTTCCACCTTTTCCTTTGCCCAGGATAGTCTCAAGGTAGTTTCTGTTTATTATAATTAGATATTGGTAAATTCAGTCATCTATTTCAACAGGTTTGTCAACCACAATTTTAGTTTTCCACTATTTATTCTGACGATGTTTTCTGATTATCTCCTATATGATGGGAAGTGTTGGGGATGCAGATGTAGAGTCCATTAGACTCTAGATTTTGTGAGAGCAGGAATCATGTACTTTTTATTCACCAATAACATACCCTGTGCCTTGCACTTACCTGATATAGGACAAGCACTCAATAAATAAATTACTTTTTAAGTTAATTGAATGAAAAGTCTCTGGTTGTAAACAGTTCACAGTCTGGTGGAGATAATTACATTACTTGTAATTATCACTATTTGTGACATTAGGGATATCAATCCAGAGTTGAGGAAGCTGACAGGAGGAAAAGTCTAATTAATATTCTGATTTAGGAGCCCCACTACATGAAATGAGTTGGGTGCTGTTTTTGGACAACTGAAGAAAGAAACTGACCTACAGTGAAACAGTGAAGGAGAAGGTCATGCCTGATCTCAAGCTAGAAAGGCAAGTAGGAGGGAAGGATGTTCAACGTAAAAGGACCCCAGACATGTTGTACAAAATGCTACTTTCAGTATTTGCCATACTCCTGAAGACTCCAGAAAGCAAAAAAAAGAAGCTGAAATTCCTGAGAAGTGAATGGCTTTGCTAAAAACTTTGAGGGAATTTATAGAATAACAAGGAGGCTTGTAGCCTGACTAATGAGCCTTGTTGGAATATATTTAAGCTTCTTCCAAATAGATAGAATAAAGCAGGGTGGGAAAAAAACAAGAAAAAAAAAAGCTAATTAAACAAAAAATAAACACCACTTCACTTCATCCTTCTTGGCTTTTTCAGTGAATGAGGGGTTGAATATAAAAGGAACTAGGAAAGCATGTAAAGATTTGTGTCCTAGCAAAAGAGACAAAGAGCAAATCAGTAAGATTATACTAACGGGCTGCTGTAGCATTTTGTATATTTACAGGAAGATCTAAAACCATAGAATCTGCTGGTAAATCACAAATATTTTAAATTTAGTTAGAAAATGAAGAATATCTAGAGTCGTAGGAAAAATATGAAGCTTAAATCTAAAATTAAACACACGAGTATAAACAACTCAACCAAGGGCCAGGTGTTGGATGCAAAATCAACTAAAATGTTAGCGACTTCAGTGTTATTTTAGCTAGCAGGAATCATTTTAGGAGGCTGGAAGGCACAGCTTGCCATGCCCAAGAGACTGAGCTTACATCCCAAACTTAGAATAGAGCCTTTCCTGGTTATGCTGTTGGTATTTTAAGAAACATGACAGTCCCATCTGCCATCCATATGAGAAGTCACTCTTTCCAAGATGTCACTGAATTTATGCTTGTAACCCCAAACTCACAGGAAAAGGAAATATCATTCTCCCGCATCTCCTTCCAAGAAACGTTTAATGTGCAATAGTCTAGCACTCTTTCCAAGAAGATAACCAAAGAGGTTTTTTCTACAAATACATAAAAGTATGTCAATATCCAAAGAGAATAAGAGGTAAAAAAGAGTAGCAATACCCACAATGATTCTCTTTACCCTAAAATGTTCCCGCCAAACCTTCATGAATCACTCACATGCCATTATCTCATTGAAGTCTAATCCTGATGATGACTCCAGCAGCTTAGTTACAGCTATAAGCATTTAGCAGATGTTTTTAAAGATTTCTTAGAAAAGTTAAGATACTCGTTCAATTAATCCACAAAGATAGCAAAGTTATCAAACGGGAATACAGTCTCACATTTTTCTGATGTTAAATTTCATGCTCTTAACTATTTCGATACAGTGTGTCTATAATTACATGACTCCCTTAATTACAACTTTTTGACAGCCCCCATCATCTGTAGCAAAGTTCCTCCTTCTGCTACAAGTTGGCTGTGGGTAGAATTCTGGGCGCCCATGAACACGGATAAGAAAACAATTACATCTTTATTTTCACCAACCCCTAATGCACTTAGCATATCCTTCATCCATGAATGTACGCAGAACAGGACAGCAGTGTTAGGGGCACCTCTAACTTCATCACTAGTAGAAACCATAGATATTTTCACATCACGTTATAGTTACAAACTAAATAAATAAATAGTTATTGTCATCACCATTTTTGGAATTATGTTTGTTGTTAGGCCAGCCACTAAATCTTGTTAAGAAGCAATGTATATTATGATATCACAATTAAAAAAGAATATTTTGGTTCAATCCAAATGCCTTCCTTTGAAATTCTAATAGTCTTATTTCATATCATTTTGAAATATCATTCTGAGAAAGGGTCTGTAGGCTCCAACAGACTGCCGAAGAGGTACACAACACACAGACATTTAAGAAACCCGCTCTATAGGTTATAATCCAAATTCTCTTATATGGCATCCACAACTTTTCATGGTGTCTACTGGACGATGAGCTTTTCCTGGCCCAACCCGGGCCCATCGGAACCTTTCTTAATGATTTTTTGAGCTGGAATTCAGGATTGAGTCAGCTTCTCCCTGGGAACATAATTTTGAAGTGGTTGAGTCTTTGGTCGCTGTGTTTCCCTCCTGTGGCCTAAGGAGCCTAAATGTGTTAGGGGACAATAAAGCTAAATAAATACATCCATAAATTTTTAAGAAATAATAATAGGTTTTAGTCACCTCTATAGCCTCGCTATCTCTCCCCAAGCTCAACGTAAAATTCTTCTAAGTGATTATCCTCAAGCTTTCTGTTCTCTTCCAAGTCCAGTCTGTTTATCATTAAGCTGCACACCCAGGTTAATCTTTCTTAGCAATGACTAGGATCACATCACATTGCTCCTCAAGGAACTTCCATGACTCCCCCTTGTCCACAAACCAAACTTCAGATTCCTTCAGTGGATTCACATCCAAGAATGTCCATGTAATGGACCCACTTTGCCTTTCCAACTTAGTCTCTCAACTTCTTCCTCTCCACCATCCTGTATTGGAGCCAAATTGGATCAATCACTGTTTCCTATTAGTGGCCTTGTACTTTACTTTCTCTGTGCTTTTAATTAATCTTTTCCCTGTACCGGGGATGCCTCTTTAATCTTCACAAATCTAAATCATACTTACTTGTCAAGGTCCAGCACAAATGCAACCATCCGCCTCCAGTCCTAATTCCCAATTCTTCCTCATAGAAATAAAATCTATTTTTGAGCTTTATTTTTAATTCATTTCCACTGGTCATTTACCCTGTTCTATTGAATTGTATAATTATTTAATATATAACTTTTCTTCCATAATAGTAATAGTGATAATAGCAATTGAGCATTTATCCTATGCCAAGCTCTGCTAACCACTTCAATTGAATTGTCTTATTTCACTCTCACAACAACCCTGTGCATTAGAAACTATCATTGTACCATTTTACAGATGAAAAAAACTGAGGTACTAACAAGTAGAATATCTTGCAAAAGGGTGGAAGTACTAGCCTTCAGATTCAGGCAGTCTGATTCTAGAACTCACCTTCGACGACTCTCCACTATTCTGCCTTTTCTATACACTCACTGAAAACAGTTCTGAGTTTGGTACAACGTAATTTCCTACAAAAGGCCCAACGCTGTACTTTGGGTAAAATCTGTGCTCAATAAAGATTTGTGTAAATTATTTTTTGATATTTACCTAAAGATCACAGTGTTTGAGACAAAACAAAACTTAGACAAATTAGTCTCTCCTGAAAGATAAATAAATAAATAAATAAATACAAACATATTTCTTTTTTATTGTCACTGTCAGCTGTGAACTTAACTTTTTTTAATATTGATTAAGCTAAGTAAAGTACACAACACAGTAGCTATATATAATGTAATTGTTCAGTAAATGTTAGTGGTGATTGATTATTTTTGTTTGTTTGTTTGTTTTTCCTTGCTATTATTATTGCTCTTGTTACCACAGTGAACTCGGAAGAAATGTTTAGGACTCCCATTGAACATCAAGAATGCTGAGTCTTCAAGCAGTTTGAACAGTATGGTAAAGATTATGGTCGACTTGGTTTTAAAGCCAGCACTGATACCAGTAGCTTTGCATTTTCAGCCTGCGGCTCAAACCAATAGCCCTCAGCTACCATCTAATCTCAAGAATCACATCTGCCTCTTTCACAAAGAGTAGAAATGAAATCCATCCTTTACTGGCCTGTGACAGAAGCATTCAGAAACTCAATTTCTATGATCGTCTTTATTCATTTATTGAAAACAGAACTTGTAATGGAAAAAAAAATTGAAGACAATTTATGTGCTTAACTAGCACCAGAAAATTCAAGATGTTATGCAACTTCAATTTTAAATAGCATTTTCTTCTACCTCAGAATCACAAGCTTAGGAAAAATAACCAACCTTGGTTTTGAAGTCCCCAGCTTTTGTCATTTCATGGCAAATTTGAAAATGTTTAAAGATACCATTTTTGATTCATTCTGGCTGGAAAGATGAAGTCAGTCTAATAATAAATTCTAGTATTCCAACTTCAAAAGCTATATATTGCTAAGTCATTCCCTATTTATGATCTACCATTCTTTCTGAAGAATAAATAATGTTGCATAGACTAAATGGACAGAAGGGGGAAAATTAAATTTAACAGCTTTCTGCAACAGATATGCCTTTCTCTAGAGACAACTCCAATTGTATTAACCGTAATGAGAACTTAATTGTTGGTAGCCTTCTCCCTGCCAGCTTTCTTCAAGTTCAGTCTCCAAACAAGCAGATTGCCTTCAAAGTAAATAGAAATTCATTGCAGGGATGGGGACACGCAAGTGCTCAAGCTGGAAACTATGACTCAAGTTCTTCATAATCCATCTGATCTCTGACTTCCATTGTGTCTCAAAACAGATGACAAATTAGCCCTGATTTGAACTCAACAGCTGTCTACTCTCCCTACCTCAGTTCTACTCCCCTCCCCCCTTCCCTAATATGATCATCTTCTAGTATATTCTAGCTCTACTAATAACACCATGACCTACCCAGTCACTGTGTCCCTTCATTGTCCCTACAAAGATACCTATTCAATTGTCCTGGCCCCTCTCCTAACACCCACCCGAATTCTAAGGAATTAGACCCTTTTGCGCTATTTGTTCTGCTACTTCCTTTCCACACGCTGTGAGCTCAACTGACCACCGTGATGTTTTGTCAAAAGCAAAACTAATGATCCCAATCAATGTGCCATGCAAACTAGAGGGCCTCTATTCCTTTAAACTAGAAGGGAACAAGTTGCAGGAATATTATATTCATCAGCAATAATATGGTCTCAGCTTGTGAAGGGCTTGGCAAACCATCTGACCTCAAGTAGATTTCCCTCTTCTGAGATTGCTAAGCCTTCATTCTGGACCAGCATTTTTCCAGTCTCTCAAATATAGCTGAGAAAGGGAACACAGAACTGGAGTTCTGATAGCACCATGTCGTTGAGTTTTATTGCTCATGTCAGAAACAACTGCCACCACTTGTATTATTTGAGTCAGTTTAATAGTTTTTCAAGTACTAGCACAATGCTGTGTCAAATGGTGGGGTTACTCTGGAAATGATTTGATTTATCAGGAATTGATTCACAAGAGGAATTTAGTCAACTTCCTAACTTTGCACCGGGGAGTTATTTATGAAGCAACAAATGGGAGCTGAGAAGAGACCTCCATACTAAGTGAACTGGCCACACTTGAATGAAAGAATTTGGGACAGTCTACTTTGCAACACAAACCAGCAGCTATGGTTACTAAGCCATGGTGGCAATGAGGGTTGTACTAGTGTTTGAATGGCATTTGTCAGCAGCTACAACATGGTACGCAAAGGGGAAGCCAGGCATCTTGACTTGTAGTGGATCACTTTCCATCCTGGATTCCACACAATTATCTCCAGTGCTCTCTGAACCCATCCACCAGGGGAAAAATTTAACTGAAATTAGCTTGATATGTTGGTAATGGTTACGCAACATTATGAATGTGTTTCATGCCTGGCCATTTTTAATGATTCTCTTTAACCATAGCATATGAGAGAGAGGGGCGGGGGAGATGTGATGTAAACCTAGCTTTTGTCTGGATTTCAGGTAGCAGAGAAATTCTAGAATGACTGTGTGATGCTACATCAACTGGAACAGACCTTTTAGATTAAGTTAGCTCTCTCCCAAGTGAAGGCAAAATAATTCATTAATGTATGCAAGAAATATTAGGAGTTCTTTTCCTATTTTTTTTATCTCATTGTTTCAAAATTTTATCTTTATCTTTATCTGTTTTCACATGTATATAAATTATTGATAAAGTGATAAATTTATATAATTTATTAAAACAATAATGTGCAAATAGTGGTGGAAACTCAAAAATGTTTTACCGGTATGGGTGTGTATCAAGAATATTTGGAAACTACTGGATGATTACATTACTCATATGACATAAAGATGCTTAGGGTGATTAGAAAAGCCAATCACTCTGACTTTTACTCTTCTAAACTGGACTATGTATAAAAGCAGAAAAATCACTTTGGCTCTGGGTCTATAGGATAAGGGAAAATGGTTCAACAAAAGTAAGTGGATAACCGGGAGGTTATTATACATTTTTTATTGAATATTTTAATCAAAACTGGAGAAAAGGATAATGGATAAGCGTATGTGTACGTCAGCATGAGAACAGAGAAGAGTATGAAAGGAAAAGTCCACAGAAATGAGTAGCAATCCTGAGAAACCTGGATTTCTCAGGCATGGGATTAACTGGGGTTGAAACCAATCATGTCCAGATCTCTGAGAAGCAAAAGAGCCATTTGGAACCACACCAAAAAAAGCCCAAAAGGTGTAATGTACAGTCCTAGCACGCTGCACATTTGAAAAAACATGCCATGAATTCATTGAAAGGGGTTGCTAATTAAGCAATACAGTGAATGCAAAAAGTGAAACGAATAGAGTACCGTCAGATTCCAGGGAGGACGGAGATAATGCTAGGCCAGGTCAATCGGGAAACGGCCCTTGGGAAAAAGCAGGATTGAAACTGGGCTTTGAGGAAGCTGGAGAAAGGAGTTAACTGGACATAATTTAGACAGGGAATAACCACAAGTTCTGAAGCAGCAGTTTAAAAAAAAATAATAAAAGAAGAAGCAATCAATCTGACTAGGCAGAGGGTATATTTGAGACAAATAATGTATGTTTCATCCAGAAATGTAGCATCTCACCTCTTTGAAAGAGTATCAAATAGTTTAGCATTCTGACCAAATGCTTTCGTTTAGCTATCAATCGTCTCATTACCAATTTTTCTGCTCTAAAAACCAAGCCACCCTATTAAGAAATTTCACTCTGAGCATCTATGACTAATAATTTCAAGTTTCCCCTATGGCCCCTCACTAAACACAACAAGTGAATTACTTCAATGGAAACAATTATTTCTCTTATTGTATTTTGAAGACTGGCCGTAGCACTTTATACAACATTAAAGTCTTTCTAAATTCTTCGTATCGTTGAGGTTCAATTTCTCACACTAGCATCTAGAAAATTAGGTAACTAGATAATGTTTTGTAAAGTTCCATTAAAATTATGAGGAATTGTACCTGTCACTTTATATTTATCAGTACCGTGGCTGCTCACTGCTTTTATCACATAGGCTGAGTTGAATTTTCTTATTTGTTTCTCATGTAGGGTAATATTTAAGGGGTCCTAGAAAGCGACTGCCTAGGTTCAAATTCTTGTTCAACTCCATACTGAGATGTCTAACCTTAGGTAAATTACTGCGTTTGTCTCCGCAACTCTTTCCTTACCTGTAAAATGTTGATGCTAATAATAGTATCTGCCTTCTTTGTATGGATTAAATGAGCTAATGCTGATGCATGTGAATTAATTACAATTAGGTTCAATTATGAGAACCAAAGATCCAGAGAAAGAAGTCCACACGTTAGCAATCCGGTATGGTGACTCCATTTTATCAGGAGCCAAGCCCTTTCTTGTTACTTTACAGTACTTAGTTTCTATTCTCATGGTCATTTCATTATCCCAGGGGGCTGTGGAACTTGGAGACATCACATTTCAGACAGCAGGAGAAAGGGGCAAAGGAGACACACACAACAGCCTAGCCGGCATCTCATCAAGCAAAACTTAGCACACGTTCTTCTATATGTAAAGGAGACGAGGAAACTTGTAGAGGACAGTCATTGTAATCCTTTTAGTTTTTTTGTTATCTTGTTTTTTAAAAAAATCCTACAATCAGAGATGTTCTTATCTATAATCTAATTGTCATAAAAATAGAATTACATACCAACTCTACTTAGAAGCCCAATTAGTTACGTGATAATCAAATAAAGACTTCATATGTCATTGGAATCATTGAAATCATAAATCCATTTTCTGTATCCAACTAATGCCTATCTCATTTTCATTAAGTAGAATATCAATACTATTTAGCATTAATATGAGCCGAATGATCCACTCGGAGTGATCCACTACAAGCATCACTTGGGAAAAATATGGAAAATAGTTATTTGGGAAAAGCAGATTGATTTATTTTCCTAAACTAAAAACTTTCCAGTTTATCCAATTTTCCTGGATCATGTGTATTCATAAATTTAAACTAGAATATCAAAAGTTTTATCATGGTAAATAGCAAAAGGAAAACAGGCATGCTTATAAATGATTAGCCTGCAATGTGTCATCTGTTAACATTCTTTCTGAACAAACACAGAAGTCCAAGCTTCCAATTTGTTTTCCTGCCCAATAAATTCATTATTTGAGATGTAATTAATATGCCACTACTTCAATATCAATGACTCATATACTTAGTCACATGGATTACATATTTAGAATAACAACTTTCCAGTAGTGAACTGATGGAAAAGTTGAGGTCTTAAAGCAGCAAAATCACTTGTCATTCGATAAGTAATACCTTCGGGAATTAAGGCACCTGTTGCAGTTGAGAATAGAGCAGCTCTGAAAAATACATGATTAACTTTGCCATTTCTTTTCCTAGGAAAAAAATTATTTTACATCACTGTATTAGACAAAAGTTTGGGTTCATATTCAAAATGGCTAGAAGTAACCAAAAATAGACTTTTATAACCATTTGCTCCAAAAAACAATTATCTCATTAGAAAACTAACTACAATGAGGGTTGTTGATAATTCAAAGACTTACTATAGATATGTTAGTGTTTGATTGAAATAATTTTTAAAAATTGGAAGTATGGTGTTCAGAACTAAACAGAACTAAAATGGGTGATAGACTATGGATATTTTTGCAAGGCAACTTAGGAACCTAAAGGAAGGCGAAACAAACTAGATGCAAGCCAGGACTTGCAATCCTGACTTGGTTGCTGAGAAGAAAATGATACGCATGTAAAAGGACAGTAAACAGGATTGATCAAATCAGGTTTCATGATATTTTCTGTTGTGATCTTATGTACTCTGTCATGAAGCACCCAATCCTGCAAATTGGAAAAGGATTTTGAAAAAACAAAACAAAACAAAGCTTTGGTGTACATGGTTATTTCTCCCTAGCTATTTTGGCTGGAAAGATGAAAAAAAAATTGTCTATTTCTTTTTCCATTTAAAGAAAATAACCTAAAAGTATAGTGGGACCTAGGAGACAAGAGTCATTGATTCTTTTACAGAAGAATATAAGTAATGGCACACAGGATAAAGCTGTTCTTCTAATGAGTAAAGGTTCTGTGTTTAAGATATCTACCAAAAGATGATATACGGGAAGGATGAGGTTTCTTATGTATGGTAATATCTAGTGGTTACTGGATCTTCTAGTACAGGAGAGCAAGGGCTAAGTGTTAAATTTTCAGGAAATTTGCCAAGTAGTTTTTAAATACAGATACTACTTAAAAATTACATTATATAAACTTACAATTGGAAACTTATATTGAAAACAAAGGTAACAAATACTTTTAAATTATCACTTCTTAATTATATTTGTTATATTTTACTATTAACTATGCTTGAGATAATTTACCTCAGTTTTATCTGTATAATGGAAATACTATATAACGATAGATTCTGTGGATCTCTTCCCAATTCCATGTTCAGTGACATCACATTGCTAGCTTACAATTGGCCATGCTGGGAGTATTTACACCACAGAAAACATCAAGTCAAGGATTGATTTATTGTTTTGTTGATTAGCTAGACTTAAAATGATGGAAAATATCAATAATGAAGATTACATTTAAAGTCGGTCATGTTATAGCTGTTATATTATGAATTTCCCCTCAAAATGAGAAAATTTTCTTACAGTATTCAAAAACTGTCACTCAATTAAGCAAAAAACTCACTAGCATGATTGAAGAACAAATAAAGTTGCAGCCAGCGTCTTCATTGCTTCACTTTTATCTTACTCAATGTAAATGAAAATATCAATCAACATTTATGTTGGGTCTACATTCATTTATCAATGTCATGAGGGACTCTTTTGTCAAATCTGAGAGTAATCAAGCATTTATTTGTAATCTAAGTTTGTCAGATAACTATTAATATACCACCGTAGGTAGGCTACAGATAGAAGAATTTAACAAAACCAGCAAAAGCATTTAAGAATTAATTATGTGGAATTTACAATAAAGAATATTATTATTATTTGTAAATGTTGTGCTATGCAGCCTTTATATCATTAAAACTTATTATAAATTTAAGTACTCATTTACATGCACACTTTTTTACTAGAGAGCCTATTGATAAACATCTCCAGTATATCACTGTCAATATCTAAGTTATAGAACATTCCTCTAAAAGTATGCTACCCCAATAACAGTATGGCTTTGTGCTCCAAGAATTTAACTAATCCATTCTTGAATTACTTCTATTTTTAAGCTACATTTCCTTTTTCCCTTGGTGATATCAGTTATGATGGTGTAAATTATTGCTTCTCTCAGATTGGTTGAAAACTTTAGGTATAGTATTTAGGAATTTGATGAATTTATGTTCACCCTACTCATGTTTTGCCCATTTATGAATCCATCTATCTCAATCGCATTGCCTCTCGGCTTCTATTATTTCAAAATAAAGCTCCTTTACCCAATTGATTGGGCCTCTGTCTGCTTATTTCTGTTACTCAGAAATCAAAGTGTTTTACCAGATTATCGACCAATACTCCCAAGATCTGGAATCTAGAAAACATGGAGAAACGTATGTCAACATCTGAGGCATTAATAACAGGAGGCGAGTTCCACTGTGAACCTTGTGCTAGAGACTGCAAATAGTAGATGAATAAAAAGATCGAGATCTAGGCAGAGATGAGAACATATTGGAAATGGGAAAAGAAAATAATGAGGGTACTGGAACATGATCAAGAAAGCATCCCAGTGCCTTAAATTAGCATTAATGATTTTCCAAACTGAGGGGCTTCCATGAGTAATTGGTTGTAAATACAGGGTTCTTCCATTTTTCAAGTGTTAGTAACACCTACAACATACCATACCCAGAGCTAGGTGCTAGGGACAGAACAGTGAGCAAGACATGCTCGGTGCCTGCCATCGGGGAGCCTACACTCTGAGATCAGGAGGGATAACTGTGATTTTGCTTCTTAGAGAAACATTTATTTTCTATTTCTATTGCAGTACCTGTCCTTCCCTTGGCCTTCTTCAGACCTGTACCATCCAAGACCATGCTGAGAAACATCTTGATTTCAAAATTTTCTATACATGTATATTACTATATCCCACTAATTTAGTGTTATACTCATCCACACTCTAGTTATTCTTCTTTCATCTCTTCATTAAAATAGTTTATAAGGCCCCGCATGATTTGCTTCTTTCACCTTACTCTCTGACCACCTGTTTTGTTATTTTCCCACTCTTTCACTCTATGCCAGCCACACTGGCACACTCTAATAAGAGAGACATTGTTCTGGATGCTCCATATGCCTGGAAACTTCTTCCTGGTAGATATTTACATGAGTAATTCTTCACATCCTTCAAATCTTAGTTCAATGTCATTTTCTTAATAAGACCTGCCCTGACTACCTATGGTAGTTATTATGTGTCAACTTGGCTAGGCTATGGTGCTCAGTTCAAACACTAGTCAAACACTAGTCCAGATGTTTCTGTGAAGGCATATTGGAGAAGTGATTAACATTTACAATCAGTTGACTTTAAGTAAAGGAGGTTACTGTCAACAGAATGAGTGGGACTCATGCAGTCAGTTGAAAACTTCAGGAGCAAAAACTGAGGTTCCCAAGAGCAGAAGAAATTCTGCTTCAGGACTATAACACAGATCCTGCCTGAATTTCCAACTGTTGGCCTGCCCTGCAGATTTCATTACTTGCCAGCTCTCAACAACATGGGAGCCAATTCCTTAAAATGTTGCTGTCTGTCTGTCTCCGTCTCTCTTTTTATAAATATATATGTCATATATACATATATGCATATAACTATGTATATGTTTCATATATACGTATATATATACACGTATATATATGTGTGTGTATATATATACGTATATATACATATATATATATGTGTGTGTGTGTATATATATATATATATATATATATATATATATATATATATACACAATCAGGGGTGCCAAAAACAGGTATACACATTTTAAGAGGTGCTATTTATGTATTACTTTTCAAAGTTGAATTGAATTATGGTAGCAATTTGTAGTATGACGTTCGCTCAAACCATGACATTAATCAAATGAATGCTAGCATCACCATGTGACAGGCAGGACATTCAAAGAAAAAGGCAGAAGCATGGTTGTCGTTTGAGGACTGCAAGATCATTTTGAAGTGATATCTGATATTCAAGAACCTTGTGGAAGTACAATGACATAGGAAGCCTAAGTATGCAACAGAACCTCCAACTAAACATCCCTTAACTTCTATCTGTGGGGGACCTTAAAGGATGTGGTGTACCATAGAAACCTGGCTACACTGGCGGTACTTGGCGAAGAAATTGAAGTGGCATGTGCAGTGATACAAGTGGACACTTTGGTCAACATTTCTCAAGCAGTAGTTCGCCTTAATCAGAAGTGTCTGGGCACTGATGGTAACCACTTTGAGCACCTCTTGTAATTACAGAAGTGAAACATGACTTGCATTCATCTTCTGTTAGTGGTATATATTGAGCATTACAATTTTAATACAGTTTCTTCCTTTCTTAAAATGTGTATACATTTTTTAGCACCCTCTGTATATGAGGTCTGACAACTAAGTTCCCGAACCTGTTGCAACAATGTGGCTAACTTTTTTTGATATCAGAGAGATCATTATGAATTTGTACCAACTGGACATACAGTTCACCAAGTTTACTATTTGAAAGTGCTGAAAAGGCTGCGTGATAAAGTTAGACGACCTGAACTTTTCGCCAAAAATTCGTGGCTCTTGCATCACGACAATGCACCAGCTCACACGGCACTGTGTGTGAGGGAGTTTTTAGTCAGTAAACAAGTAACTGCATTGGAACACCCTCCCTACTCACCTGATCTGGCCCTCAATGACTTCTTTCTTTACCCAAAGATAAAGGAAATATTGAATAGAAGACATTTTGATGACATTCAGGACATCAAGGGTAATATGATGACAGCTCTGACGACCATTTCTGATGGCCATGCCAGAAAAAGAGTTCTAAAATTGCTTTGAAGGGTGTCCTAGGTTCTGGTGTCAGTGCATAGCTTCCCAAGGGGATTACTGCGAAGGTGACCATAGTGATATTCAGCAATGAGGTATGTAGCACTTTTTCTAGGATGAGTTTGAGAACTTAATTGTCAGAACTTGTATATAAATGTTTAAGATGTAAAGGAATTTTAAAAGAGTAAGTGTGTGTGTGTGTGTGTGTGTGTGTGTGTGTGTGTGTGTGAAGCAATAGGAGAACCCTGACTGACAGGCTACCCTATTTAAAATTTTACTTCCTGGAACTTCCAATTCCCTTTATTTTTCTATACTCACTTTCCCCCATAGAACTCTTCACATTAAAACATATTCTTAAATTTATTTCTTTTTTTAGTTTATTGTTTATCGACTAGCTCCCACCCACACTAGAAATAAATACCACAATGGCAGAGAGAATTTTGTCAGTTTTGTTCACTGATATGCCCCAGTGAATAAAACCAAACAAAACAATGCCTGACATATGGTGGGTGCTGAATAAATTTTTGTTGAGTGTATTCATGGACTATGTGCTCCAAATATAACGTACAAGCCAAAAATTATGATAATTATTCATATTATTATGAACAACTTTGACATTATTGTCTGAATGTCTAATATTATTAATACTAACAATTCCTATGATTTATAGAGAAATTACTAGATACAAGATACACCACAATCTAATCTTCTTGTTAAAATCATAACCTTATGAATGAGCTGCCATGATTATTTTTGGTTTTGCAACAAGGATACTGATTTACAGAGTGATTAGACGGCTTGCCGAAGCTCACACAGCTCACCAGCCACAGAATTCAGTATGTGGACTAAAAGTCATTTAGTGCTATGCTCTTTATTACTCTGATACTGGAAACAATTCGAGGTATGACATCTTTACCTTAGTTCTCCAAATTATTTCACATGACTGCAAAGACCAACAAAGAGATACCTGGCCAAGTTACTTTGCAAAGAGAGCAGGGTTTTGCCCTAATGAGACTCATCTCAAATCCATGCTCATCTAGTAATTTGTCATGTTTTTTTATTCTGATCTCAAGAAAGAGTAGGGTTTTATTTTAGCAAGACTTTTATCTTTCCACTCATATTTTTCCACTGTTATGAACAGTTCATCTGTAATTTAAAACTATGAACTATAAATCTCCCTAATAGCTCTCCATGTCTACTCAGAAGACCCTTCATACTGCCTAGGTTTTATTGTTACAATTTGTCAGACTGGCTGGCAATTGAGAGACTGGTTCTTTTATATGACCTAGCTATCAAAACTATAATACTAGGTGGTTGAATAACAAGCAATTGAAGCACATATTCATTGATCATCTTTCCCAGATTCTTCTCTGCAGTAAAAGAAATGTGACTTTGAAATCAAGTTGTTTTGCAAACTTTCAGAAAATAACCAGAGAATGGATGTGAAAAGAAGAAGCTTCTACTAAAGGTCTGATTAGAGAATATGGCTATTACAATGAGGCTCCAAGAAATGTCTGTGTCTGAGATAGTGATCGGCACACAGGGAGAGTTCCTGGTGGTTGCTGGGTTGTTTGCTTGAGCACATTCAAAAATTGTGAATGTGACTGAATTTTATCTCTGGGATATGTATAATTCAAAGGATATTCAAGTTGCATCTCAGAGAACGGCATTTTCTTTTGCTTCTCTTAAGATCAGACATTTTTCTCTAATGAGAATCTACTTCTTCATTCCTTCATGTACGGAATCAATCTTAAGGAAGGCACACGCTCTAAATGATAACCATAGTCTACAAATGAGCAGGTTTTAAATTCCGGTAAACCCCGGTGTTATATTGATTGCAAAAGACAGAAGAGTAAACGGGCGTAGGCAAAACACAAAAACTATTGTCTCCCATAACTAAAAGTTCAGGAATAAGTTCACCTCAGCACCACGTGAATCCAGGTTCTATTTCTCAATATTGCTTTCTTTTCTGTCGGCTTTATTCCCAGAAGACTTCTCACACTGGAGTCAGAAGTTGGCCACCAATAACGTCAGATTTGCCTCTTCAAAATTTAACAACCCCACTTGGGATGGGAGACCAAAAAAAAAGTTTTAATATTTTCTTTATAATACTTTTGGATATGAGTTTTGGATATGGGTCCTGTTGACCTGATTGGTTTTGCTTGCCCATCCCTTAACCAATCAGTGAAGTCAGGAGCTAGAATATTCTTATTGATCCAGCCTGTGTCTTACACCCACCATCAAAACAGGATTGGGGATAGACCATCAGTGTCCAAAAGCATAGGCTGAGAGTTGACGAAGGATGTATCCTTCCTCACTAGTCACTAAAAAAGCCCACTATTCACTACACCTTCTTCAAGAAACAGGATCTTTCGATAAGAAACATAACAGAAAACCACTATCTATTACAATAGAGAGAAATTTCTGCTAATTTTTACTTTGGTTGTTCTTTTTTTTTTCCCTGAGTGGCAGCCTGGCAAGGAATGAAAGTCAGTGACCTGGGAACTATGAAGCTCAGGTACCACTTCTGGGTCAGCTACCATCTAAATAAATAAATTTCTACAAGTCTTACTGCTAAAGAACTCAAGTTCTAGAAATAGTATGCCTGAGGTCAAATCTGTAACACTTTCTACATAGCTGATCTTGCATAATGTTATGAGTTGAATTGTGCTCCCCAGAAAGATATGTTGAAGCCCTAACCCTGGGTACCTGTAAGTGTGACCCTATTTGGAAATAAGGTCTTAGCAGATGTATTAGGTTGGTGCAAAAGTAATTGCGGTTTAAAAGATTAAAAATAATTGCAAAAATCACAGTTACTTTTGAACCAACTTAATAAACCAGTTAAGATGAGATCATTGGAATGGACCTTAATCTCATATGACTGGTGTCTTCATTAGAAGGGAAAACAAAAACACAGACAAAAACACAAAGACATAATTCATGTAACAACAGAGACAGAGATTAGAGCAATGTGTCTATAAGCCAAAATATGTCAAAGATTGATTGTTGATATCATAAAAATGGCGGTGTGAGGTGAGCCTCTTGAAATCTCCCCTGGAATTTACAAGAAATTGAACAACTATAATTCCACAAAGGACTTCCTATGCATCAGACAGGCAAGAATAAGAGGTGCCCAACTGAAATCATCTAAAGGTGGGTAAATTGGGCGAGTGGGGGAGAGGGAAGCGGAAAATGCAGAGACGCGGGCCACACAGGCACAGGATGCAGACTGGAGCTCAGAGCTCAGAGCTCCCTGCATTGCAGAGCTACTGCAGCCATGGGAGAGGGAAGAACTCAGACTGCCAGGGCTCCATGTATGGCCCACAGTCTCACTTGAGGGATCAGCATGTAACATGGCTGAACCCAATGCTCATGGCAGAGACCTCGAAGCAAAGACTGAGGGAAGAAGGGTGAATACAATGGTTTAAGCCCTCACTGCCAAGTAGAGATCAGAAGGCATAGGTACGGAGTCTAGACAACCCCTCTGCATCCTCCCAGAGCTCACCGCACCCCACCCTCCCAGTGCTAGAAATGAACAGCAGCAGTGTCAGATCAAATGAACAGAATATTTGCAGTTCTGAGGACTGCGGCCTGCAGCCACATACTAGCAGCCCAACTAGTTCCAATGAAGGGGAAGGAGCCTTTAGTGCAGGACTGGCTGTGGTAGTGGTGGTTGCCTTTGCTCTGGGCCACCTCTCACAACCCACCCTGTCCCTGTCCCCACTTATCTGGGTAGTTCCCTGCAGGAGTAAACACAGCCACAGAAACACACAGGCTCTGAATCTGGTGCAGGAAGAGCTTTAGAAATTCAGAAGCTCTCCACATCCCCCCACGGAAGCGGGGCCCTATGACCCAGGTGAACTGTTCACAGAGGAGAAGCCCACCTTCCAGGGAATCCCCCCATTGTGTGAGAAGCTGGAACAGTGCAGAGAAAATATAACACTACAGTGTGAGAGAGAATAAGATTGCAGTAGGAAAGAAAATAAAACATTCCACCTGCAGCTACTAGAAAACAAAAGCAAGTCCTCTTCCTACCAATCTGTTGCAGAACACACTCCTGTAGATGCCTAGGAAGAGAAATAATAATTCATTAATTGCTATGGATAACCAAGGTAATAAGACAGCTCACAAAGAGAATGAAAAGTCTCCAGAAAATGAACTTAAAAACATGGAAATATGTGACTTACATGACAGAGAATTCAACATTCCAGTTCTGAAAAAACTCAATGAGATGCAAGAAAATACAGACAGGCAGTTTAATGAAATCAGAAACACAATCAAAGAACAAAACGAACATTTTACCAAAGAGATACAAATTTTAAAGAAAGAACCAAATAGAATTTCTGGAGATTAAGAACTCAATAAAAGAAATGAAGAATGAAATAGCCAGCTTAGGTAGTAGAGTTGACCAGATGGAAAGAATCACTGACATTGAAGATAGAGATCTGGAAATGACACAGATGGAAGAAGAGTGAGACCTCAGAGTTAAAAGAAATGAAAGAAGTTTCTGACACCATCAGAAAGAGCGATATAAGAATAATGGGCATAGCAGAAGGAGAAGAAAGGGAGAAGGGAACAGAGAGTATATTCAAACAACTAGTCGAGGAGAACTTCCCAAACTTGTGGAAAGAACAGGATCCTCGAATCCAAGAAGGAAATAGAACACCTAATTACCTCAATCCCAACAGGCCTTCTCCAAGGCACATTGTATTAAAGGTGTCAAAAATTAACAACAAAGAAAGAATTCTCAAGGAGGCCAGGAAAAAGAAGGTAACCCACAAAGGAAAGCCCACTACATTATCATCAGATTTTTTAACTGAAACTCAGTAAGCCAAGAGGAAGTGGAATCAAATATTCATACTATTGAAAGAGAGAAATTATGAGCCAAGAGTAATATATCCAGCAAAGATATCCTTTAGATATGAAGGAGGAATAAAGACCTTCCCAGGCATACAGAAGCTGAGGAAATTTTCTAACACACGATCTGCACTAAAAGAAATACTTAAGAAGGCTATTCAGCCAGCATAAATAGGGATAGTTTGTGACAACAAAAACAAAAAAGTGGGAGAGTAAAACCGGAATATGGGAAAGGAAAAAGTAAGCATGCTGAAGAAAATGGAATACTTTAAATATGAAACTTTCTTTTACATAAACTTAATGGTAACCACTCAAAAAAAAAAATTAAAAATCCAGAACTGAAATATAAAATATAATAAAAGAAAAAACAGAGGGAAAAATCATAGAATGCCACCACATTGAAATAATAGACAGCAACAAAAAGGCAAAGAAACAATGGAGAAACAGTCTTACCAGAAAACCAAAGATAAAATGACAGGAAATCCTCACATATCAATAATCACCCCCAAAGGTAAATGGACTGAACACACCAATAAAAAGGCACAGAGTAGCAGATTGGATTAAAAAACTAAACCCAACCATATGTTGCCTCCGAGACACATCTCAGCTACAAGGGCAAATACAGACTCAAAGTGCAAGGGTGGAAATTGACATTCCAAGCAAATGGTATCCAGAAAAAAAAACAAACAGGTGTATCCATACTGATATCAGATGAAACAGACTTCAGGATAAAAAAGGTAACAAGAGACAAAGATGGACATTTCACAATGATAAAGAGGACTATACAACAAGAAGAAATAACAATCATGAATATTTATGCCCCTAATCGGGGAGCACCAAAATATACCAAGCAACTACTAACAGAACTAAAGGGAGAAATTGACCACAACACAATTATAGCAGGGGACCTAAATACATCATTGACACTGAGGATAGATCATCCAAACAGAAAATAAATAAAGAAATAACAGCCCTAAATGACACATTAGATGAAATGGACATAGTTGACATTTATAGAGCAATTCATCCTAGAACATCAGACTATACATTCTTTTCTAGTGTACATGGAACGTTCTCAAGGATAGACCATATACTGGGACATAAAACTAGCCTCAGCAAATTTAAAGAGACTGAAATCATACCAAGCATATTCTCTGATCACAAGGCTTTGAAATTAGAAATCAACTGCAGAAAGAAAACAGGAAAAACCACAAATATGTGGAAATTAAACGACATACTTTTAAAGAATGACTGAGTCAAAGAAGAAATAAGAGGAAAGGTCAAAAGATACATGGAAACAAATGAGAATGAAAATACATCTTACCATAATTTTTAGGATACCGCGAAAGCAGTTTTAAGAGGGAAATTTATATTGTTACAGGCCTGTCTCAAGTAACAAGAAAAATCCCAGATAAACAACCTCACGTTATACCTTAAAGAACTAGAAAAAGAAGAACAAATGAAACACAAAGGCAGCAGAAGGAAGGACATAATAAAAACCAGAGCAGAACTAAATGAAACAGAGAACAAAATGACAATAGAAAAAAATAATGTGACAAAGAGCTGGTTCTTTGAAAAGATTAATAAAATTGACAAACCCTTGGCTAGACTCATGATGAGCAGGGGAAAAGAAGGAGAAGGAACACACACCAGAGTGGGGCTAATGAATTTATTTAATAATATCTAAGCAATTTATTCGGCAATATGCAATAGCAAAAGACAAAGGCAATTAATAGAATGTGCTAATGACAGAAAGTAAAGGTGGTTAAGACTACACTATATACATTGATACCAATGTCATGTCAAAGGAGTACACATACTTATAAGTTTAAGAGATCTCAACATATGTTTATTATTGATCAAAAATCACTTGGCTAAATACACAAATAACATCAGTAAGGAGTATCCAAAAGCAGTAATAAGCTCTGTAGGATAGTAACTATTACAGTAGATGTCAAAAGCTCACCAAACTGGGGGAGAACAGCACTGTAAATGTCATAAATCAAAACTTTGCCAGGTCTGTAGCTGAGAGAAACTCAGGCGTCTCCCACACGCTGCTTGTTAGGTACCAAGAATGCTGCTGCTGTTGTCTTCCTTGTTGTTAGAAGTCAAGGCTTGTTAGAAGTCAAGGTCTTCTGATGATATAAGCTGCAAGCTGTATATGTTTTCAAGGTGTTAACAATCTGAAGAATGTTGTGGTTGTCGTTGTTGTTGTTGTTGTTGTTAGCAGTTAGGGCGTCTTCTGATGTTGTAACCTGCAAGCTGCATACAAGTTTTCTAGATGCTGACAAGTTCTCAAGAAGGTTAACCATGGGGGACAACACTGGAGAGGCCAGGAACCAGACAGACCTCACCAGGTTCATGGCTGAAAGTCAGGAGATCCCCTGGTGTTGTAAGCTGCATGTTGCTGGAAGTCTTCAAAATGTTAGAATAATAAGAAATCACCAATGACAAATGACCAAATGACGAAATAATAATTAATTAATTCTGCCAAATGAGGTCTGTCTTATATATTTTCTCAGATGTACCTTAGAGCCAAGTTTCTTGTTCCTGCCTCCCCCTCTGGGAATGGCCAGTTCCAGGAGGGTCTGGCAGTTACTGATACGAATGTTGCCCATCCGGCCAAAGGGCTAGTTCATCCGGATAAGCAATATCTACTGTTCTTGCTTGGGACCCTCAGCCCAAGGTCTTCCAAAGCCTGGCAATGTGCCTTTCACGTCGTCCTGATATAACTTAGCTACTTCTTCTCGTCATCTGCTGATTTGGGCGAAACAGACAGAACAAAGAGGGAATTCTCTCAACCCCTGATCAGTTATTTCTTTAACCCTAAGCTAACCATCACCTCACAGCACAAACAGAACAGCAAACATCATCTCATATCTCCCCTACTAGAGAGAATGAGATCAAATAGAAAAGGTACCTCATCCTATATCTCCCCTGCTCAGGAGAATGAGACCAAAGGGGGAATTTACTAAACCACTGATCACAGCACACAAATCACCTCACATACATGAACAGATAAAAGCTAATAGACAAAAGCTCACATCAAACAATGAAGAAAAATTTTCCTCAACATCTTCCCTACAACTCACTAAGCTGAAAAGAGAAAAGACACTAAGAAACAAAATAAAAAATGGAAGAGGGGAAGTTATCATGGATGCCACAGAAATAAAAAGGATCATCCAAGAATACTATGAAGTACTATATGCCACCAAATTCAAAAACCTAGAAGAAATGGACACATTCTTAGAAACATACAGCTTTCCTAGGCTGAATCACGAAGAATTAGAAAATCTAAATAGACCAATCACCTGTAAGGAAATTGAATCAGTCATCTGAAACCTCCCGCAAACCAAAAGTCTGGCACCAGATGGCTTCATCAGTGAATTCTACCAAACCTTCAAAGAGGATATAATATCTATCCTACTCAAATTCTTCCAAAGAATTGAAGAAGAGACAATACTCCGTAACTCATTTTATGAGGCCAATATTACCCTGATACCAAAATCTGGTAAAGGTAACACACAAAAAAGAGAACTAGAGACCAATATCTCTGATGAATACAGATGCAAAAATCCTAAACAAAATTCTAGCAAATCGATGCAACAATGCATTAAAAAGATTATTCATCATGACCAAGTGGGGTTCATCCCAGGGGCACAAGGATGGTTCAACATATGCAAATCCATCAATGTGTTACACCACATAAACAAAATAAAGGACAAAAATCATATGATTATATCAATAAATGCAGAAAAGGCATTTGACATGATACAACATCCATACATGATTAAAACACTTAACAAAATAGGTATAGAAGGAAAATACCTTACCATAACAAAGTCCATATATGACAAACCCTTAGCTAATATCATAATTAATAGTGAAAAACTGAAGCCCTTTGCTCTACGTTCTGGAACACGACAGGGGTGTCCCCTATCACCTCTGGTTTTCAACAGAGTATTGGAAGTCCTAGACAGAGCAATCAGGCAAGAGAAAGAAATACAAGGCATCCAAATTGGGAATGAAGAAGTTAAATTGTCACTCTTTGCAGATGACATGATGCTATATATAGAAAACCCTAAAGACTCCACCAAATAGATTTTAGAAACAATAAACGAATACAGTCAAGTTTCCAGCTATAAAATTCCTATATACTAATCATGAAATCATAGAAAAATAAATTTTTAAAAAAAGTTCCTTTTGCAATTGCAATAAAAAGAATAAAACACCTAGTAATAAATGTAATAAGGATGTGAAAGACCTATATACTGAATACTATATAACATGTTTAAGAGAAATTGAAGAAGACACAAAGCAATGGAAAGACATTTCATGTTCATGGACTGGAAGAATAAACATAGTTAAAATGGCCATATTACCCAAAGCAATATACAGATTGAATGCAATCCCCATCAAAATCCCAATGACATTTTTGAAAGAAATAGAACAAAAAATCATCAGATTTGTGTGGAACAACAAAAGACCCCAAATAGCCAAAGCAATCCTAAGGAAAAAAAAACAAAAAACAAAAAACAATGCTAGAGGTATCACACTCCCTGACTTTAGTTTGTACTACAGGGCAACAATAATCCAAACAGTATGATATTGGCAGAAAAACAGACACACAGACCAATGGAACAGAATTGAGAACCCAGAAATAAACCCACATACATATGCACAGATAATTTTTGACAAAGAAGCAAAAAACATACAATGGAGAAAAGACAGCCTCTTCAATACATGGTGCTGGGAGAATTGGAAAGCCACGTGCAAAAGAATGAAACTGGACTGCTATCTGTCTCCATGTACCAAAATTAACTCAAAATGGATCAAAGACCTAAACATAAGACCTGAAACAATAAACTATGTAGAAGAAAACATATGTACTAAATTTATGGGCCTTGGGTTCAAAGAGCATTTTATGAATTTGACTCCAAAGGCAAGGGAAGTAAAAGCTAATGTAAATGAATGGGACTATATCAAACTAAAAAGCTTCTGCACAGCAAAAGAAATCATCGACAAAATAAAGAATCAACCAACCGAATAGGAGAAGATTTTTGCAAACAACGTCTCTGATGAGGGGCTAATATCCAAAATATATAATGAACTCATACAACTCAACAACTGAAAACAAACAATCTGATTTAAAAAATGGGCAGAGGACCTGAAGAGGCATTTCTCCAAAGAGAACATACAAATGGCCAATAGACATAAGAAAAAATGTTCAACATCACTAATCATCAGAGAAATGCAAATAAAAACCACAATGAGATATTACCTCACCCCAGTCAGAATGGCTATCATCAACAAGACAAATAGTAACAAGTGTTGGAGAGGCTTTGGAGAAAAAGGAACCCTCATACACTGTTGGTGGTAATGCACACTGGTGTAGCCGCTATGGAAGGCAGTGTGGAGGTTCCTCAAAAAATTACGAATAGAATTACCATATGACCCTGCAATCCCTCTCCTGAGTATCTACCCCAAAAATCTGAAGACATTTATCCATAAAGATATATGTGCTCCAATGTTCATTGCAGTCTTTATATATGTTGTCCAAGACATAGAAACAACCCAAGTGTCCTTCGATAGATGAATAAAGAAGTTGTGGTACATATACACAATGGAATACTATTGGGCCTTAAGAAAAGATCAAATAGTACCATTTGTGACAACGTGGATGGATCTTGACATTAGAATACTAAGCGAAATAAGTTAGACAGAAAAAGTCAAGAACCATATAATTTCACTGATATATGGTATATAAAACCAAAAACAACAAAAGAACAAGACAAACAAATGAAGAAACAAAAACTCATAGACACAGACAATAGTTTAGTGGTTACCAGAGGGTAAGACGAGAGGGAGGCTCTAGAAGAGGGTAAACGAGGTCAAATATATGGTGATGGAAGGAGAACTGACTCCGGTGGTGAACACATAATGTGAGAAATAGATGATGTATAACAGAATTGTACACTTGAAACCTATGTAACTTTACTAACAATTGTTACCCCAATAAACTTCAATTAAAAAAAAAAAGATTGATTGTCACCAACAAAAGCTAGTAGAAAGAGGCCAGGAGAGATTCTTCCCTATAGGTTTTAGAAGGAGCATGACCACGTCAACACCTTGATTTTGGACCTCAATAGCGTCAATAACTGTGAGAGAGTAGTTGTCTGTTTTAAACCACCCAGTTTGTGGTACTTTATTACAAATACCCTAGGGAAGTAATATAGGAAATATTTGTAAGTAGTCAAGCCCTAGTTTCCCCAAATGCAAAATTGGTAGAATATGATTATCAGCCTCATTTGATTATTGAGACAATGTATATTATAGGTTTAACACTTGAGTCTAGAATAAAATAGGTCCAAAATAGTAGGAAGAGGTTCTTTAACTAAATGCTGTTCACATTAATAAGAAGTCACCATTCAAAACCCTTCACATTTTGAGGGATCCTCATAAAAACCCTGTTAGCTAGTCAGAATGGAGATTCTTATCTCTATTTTGCTTAGGACGCATCTGAAACTAAAAGAAGTTCAACCAACTTATCCAAGTTCACACACTGACCATGATAGAAAGAGAATTCAATCTTAAGCTTTCTGAATATTAGAACTTTCTTCATCTATAGAAAAGTAACTCTCAGAGTAGCATGGGTCTCTTTATCCTGTAGGATTGAGAGTCTAATATTACTGAATACCTTCCAGGTGTGTCGTTTTTCTAGGTGAATTACGAGTATAACCATTAATACATTGATCTCCATAGCAACCACCTAGGCAATTGTAGGCCCATTTTTCAGTAGAGGAAACTGAGGCTCAGAGAGGAAAGTTATTTATTCAAAGTCATACAACTTATAACAGTAGAAGCAAGATTCAAAAACCTAGATTCCTTATGCTTCTCTTTTCATTTCCTCCCACCATCCCTCGAAACACAAAGGGTCAACTCATATTGTGTGTATGCTTTTTGGCTGTGCAAAAGTTAGCATCATTTATCACAAGCAGTTTGGACAATGCAATTCAGAGTTCTTCCAGTACTCATTTGGATATGTCAAAATAACTAACTCTTTTTAAAGACCTGCTTCTTGCCCACCCAGCAACATTAAGAGGCAGAAAACTTGTCCCAGTGTTCAGCAGCAGAAAATCATATGAATATAAATGGTGCTGTCTTCCTCAAGAGATAACTTCTCCATGCTTCCCTTCCAGCTCCAGTCATCAAGCTCTGGATCTTTTTGTGACACTTGGTTCTACCCAGCGGTTTGATCCGGAAAATAAATAAGGCATGATCATAGAGTCATATGAAATAGCCAGAGGAAAATGGGATTTAGCATTAGGGGAAAAGGTGGGCAAGACAGAGAAGATAGACCAAAAAGAGTCAGAACTCTCAGAACCAGATGTTCAGGTTGCAAAGTGCATGTGATTTCTGTCCTCAAGGTGTTGCGGGAAGTGTCACTGGCTAATGCCCTGCTGATGATTTCCTGTCGGCCTCAATGGAAGAATGAAAATTCAAATACCGTGTGATAATTATTCAATATGCAAGTAGCTTATGATAGTAAATGCCATTTTTTGAGAAGATATCTTACCAGAAACTGTCATCTACTATCAAATTTAACCAATAAAGAGTGTCGGGATAGCAGAGATAAAGAAGGAAAGGAATACACACTGAATCCACATTCCACAGCTATTAATTGAGCACCTACTTTTGCAAGTAACTATTCTAGGCACTTCAGATGCGGCACTGAATAAAGCCAACTGTCTTCCCTCCTGGAGCTTTCATTCCTATTATGTGCCAAGGGCTTTATGAGTGTGAAATCATGTAATCTGCACCAGACTCCATCATGGAAGATGGAGTGGAGATAGTATTCCTTCTGTCCATTTTTCGCATGCTTGGCACTTATTTTCCCTTCTTGCAGCAAATATTTTTTGGGGATCTACCTCTCCCCCATTGTGTATAACCATTGTAAGTCTGTAAGTCAAAGTGTCATGCTGGGCCGATTGGACTCTCTTTCCAGGAACCTTGAAACTTGACAGAGTAATTCAAGGCTGGAGGGAAAACTAGTGGGTAGTATTCATTACAGCAATGGAGTCTGAGAAGATTATGAAGGATTCCTGCCTCTTGAACCATCCCTCCCTTGGCAGCCCTGCTTTCTGTCCTCCTATAATCCTGGTTTTACTGCCATCCCATATATTCTGTGAATTTCCTCAATACTCTTCCAATAAATTCCCTTTCTGTTACTTCTACCAAGCACTCTCAGTTGCTAGCAACCAATGAATCCCAACTATCATAATAAGTGTCATCAGCATAATGTTATAGATGAGGAAACTAAGGCCCAGAGAAGTTAAAATTTTGCCCAAGTTCACGTAACTAAGACATGATGGTGTGAAGTGTGTCTGATTCCAAGGTCAATCTCTTTCCACCACACCATGTCGTGTGACTCTGGATAAGGGCGAATTAATGAAGAGTGTCCCTTTCCTTAGCTGGTGATGTACATATTGTTTCTTGCCAAAAGAATTTATGAAATGATGGAAATGACATCAAAGAATACAGGAAAGACTTTATCTCCTCTTTATAGAAAAATGCAAAGACTAGAGAATGCAGAGGCAAACCGCCTGGATGCTCCAAGTTTTACTTATTGTCTGAAATAAACAACAAGAAGAAATGTTGCAGAGGCCCTTTAAAGGGAATTATCAAAATGCTTTCTTCTAACCCTTTGTTGCCAGTTTCTTTAATGTCTAACATGATTATGTTCCCTGAATACTCTCGCAATTAAAAACAAGCATGCCATGGGTCACGAGGTCAAATAACTAAATTCTACAGTAAAATATCTTAAGAAGCAAAACAAACAAACAACAACAAAAAATACTGTACATAATTAGCAATATGTATACTTTTTGAACCTTGCATTTTCCATATTGCATCTACCTCCATGATGTTTCTTTTATTATTTTGCATTGGTCACAATGCTTTTAGCCCATAGTGAAGGATGATAGAAGAAACACCCTTTGAAATTGCATTGTCTTATTAATCTGAAGTTATTGCTCACTGTAATGTAAGTTTCTACTCAGGAGGACTCATTCAAGAAGACTTAGAGCCAAATTTATCTGTGCTCCTCCTTAACTGGTGTTTTTATTCCTATGATTTGTATAGCTGATTATATTTCTGTCTGTCCCTTGATTGTTAAAAACTTGGATGCAAGAGTGTGCAAGGAACTCACAGCTGGCTTCAAATTGTGTTCCTGTCTTTTTCAACTATTTATGTCACTTACTATTCTTTTCTACTATTGACTCAGATTACCTCACTTTGCCTGCATGTGTTTTCGTGTTCTATTTTCAACTTTATTAAAGTAAAAGAAACTTATGCAGAAATAGATAATCAAATAACCAAATGCAATATGTAATATTTAGGTCAACTTAATTCACCGGTAATTTGTTGAGTTCCTATTTCATCCTAGATCTTGCCTTGTGCCAGTGTGTGTCCATGCTATATGTAATGAGAGTGCTGCAAAGAATTCCACAAACTATAATATGTGTAGAATATTCTGATATAATCATTTGGGAATCATAGTAATTTGAGAACTTCACTGAAGCATGTCAATGAAAAAAACATCCAGCCTAAGAGAAAGCTTATAAGAGTTTATTTGAGCCAAACTGACAACGATTGCCGGGAAGCAAAGTCTCAATGGATTGAGAAAATGCTCCCAAAAATGGTTGTTTTGCAACTTATTTTATACATTAGAATCAAAGGAGGAGAGTTACATGAAATCTATTGGTTGTAGATTAAGGGGGTGGGAGAAAGCAAAGCGGGGAAATCTCTGGGATTGGATAAAAAGCAAAATGGAGAGACACACACTTCTTTTACATTGGTGGGTCCAAGATAGTTAACAGCATTTTACAGCACATAGAGATGGTATTTAGAGAACAAGATAACAATGAGAGATTCTGTAGTTTCCTGCTCTTGTGTGGTGGCTTGTGCCCCCTGGGGGGGTCTGGAAAAAAGGATTACTCTGACATTCCAAAGGGTACCTTATCTTAGATGCAAAAAGACAGCAGACAGGCTCACTTAAGGAAAAGACTGACCTTTGTCAAGGAAGCTACAGGCCAAGCATGTGACTTCCCGCCATGGCCCACCTTAGTTAGGAAATTTTATGTTCACGCCATCCTATGTGGTTATTTTCATTCTCCTGAGCTTGTCAGGTTTAACATGTGGCCCCTTTTCCATCCACAAGCATAATATTTAGGCAATTGTGGAAGCTCCTAATGTCCCAATACCAGAAAAATCAGCTTCATGATTACAGGTAAGGTCTGAGTAAATAGCAGAAACAGTTTTTCTTACTGATTTTCTTCTCTTATTTTCTGTTTCTCTTATTAGTCATAAGGGCTGACCTTATTTTTTACTATTAAATTTATGTTTAATTACTTTTTGAATTTCAAGAGCCCTGATAAAGATTCTGCTCTTAGAAATGCTTAATATTTGAAAAATACAGATAATTCTCTCCAAATAAGTAGATATGAGAACAGCCATAGGGGGAAGTGGGCTGAATGCCTTTGGAATTAGTAAAATTAATTGCCAATCAAATAAACATCAATTCTAAGATATGAGAATTTTTTTTCAAAATTACACCTGAAGACTTGATCACCCCAAAACCCTAGACGTGTCACACCTCAATCGATCAATGTAATAACATTGTTAAAAGCAAAGATGTTAGGGACAGAATTGCGTTGGTCTCCCCTTACTAATGATATGGTCTTGGAATATAGCTTTATTTAATCTCTTTAAGACTCTGTTGTTGTTTTCTTCTGTAACATGTAAATAGCAATACTAACTTCTCACTCAGTGTTGCTCAAGAAATTAAAGAAGATAATGAATGTGAAGTTATTATCCCAGGATCCAGCAAATAGCAAATGTACACTAAAAGACAGTTAACAATGGCATCATTTTAAATGTGTGTCTGTGTGTATTCAGGTTATATGTGCACGTGTCAAATAATTTAATAATGTAAAGATATATTAGACACAGTCCTAGCCCCAACTAAGTAATCAAATTTTGTGCGAGATAAGACAAAACAATGTGTCAAACTGTGTGGTAAAAGCAAAATTAGTTCTGAAAATAAAGCCAACATTCAGAAAAGAATTTTATTTTAAAAATAAAGGTTTGAGGTAAGCATTAAAAATCTGGTCCTAATCATCAGTCGAAATGGGGACCGAGTCCAAATCAGAAGTTTTCCAACTTGAAAGCTACAAAATTTATTCTGCATATTTTGTTACCTTTTCTTTTAGCCAAGTTCATGTTCCTAATTCTTAAAAAGCCTACCATTAGAAAATATTCTTTTTGCCTCATGTACACGTAGTCCAGTTGGAAACTTCTCTGTAGAGGATGAGATTTTATATTTTCTAAATTATCATATGCTATTTCTATTTGCCACATGGCTAAGAGCCTTCTATGGATCTCCATTATTCCCTCTAATCAATTCAGAAGAACTTTAGCAAAGTATATGCAGATGGTACCAAAAAAGTATACATGTTTTAGGAAAGGAAAAAACTGTATTAAAATTGTAATACAATGAATGACGCTAGCATTCATTTGATTAATGCCATAGTTTGAGACACTGTCATACTACACATTGCTACCATAATACAACTTTGAAAAGTAATACGTAGGAGTAGATAACATCTCTTGAAATGTGCACATTTTTTTGGCACCCCCAGTATTTGGTGCCACTATAGGCTTCATACTATGAGTATATAATACGACATGATGATATTGCCCAGTTCCTATTTATTGAATATTAATAATGTGTCAGGTAGTGTGCTAAGCACTTTACACACATTAGTTTATTTAATCCTTGCAACAACATTGAAAAGTAGGATCATCCCATTTTTACAAAGGAGGAAACTGAACCTCAGAAAGGGGAATGACAGAGCTAGAACTTTAAACAAGGTATTCCTTGACCTCAAAGCCCATTCTTTTAACCACTGTTCACTACCTCCTAGCATTTGGTACTTTGCACTTAACCCTGCAACAACCTCCTAACACCAAGTATTAAATAATACGAGAATTCCAGGTGGCAAATAAAGAATGAGAGATCCTATATGTAAGCGTCTGAAATAATTTAAAAACCAAGCCAAGCTATAAAAAGATTCAAGATGAAAGTGAATGTAGGATGTTGTCACAGAGATGGCCATGATGTTGGAAACGGAAATGCAGGTGTTACTGAAGTTCCTTGCCAAGCTCAGAGGACTAAGGTAGTGAAGAACAGACGAAATTACTGATCATTGTTCCCTCGGACCCAGACAATGAAGTCCCTACTCTGGTGTCCCATCCTTTAGGAATCCTTAACCTGGGCCATGCCTGTGCAACAGTTAGAAGGATTCAGAGCATGTACTCCCCCCGAGTCTGAGCTCTCCCTCACCTTCTGGGCCATATACTGGGTACCTAGGACTCGGAATCCCACGTCCTAATGGCCAAAGGCTCTCACCTCTACTACCCATCCTCGTTCCTTTCCAACAGGGTTTACTGCCAGCATACATTCCCTTAAGTGTAAGGATGGCAAAGAGGTGTCTCTTTAGGGAAATGGATGGTGTTTAAACATAAGTTCTGGAATGTCCACCCAGATGTGGGTCAGGCCATTTATGTGGCCAAAAAACAAGAGATGCAGATGGGAACCTCCCTGTACTCTTGCCCCAGGCTCCGCTAACCTTAGGAAGAGCCTCCCCCTCTGGCCCTTTATGCTTTGTGCCCAGTGCATTTTACGTCATTTTTCCATTTCAGCATCACTCTTTTTAAGCCTAGAGATAGTTCTTTAGGGATGAGTTACTAAAATGTTTAAATGTGATGTATCTTTCAAAACCAACTTTTAGGAAATGAACTGAAGGATGGCAGTACCCTACTCCTTTCTGAGTTGTAACTAGGGTTCTAAAGATGAAAGTCAATGTTTTCAGAGGGGCTGAAAAATTCCGTTGAATTCAACATGGGAAAGGGATGCTACATTTTAGAAAGTTTCGAAAACTATCTTGCAGCCACCTACAGATTTGATGCTTTGTCCCTTTCCCAAGATCAGGTCATTATGTGCCTATTTGTGACTCCTAGACACAGCCATTCTGTTTGCATTCCTCCCTCCCATGCTACCACTGGTCTGTTTCCTGAGGAAGGTGAGGTAGTGGATTGATTTCCCCAATAAAGATATGCTCAAGGCTTCCCCTCCTCTGCTTGTGACCTTATTTGGAAATAGGGTCATGGCAGAGGTAACCAAGTTAAGATGAATTCAAGTGGTAGTAGAGTTGGCCCTCAATCCAATGACAGCTGTCCTTATAAAAGGAGGAGAGGGCACTCAGGGACCCCGGAAAGGCCATGTGTCTGCAGAGGCAGAGATTGGAGCGATGCAGCTACAGGCCAAGTGAGTCCTTGGATTGCCCCACGCCCCAGATCCTAGGAAGAGACAGGGAAGAATCTTCCATGGAGCCTTCCAAGGGAGGATGGTGCCACCTGCCCCTTGGTGTCCAGACTTCTAGCCTCTAGAACTGTGAAAGAGTAAGGTTTTTTTGTTTGTTTTACGCCACCAAAGTCTGTGGTAACTTGATAAGGTAGCTCTAGGAAACTACTGCGGGGGCTACTGGCCATTCTCCTCTGATCTCCCTGCAGAGCAGGGCTGTGCGCACCTTATCTCTATGTTTCCTCTCTGCCACAATATACTTACTGACAGGTCTTTTGTTGTTAAAAGTTTACTGCTAGTCACTTCAATAAGTGGGCTAGAGTCGGGAAGGTGGTGGGGGAGGCAGTTAACAAAATGATCACATATGAAAGAAATGGGAAGGCATCTTCTAAATGCCAGAGGCGAGGCTAACTGCCTATCTGCTTTAATACACTAAATCTTCACAATGATGCTGGAAGGTAGATATTTTTAAACCCTTCTATTAAAATGAGAAGGCTACATCTCAGAAACTTTAGGTCGCTGACACTTAAGCATACTGTTATCCATCTAAAACAGAGAGAGGCAGGATCCAAACTAAAATTTGGCTCCAAAAAGGTTCCAGAGAACTTGCCAGTTATATTAATTCACAATAATATTTGTTTTCTTTTCTTTGATTTTTCAAGAGAGACTGTTATATCTCAGTATCAGGCATTATTCTTTCTATATACTCCTTTTATGATTTATTAGTTTTATATTAAAATATTATTTATTTTCAGTAAATAAAGCATGTGTGTGGTAAACATTTCTTACACGAGATTGGACAATTAAGTTCACAACCTCGTCCTAGAAAAAGTGCTACATACCACATTGCTGAACATCACTACAGTCACCTTTGAAGTACTCCTCTTGGGAAGCTATGCACTGACGCTAGCACCTAGTCCACCCTTCAAAGTAATTTTGGAACATTTTTTCTGGAATGGCCATCAGAGTTGTCATAGTATTACCCTTGATGTCCCGAATGTCACCAAAATGTCTTCCTTTCAATACTTCCTTTATCTTCAGGTAAAGAAAGAAGTCACTGGGGGCCAGATCAGGTGAGTAGGGAGGGTGTTCCAATACAGTTATTTGTTTACTCCCTAAAAACTCCCTCACAGACAGTGCCGTGTGAGCTGTTTGCATTGTTGTGATGCAAGATCCATGAATTGTTGACGAAAATTTCAGGTTGTCTAACCTTTTCATGCAGCCTTTTCTGCACTTACAAATAATAACCTTGGTTAACTGTTTGTCCAGTTGGTACAAATTTATCATGAATAATCCCTCTGATATCAAAAAAGATTAGCAACATTGTTACAAGTTTACGAACTTATCATACCTCATATATACTTATTAAAATTTCTTATATATATACACATATTTGTATATATATACGTGTGTATATATACATATATATACAAATTCATATATATGTGTATATGTATATATATATATATATATATATGAATCTCCCTTCCTCTGTCTGACCCAACTACCCAGTTCTCTGGCCTGGAGAACTTGCCACTGCTATCAGTTTCCTAAACCTTCTTACCAGAATACTCTATGAATTTACACATCTATACACATGAATATCATTGCTTTTTTTCCAAATGGCAGCATAGTATACAGTTGGTTCTGCATCTCTTTGTGAGCTTTTTTGACTCTACTCTTAGCCAGTCATAGAAACCTTCCATTCCTTTTAATGTTCTTCTCTTTCCTAAAATACTGCTGAACAATCCACATCATCACTCTTCTCTTATTCTTCCTTCTTTCTCTCTCTGTCCTGCTTCCCAGTGCTGGCAAGTTCAATGTTGTTTTGTTCTGTCACGCTATTATTGAAGAAACTCTCAAGTTAATCAGTACGTTCAATAAACCAGAAGTAACCCACCAAGCCTGACAATATCATCGTAACCTAAGTTACATTTTTACTGTTCTAGAAGGAAATGTTGTATAAATTGGTGTGTGGAGTTCAGAGATGTTTATTTCTTTGCTTTTGTTAAAGATTTACCCTGAGCGTACATTATGGAGATTGCTCTCAAGGGAAGCCCAGAATTTATCACGGAAAAAATCCATTTGTCAATATTTCCTTTCTATAATAAATAAATCCATATTGGTACCAATAAAGCAAAGGAAATTGTTTAGAGGTACAGGAAAGCAACATTTTTTTACTCCGTTTGATTTTTAATAAACACTCATAGCAACTCACGGACACATTTGCATTTTCAAAATCATAGATAGTCCTTTTCTCGCCTTTGTCAATACCCTATAGCCAAAAACCACTGGGAATGTACCTGAAGTTTAACAAATTGGGTTCATTACAACTTCTAAGTGAGGGAGAACACACACCATAGAGAACCATGGGATATGTCATGGTTAGAAAGTTAGAAAACACAGATTTAGGCTTGTGTTAGGTGACTTTAGGGAAAGTATGAAGAGGTGGAGGTTTGCTTTGGATTGTACACATCAGGAAATCTGGGTAATTCTATGATTGGGTACTTAAATCTTACGCAGAGGGAGGGAGGGAGTACAGGACTGAGACTTAAACTTTAAAAGTATTGAATAAAGAAGAAGCAGTCATTTGTATTGGTCAGGATGAGGAAATGTTTGGTCACTTTTGTGGCCTGGACAATGTCCGCATTTCATCTTTCAGACGAATTACAGACGCAATTACAGAGTGGTCTTGTTTTGGTCTTGAGTCACAGAGATCACAGAGTGATGTTGGTGTTCTGGGAAATTGTTTATGTGCAACAGAATACCAAGCCCAACCATCTGTGAGTGCCAGGCCGCCTTGCGGCAACATTCCTCCCCATGTGACGAAGGGCAGATGTAATTAGACTGCAGGACGTTGATCCATGCAACCCACATCTTCACCATGGTCAAGATTTTGCTGAGCAGGAGGTTGTTTAGAGTGTGTAGTCTGTAACGGGAGTAGGGTTACTCTCTCCTGCTCCTTTTTCTGCAGGATGAGTGGTTGAATCCTCTGATGTGACAATGGCCATGCAGGAGACATCAGTGTAACTGCAACACAGCTCAATTATCAGAAACAAGCATCGAAGCCGGGGGCCTAAATGAAAACCCCAGGGAATGAACCAGATGGGTCTCTTTTAGAGAGCCAAGTGATGCTTTTCTCTTAGTTTAGTCACAAGCTTATTTATGTGCCTTGTAGTATATAGATACAGCAAGAAGTGCTTGTTATCGCATAAATATTCTCTCGGTTAAGTCAGAGGAATTCAAGAAATATGTGATTGTCCATTAACAATTGTCAATAATGAATTTAGACTTGTTTGCTGGGCTTTCAGAGGAGCAGTTGTATGCCAACAACATTTTGGATGAAAGCAAACTTGATAATGATAATATTAATAGTACCTTTGTACTTATTTAATCCTCAAAGAAATTCTCTGAAGTATTATTTACCTCCACTGCACAAGTACAGAAAGTAAAGCATGAAAAGAAAACTTCCCCAAGGTCAAATCACTAATAAGCAGAAGAAAGAGGTTCAACTTCAGGTTTGTCTGACCCTAATGCCTTCATCTTTAGCAATTCCTCTGCTTCTAGAACCCACTCCATCGATCCCTTCCTTGAGTAACATATGCCTGGGAAACTGCCTTATGTAAACCAATCTTCTTCCACTGCCACTCTCTGTACATGACTGCCTGAAGTGCCACTGCTTTGAGGGTTCATGGGGGGAAAATGATCAGAAGCACCATGTAACTGTTCAGTTTAGTGGAAGGGTGAAATGAGAGATTGAGAGGTGCCATGTAGTTACCATCATTCCACAGCCATCATCTTGCTTCTCCATGAACTGATATAATAAATATCCAGTTAGAGTGGCTATGTGCATTGGAAGTCAAAATTTAAAATAATACTTCAGAAAGGCGACATCTGTCCTATCATCTTCGATAAGTATGGCAATCAAGCTTTTCAATGGGTATTCATTTCACCTATTTTTTTAAAGCTGTGTTTGTTAAAATGTCCCCACTGACATGTAACAGAGTAACCTGTCAGACTCCCAACACTGCACCATATCATTTAACTCAGCAAAGTGTGCTGATGGATGCCCCAGCTAATTAGAAAGATGACTCGAAGACCATCTACCAATGACTCAGAAAATCCGCCTCAACTATTTTTTCTGAGGTAATTATTGTTTTCCGAATACACATCCTATTTTGAGGGCTAAATTTCCCTTTCCTGGAATAAAAACCACAGAAACCTATATTGGTGTTAGATTTTTACATCCATGGCTCTGATTAAACTTTTCCATTTATAAATATTATTGTATCCTTACCCATATAAATCACATTTAAAACATAGACTCCCATAAAAACTCTTGTCTACCTATTTTCTACCCTGAAGCTCGAAACATCATACAATTATCATAAAAACAATTTAAAGAGGAAAGCTGCTCTATGAATATGTGTTCTGCATTTCATGTGGTAGGTAGGATACCAAAAAGGTGTATGTAAAAAAGTAATGCCTAGGAATTTGAATCATTATGAATATTTCATTGCATACAAAATTCTTCCCTTATAGAGCTGCTTTAAAGCCAAGTGTTGTGTTGAAACTTTCTAGTTTATCTGTACCAAAAGTTCATATGCTTGATCTCAAGTTTTCCCAAAGTAACAGGCCTGTGCTGTTGAGCACATTGCAACTCCAGGAGAAAAAAAAAAAAATGTGTATTCTCACAATACTGCTTACATAAATACCAAGTATGGCACTGCGCAATCTAGAGAAATGCTATGCAGTGTAGTCATGCAAATGCATCAAAATCCAAGAGTTATTTTTATTCTTTGGGACTTTTGAAGAAATGAGTGACATTAAGTGTAATTTAACAGAAACCACTGGCCTATTCAGCTGAATATAAAGTTCTACCCAAAGCTAGCATGAATACAATCTTTGGCCAAAATATTATGGGCTCTATGCAGTTATATGTTTATTCTAACTTTAGTTAGAATTAAAAATAATGCTCACTTCTAGGAAAATAAGATCCATAAATCAGATCTGATATATTCCAGATTAACTATGGCAAAAGGTTTATTTTGTTTTATATGTAATTTCATGTTTGAGATGCCTTTAGAAGAGGCAAGATAGAGAAGAAGGAGAAGGAAAAAAGAGAAGAAAATAAAAGAGGAGGAGACAGGAGAAGACAAGGGAAGTTTACACTAACGTAATAGAAAGTGAAATGAAAGACCAAAGAAAAATCAAAATTTGTTCTACATCCAGCAGTTCATGTGATTTCTAAATTTGGCAAACCTGAAATCATGTCTTCTCTCTACTGTGAAATATCTTCACACTCTGAGGTTCCTAACAGAAAACCTTCTGGAAGGTAGGACTATTCATATTTCACTCTGAGATGTTCCAGAAAACATTCTGCAAATTTAATTAGACCCTCCTACTCATGGAGATAGGTTCGAAGGACTTTTTAAATGCCACGTAAGAGAAAAAGATGCTTAGGAGATCACCTTAGTAATTTGTCTGATGTCACAGTTTAGGGCAGTGCCCATTATATAAAGTCTGCTTCAAATCCTGTTCTCTCCGCTCAGCATCCCTGATCACCTCAGTCTGAAATAACCCATAGTTCCATGTTCCCATAAGCAACCTGTTTGTTCTTACTTATTTCGATAAGGACCCTATTTATTCCTACAAGATACAATTCCTAGATTATTTAAGGATACAGGTCCTGCAGCCTTATTGTTGGACTTGAAAATCTGGCCCTACTGCCTACTACCCATGTGGTCTTGAGCAATGGTATATGAGATATCATCAGTCATCTCAACTATAAAATGGAGAGGATAATACTTATCTTGCATGGTTATTGTAGTAATAAAGTGGTTAAAACATGTAATGCTCTTGGAAGTGTCTACCACACTGTAAGAACAAAATGAGCATTAGCTACTGCCGCCATCATCATCACCACCATCATCGTCATCATCATTATTATCATTGTTGTTGTTCTCTCTGTGATGGAATGTACCATTTACTACCTTTAAAATGCTTTGACTAATTCTAATCAGGACTATAAGACCCACAAATGGCTAGGATCATAGACTATCCTTTGTATCCATTTTTGTCACGGTCTTTGAGATTTAGAAGTGCTTATCAAATATGTGTGAAACATCTGAAAGATGGACTCGTGTATTGTTAACGACACTACCTTTGTAGAGTAAATTCCTTTGCCATGAATAATGTATAGGCTCCTGGAGGTCAGGAGCTTCATCCATTTCTGCTCACATAGCACAGCATCCAGCATATCGCAAACCATACATATTGTTGAGTTAAATAAAGTAATGAAAAATAAAGAATGTGTGCACTGTATGTGAAAGTACTCTGTTTCATTTACTATCGTCATAGCCTTATCACTTCACACAGACCTGGGACAAAGTAGACACTCAATAAATCTAGATGAAAAGTCTATTTACTAACAATCAATGACTTTAAAGTTTCCTTAAAGTAAGCTCTATGAGTAGGAAATCCTCTGAAAACAAAATCAATTGCCAATATGCACATCACCCAATATCAAGTGAGGTTGAATACCTGGAGGAAGTAGGAAACCATATTTGGATAAAAGTGACTGATACGACCATATAGCAGAGTTATGAATGACCACAGGTAACATTCAGTCCTACTTCTCTTGGGGTGACCTGCTCCATTTGCAGGAAGCTATTATGAAGCTGCCTGAAACAAGTCCCTTTCCCTAGTCCTTTGTTTTGCAAAGCCCAAACACTAATCTATTTGTCTAGAATGATGGCTCCTGGAGTGAAGGTCTAGGGAGAAGCACAGTGGTAAAAGAAAGATTAATATCCTCATCCTGTATTTCTCTTCTCCAAAATGAACATTGGGTTCAGCGGTAACAAATAACAGCCTTTGACTTCCCATATGAGATTTCTAAATCCACGAGCTCATGGTTCTCTCAGGCAGAAAATAACTTATTTTCTCTGTGCTGCTATCTTTCTCTTTCATTTCGGTTTGCTACTTCTTGAGTAATATGCTGTATAATTGACCACAAAAGTAAAGGAGGAAGGGAACTGTGTGTAGCCAGAAGCTTTGGGGCTGAATTGGACTAGTGATTGCAAGGGGATAGTTTCTGGGCAACAGAGTGAGTCTCATGGCCCTTGTATGAGGAGTTAAGTTACTTGCCAAATAGTTTTCAGTTGTTGCGGAGGGAGAAAACAGAGTTTATGAACAAAATATTTTGGGGAGGAATCATGAGGACAAAGATGTTTTGGTTTTATCTTCTCCCTCTATTTATAGTAGCAGTAAAGCAAGCAGTCAGTCAACTTTCTGAGTAAGTCAAGTGGGCTGAGCATTGTGCTAGATACATGTAATTGTTATAGGGAGAGAATGGGTTTGGGATGTGGAAATTAGCACTGTTAGCACCATAATGTGTAATAGAAACACACACACACACACACACACACACACACACACACACACACACACACAAAATGGTCTTCAGGGTTAAAAACAGAAACAAACAGAAATAATTAGAACTTATGCCTACAGTGTCATAAATGGCAGGATTGTTCCTAATTATTTTTTCTCACTCTCCCTAGGATAGGATGACATGTCCCTGTCTCACTGGCATCAGGCTTGGCCATGTGACTTGCTTTGTCTCTATTGCATGTCCTACCATTGCTCTTTTCCCAGTGCCATGAGCCCAGATAGGTACTGCTCCTTTTCCTGGATCCTAGTGTGAAGAGGCATGGAGCAGAGCCACAGCTCACATGTAATATTAGTGCGAGATAAAATCTCGTTTTGGAAGGCACTGAGATTTGGGAGTACTTTGCTACTGCAGCAAAACCTAATGTATACTGATTATACACATATCTTGACAGATCAAAATATCTCATACTCGATTCATTTTGTTCTAGCTGCTTCCCTACTTTAAATATTTCTTAGAGTTCTTCTCTGGTTATTATGTAAAGTCAAAACTCTGAAGATGGAGTGCAAGATTCCGTGGGATGTAGACCCTGACTCCTTTTCAGCCTCATCTCCTGCCTTCCATTCTACCCATTACAGCCAAACTGATACAACTATAATTCTTCCATTTCCCCAAGATGTGTGACCTCTGTACTTGGCTCATAATGTTCCCTCTTCCTGGAATTCTATCCACCCCCAGCCTCTACCTTCACTTTATTTGCAAGGTCAATTTCTACTTATTTGCAAGACTCAACCCCTTTGATTCCTTCTCCTATAAACCTTTTCTGACCCACCCAAATAATTACTCTCTGCCTACTTTGTGTCATCAATATAACATATTAGACTCCATTACAATTATTTTTGGACATTTTTGATACTGGGTGTTCTTGAGAGCAAACTATTATGCTTTAGAGATCTTTAGATCTCCAGCATCTAATCTGACATGTAATAGATATCTGATAAATATGTGGAACTCATGGAAAACTAAGTGATTTAACAAATAATGTTCTTTCTTTTGTTTCTCCTTTCACACTGGCATGTGATTTTTGTTTTAATTCTTGCTAAATGACTAAGAGTAACAGAAAAGGAAATTGGTTTGAGTGTGTTGATTTTGCTCTGAAATAAAAATGTTATTATCTCCTTACTAGTGAGGCCTCTCATGATAAAAGGAGTACTTCTATTCCTGGGATAAAAGTTGAGGTATGTATAACATGAGATGGCATCATCTCAATAGGATATTATTCCTCTGTTCTCTAATTTGGCTGTAATTTCTATATTAACAGTGATATCTGAGTACTTGGTACACATTGCGTCAATCTTAGGAATTTCTAATGTATTTATTTTTGCATGGTTTTTCCAGTATGACATCATTCTAACCCCATCAGTATGTTCTTCACTTCACCTAGATGGTAACACTAAAGAACCTCAGAATTAATTATCTTAGAAGGTTCCATTTGACACTTTTCCCATCTTAACGTGAAAAATAAGTGAATGTCCCATACTTCTCCTCGACCAATGGAGGCCAATTTTATTTCTGGCCAAATCATATTGCTTCTGTCCTTTTGTACTAGAAATACTCATTGGGGCTTAGAAGCAGAAAACCTGAACTCAAGATTCAGCTCAATTATAAACTGGTTGTATGACCCAGGCTGTGGCACTTATCCTTCTTTAGTTTTACTTTTCTCATCTCTGAAATGAGAGTGGAAGGAAGGAAGAATAATGACATTTCTTTTACATTATAGCTGTGAGAAACAAATTAGCTATGTGTATTGGAACTAAGACAGGAACTCGGAGCAAACCTAATGGAAAACAACACCCAGTGGAGATGTGACTCTCAGTAGAGAATCATAACAACTATCAACCCTCAGCCTAGCAGGTAGCAAGCCGAGGGAAATATTCCCTAACTTCACTTTTTCCTGCCCACCAGTTTCCTGCTGAACCCAAGCGGAAACCAAAGGGCAATGGAGACTATGGCTGCAGTCCATGAATATCAGCTTCCCGGCACAGAGGTACAGAGCAGTACAGAGAAGAACAGAGAGTGGGTGTGAAGGGCAAATGAACAATATCTAGCATATTTTAATTTTCAGTATAAAGTCTGAATGCCCAGAATGCCAAACCTCCATCACAAAAGGGAAAGGCCAAGAGAAAACTCAAGGACATCCCTCAAAAGTGAAAGCCTGCAACCTAGGACAGTATAAGTAAACACATTTTCTTTCAACTTTTAATTAATAAAATAGGGGACAGGAAGCATAAAAACTGATCTGTGTTATAATTCCAAAAAAGTTCTTTCAGTATTATTGAATTTTTATTTCTATCTTGGCATTTTCATCCTTAACAGTCTTCCCAACTTTTCATTTTACCTGCTCACCTAAGTCAGTCCTTATTCTTGTTTATTGAAAGTCTTTTCCATCTTGACTAAATCGCGTCTGGCCTGGCAGTTGCTATTCACATAAAATTGGGCACCGAGCAAAGATTGAACTGATAATAACTCCTCCTTGAAGAAAGTACTGGGAGTTTCCATAATTGGTTTTCTTGATAAAAATAAGTCTCTTCAATTTTCCCCCTCACTTCTACTGTATACCGCTGCCAGCATTTTCAATCAAGCTGCCATGTAATACTTGCTTTCAAACTTACCCTTTAAAGTGTTTTCTGTCTGATACTGTGATCACTTTTACTCTAGTTTATCTTATCAATAATTAAAGTGTTTCAAGCTTTTCATCCAGCCAACCCTGTGAATTACCTTTTTTTTGGCGAAGGAGGGAGAGTTTTAGATTTGCCTTTTACTGAGTTTCCTGGAGCAGAAATTTTCATTTGTTTTTCTATATAAATTGCTTGCCACTATACCAGAAACAAGAATGGTCCCAAATTTATTCTAGACCTCTGTTTGTCCAGTCTGCTTACCCTACAGATTCAAGGCCATCTGTGCTGGACAGGAAGGACTCTTCAGGGGACATCTTTGCACAACGAGTCCTTCTATGAAATTGTCTTCAAATTTTAGAAGCTGAGATTTCAAGATCTGTCTGTGACTTTCCTGAAGAATATAAAATTGCAGTCACTACATGGGGTAACAGGCATCAAAACAGAGTTATTCAGTTATCTTGGAGCAACAAAACTATCAAGAGTGAAAGCACAGTATCAACAGCAACAACAATAATTAGAACAGATTAGAAAATTGTGAAATGAATGCACACTATGTGTGAGACACTACATCAAGCACTTGCCATGATCATTTTATTATTTCATTATTTTATTTTATTGTATTGTATTTTATTTATTTGTCTAACAAAACTTCACGGTTTTCTTTTACTGATGAGAAACCTGAGGCTAAGGGCCATTAAATGAGTTCTCTGCTCAAGGTTCTCACAGGTAGTAAATGAGAGTTGGAACTGGAACCTTCAGAACCACTACAGTCTATGTATCCAATCTAAGGGAAGTCCAGACGATGGAAACTCAGGCAGGCACACGCTGGTAGATTTGTGCAAGGTAGCACAACCCTGAAAAAAGTACCTTTGCCCTGGAAGACACTTTCCTATTGTAGAAATAGACACAGCAGCCTGAATTGGGTTGAAGTTAAGAAACATTGCTTTCAGGGTGCTGACTCCCCGATTCTAATTCCTGGCTTCCCAGTAAGCCTTAGTAACTCAGGGCCTCTTTTAGCTTTCCTCCAGGGAAATGATGTGTTGTATCTATTGGCGTGTTAATAATATGCTACAGACCCTTATAAGTTATGAGTGTGAGTTGGGTTCCCATAGCTTCAGAAATGGGACACTAATAAATTTGAATTTAAGGACCTGTGAAATGGGCATCCATTGTTTTTATCTTCCTGAACTAGAAAACAACTTCTACCACCACTTTATTGAGGAATTGTTTCCTCTTAATCTAAGCATGCATTTTAAATGGAAGTTTCCAGATATTTGCAGATCTCATCTCCCTAGCCATAGTCAGCATCTGGTCTACAATGGACCTATCATAGTATCCAAATTCTTTGCAGAGGTGTACCTACTGCAAATAGAGAAAATCAGAACTTCTCTCTAGGACTGTGTAACTTGGGATTCGAGGGATAGAGTGTGTTTCATGTTCTTTCCTTAAATGGTGCCATATGACTTTAGAGCTATGGGCAGAGTTTCCCCTGTTGGGGGAAAAAAATGAGTCTATAGTAATAAACAAAAGTGCACAGGGAGAAAAACAGCGGTGAAAGAATGAGATCAGGTTATCATGGGTGACTTGCCTCGCTATACAAGCATCCTTCCCTCAGTTAAGTCAACTTTCTCATTACCTCCCTTTTGCCCAAAGTTGGTTCACATTTGGTTTCAACTGACAGTACTGTCTAATGTATCTCTTAACCCAAAAACCAAACACAGATCAGTATAGCCAGGACCGTCACATACAGTGGTGCACCTTGTGCACTGCACAAGTGTCCCCAGCCAAAGTAAGAAGCAGAGGCCAAAACCAGTCATGCAACTTTGTAAGAGGCAGTACTCATACACAGGTAGCAACTTTTAAATTTTTTCACAAATCACCCTTATCACAGGGCGAATGTTGGCCCTGAGTGAAGTCAACAAAGTAAATGTGAACTTGTAAGTTCTCTTGGGAGCCAAGTCTACTGAGCATACCCAGCTATTATCTGATTCCTTCTAACTTAATTGTCTGTCCTCACGAGTGTGCAAGTGAGAGAGGTCAACAACTGAGAATGATATGAGGTCGGACAATCAAGCTAACAAACTCATCCTAGAAAAAGTGCTGCATACCCCATTGCTGAATATCACTATGGTTACCTTTGAAGTACTCCCCCTGGGAAGCTATGCACTGACTCCAGCGCCTACTCTATCCTTCAAAGCAATTTTGGACCCTTTTTTCTGGAATGGCCATCAGAGCTGTCACCGTATTACCCTTGGTGTCCTGAATGTCATCAAAATGTCTTCCTTTCAGTATTTCCTGTATCTTTGGGTAAAGAAAGAAGTCATTGAGGGCCACATCAAGTGAGTAGGGAGAATGTTCCAATACAGTTGTTTCCTGGCTAACCACTCCCTCACTGACAGTGCTGTGTGAGCCTGTGCATTGTCGTGATGCAAGAGCCATGAATTGTTGGCGAAAAGTTCAGGTTGTCTATCTTTTTCACGCAGCCTTTTCAACACTTCCAAATGGTAAACTTGCTTAACTGTTTGTGCAGTTGGCACAGATTCATAATGTTTAACCACTCTGATATCAAAAAAGGTTAGCAACATCATTGCTAGGTCACAAACTTAATTGTCAGACCTCGTATATCAAGAACAGCACACACACAACATACCAGCTTACCCCAACCTAAATAAACCCCAGATGCTACTCTTGTGCTGATATGTGAGAAGAATTAGCCAGCGTTCTTTATCAACAACTGTGGAAAAGAATTATATTCTAAAATGATGAAATTTCTTCCTGCTACAAAACGTTTGGCACACATTACAGATTCAGCTGACAATTTCTGGGTTAGATATGATTTTCTTATAAGTTTTAGGAGACAGTGCATGGTTGTCAATAGCCACGTCAAACTTCCATGGCAAGTCACATGATCCACACAAATGCTTATTCACTTGGATGTGAATAAATGTTTCCAAGACCACAAGCTACACGTATTCTGTTTCCTGGGTATCTTAGAAGAGTTGGGTTGCTGACATCATAGTGAGTAAGCTTTCTATGGCATAATAGCCTATAATCACCAGCCACCAGACTTCAGCTCATCATACCTATTTTTCATATTTCTCCCCACTATTATTAGGGAGCATAAAAAGATGAAAACTGGGCTGTTAGCTTTCCCATTTACCCAGTGAGTCACTTTATCTCCAAGCCATATCGGGAATCATAGGACAAATGATGGTTTAAATGCTGAGTGCATCAGCAGGCAACTGAATGGGGAAATAGGTCCCAATTCCTCGGGCTTCTGAATATCAGTCAAATCTCTTGCCGAACAGGGTCACTGGAACTCCTAAAAATATAGCTGATGATATCCATTTATGCTTCCATCCAGTTGGATTAATCACTGATGACTTATTCTTTTAAGTCAGAGACAGTATGACATAATGGCTAAGAGGACAGGCTTTCTAGTTGAATGGTAATGACCTTGGTAAAGTTACTGAAACTCTCTGCGTCTCAGTTTCCTCGTCAGTAAACGGATGACAATAATAGTACCCATGATATAGAACTATGGTAAGCATGATGATAATACATATAAAACGTCATGAACCCTTCCTAATGTATGGCAAGGACTCAGTATTAGCTCTTATTAGCTTGTACATATTGTATAAATATTTGTTAAGCTTTATTGCATGCTAAGTATAATATTAAGGAATGAAGAAGAAAAACTTAAAAACGAGAAAGACAGTCCTGCTCTCAGGAACACATAGTACGCAGTGGGGTAAGAAAATAATACAATCAATCAATCGCATGAATTAAGCAGAATGAATTAAGTGTTAAATACAAGTAAAACTCACATGCTGACATGCTGTAGATATTCCGGGTGGCTGACTCTAACTGGGGTTTCCAGAAAGCCTTCTCACTGGGACTTCTCAACTTAGGTATATGATAAACAGTAGGTGATTTAGTTAAACAAGATTAAATGTGGAATAGGAGAAAGAATGAAAATTTCCATAGAAATTCTTGATTAACTCTCTTCTCACAGTCCCTGGCCCATGGCAGGTACTCAACTAATCTTTGCTGAAGGAATAAAATAAACATTTTATGTCCTTGCTAGGGTGAGTTTATGACACCTGAGCCTGTTCAATCAATCTGCATTTGGAGGTTCATTCACCTGAACCCTCACAGTGAAGCTACTTGCAAGAAGAGTCAGAAGGAACCAACCCTTGGGGTTGTATTAGCAGTGCTGAGACTCCTTGCTCCTATGTAGTAGTTATGTTTCCACACTAAAACAAAACAAAATAGCTCCTGGATAATGAGACATTAAAAGAAAAGGAAAAAGGAAAAACTCTGGAATGTCATATTCATGTTACACTCTGGCTTCCTTGCATTTGTCCCCATGACCAGGATGCTGAGAAATGTTTCTAGGATAATATCAGGGGTGTCGTCACAGGAAAGGAACTTAGAGATCATCTAGTCACCTCTAGCCCATCCTTTAATTGTATAGATAAGGAAACAGAGGAGTCAAGTTATTCACCCAAGGCCACACAGCTCCATAGCTCCTGAGGAACAGAGCCAGCTCTCAAAGCCAGCTCTCCAGTCCCAAAGGCCAGGCCCTTGCACCACACAGCGCTCTATCTCTCTGGAAAGTTAGTGTCTTCATTTCTTATTACATCTTGGGGTTTTCTCCTGTCTCCTCCTTGCTGACAACTGACTCAGGGATGCCTCAAAAGCTCCTTTGGTGAGCCTTTTATTGGATTTCAGAACTTCCCGTTCGAAGCAGAGCTGAAGAGCCGGGTCCAAATGCTGGCTGGCATGCTGCAGGCATGGACCCCAAGGATGGGAGCACCGCATACCTCCTGTATGTGGCTAAGTGGATAGCAGGGTAAGGACACTGGACACAGGAAGGGCCTCGTTTATAAAATGTTTCTCAGAGCAGCAGGAGAAAGGAGTTGGAATCAAGATTGTAAATGTTGAGTCTCTGCCTGTGTAAAACACAAGGCTATGTCTAGCCCAAAATGGCCCTCAGCTAAGTATAGTAAACATATAGTAAAAGCCATTCAAAACTTAGAATTATGTTCACTGACTAGATGGCTATATTCCCTTTCCTATCCCCAAAATCTTCTCAACCTAAGTCTCGATTAACCTTGTTCAATCACATTCAACTTAAACATTTTAATTGTCACTTACAGTTCTAATTTAATACTCGTGGATTATAAGGTTATTCAGGTCTTTTTTGCTCTCCAGTTCCCCCAAGCTCAGACCTATCCAGAAACCGATAACAAGAGGGAACCTTGAGAAATTATCAGGTCAGCCTGTAGGCTTCCAAGAAATGAATATATAAGCCACCCAGGATTGGAAAACATATGTTATTTTTATGCAGATTTCCAAGACTAGAGATCTTTCAGTCAGGTTTCTCGAGTTTTTATCACTCTGAGAGTCACAATGGACTCTGTACTTACATTTTTTATTCTTTTTTTTAAAATTTTTTTATTAGTTTCAGGTGCACAAAACAAAGTAATCCTTAGACGTTTATCATTTATATCCCTCACACAGTGATAACCCCCCTCCCCCCATCCACTATCCCTCTGACATCGCACACAGCCGTTACATTTCCACTGTCTCTATTCCTAATGCTGTACTCTGCTTCTTGTAAATATATATATAAATGTAGTTGACATTCATTATTGTTCAACTTCAGGTTCAGGTGTACAATGCAGTGATCAGGCATCTACATCTTCCCTGAGGTGGTCTCCCTAACGAGACAAGTGTCCATCAGATACCCTACAAAATCTTTACAACATTATTGATTACATTCCCCAAATTAACTTTCGTAACCCCGTGGCCATCTTGTGGTTACTGACTGTGGCTTCTAATCCCCTCACCTTCCCCTTTATCCTCACCCCGCCGCCCCCCATCTAGCAACCTTGAAATTATACTTTTTTTACTTAACGTTGTTGTATCTTATTCTGGTTTTCATTCATAAGAAAAACAACTAACTGCCAGATGTGTAGTTGGCCTCTAGGATTCCTCCCAAGGTTCAGATTTGATGCCCCTAGTAAACTCAGCATCTCCTATACAAACATGAAATTAGAATTAAGGCTGCCCCAGCTTCTCTAAGCTATACCACCACTTTTCTTCACAATTCATTCATTTACTTAGGATATGCCCCGTACCAGGCATTGCGAATAGCTCGGGACACAGAGCTGAAAGAGAAGCCTCAAACTCTAGTTGTTCCTGGTCTAAGTAAGCAGGACAAACAACTAAATGTGATGAGATCCAGGACAGAGATGAGCCCAGGGTGCCATGGAAAGAAAAGAGGCGAAGCACAGGTCTCACTCTGGTGTTTCATTGCCAAGTAGCTAAGGAGTAATCAAAGTGTCCAATGGTGGCAACCCAAAGGTTTCATAGCAGAATTAATTCAGGCATGAGGAATGGGTCAGGGAAAGTTGTTCTCACCGAAGATTGTGAGACAGGTAGGTGCAGCCTGAAAAAAGAAGGTAGGGATAGAGAAGAGAGACAGAAAGGGACAGAATGAGCAAGAAGTAGAAGACCTGCATGATGATGGAGGCAAAAAACAAAAACCAGGCACATGCAGAAGTTAGGTCTGGGTACCTCCCAAGCAGAGGACATGGAGATAAATTACACTTTGAACTTGAACTTAAGGCACAGTTGAGAGGAAGGTGGTTCTATTTGTCAGGATCCAGGCGGCAGTAACACAGAACTCACATGTGCTTGGTCAGTAAAGGGATTTTAATAGCATGAACTGGTTATAAAGGTCTAGTACAAACTGAAAGCCAACAAGGGGATATGAGGCAACCTTGAGATTAACACCAGATTGCCACAGTGACACCTGTGGATGGAAACATAAAGACAAGCATACAGGAGTGGACATTACCAGAGCCCAGGACCTGAGACAAAAAAGAGGGACCTTATAGCAGGGTCTGGAACCACAGAGGAGACACAGTACCTGGCAAAGATGTCATATGGAGCAAAGGAGTGAAGGAAAGAACATTCTAGCTTCTTTCTTCCTCTGACCCTCCAATCTCTTCCTCTGATCCAGGGCTTTCATTGGCTGAACCTAGTAGGAAGCCAGCTGGCAAGTAAGGTTAAGAAATAACAATGATTGGCCCTCAGAGCAGATCAGGGGGCAGAAGAGGAAGAAACATGAGAGCAAACAGGCAAATGACTGGCAGAGTGAATGCCAAATCAGAGGCGATGAAACCAGAATCCAAAGGCATGGACTTGAATATTGGACAAAAAAAAAAAAAAAAAAAAAACTCATTCAGAAATTAAAAGTGGTACTGCAAGTGGTAAAAGATTCCTTCTTTTAAAAAATGTTTCACAATGCATTTTATGATAGATACTCGAAATATGTCAGTTATGAGTTATTTACACAGCAACATCCTTATCTTGATCCACGATTGGACAATGAAAGGAGAGGGATTGTCTTAAAGAAGCATAAATGCAAAGTAACTAGCCCAGGAAACTTCTACAGAGAGTTTCATGCAGAGATGGTCTTTGTAGACACAAGATATGACAGTAATAATAGCTACATCAATTGACTGCCTAGTATATAATATGTATTCTACTGGACACTTTGCATTCCTTCCTAAACAGTACTATAACCACACTTAATGTGAAAACTGAGGCACCGAAAGGTTAAGTGAACTGCCCAAGATAAGGCAACCAATGAATTGGGAAGCTAGTATGGGCGTTCCAGTCTGTTTAACTCTCAAACCTGTGTTCATGACACCAAACCACCGTAACTCAGTAAACTATAACGAACAATCTCAAATTCAAAATATTGAGAGAGTAGATTCAGTGGCTAAACACATAGATGCTGGAGCCATATGGGCTCAGATCTCAGCTCTGCCACTCAGTGCTACCTTCGAAGATATATTATTTTCCTGCTGCTGCTGTAACAAATTACCTCCACAAATACAGTGCCTTGAAACAATAGAATTTTTTTTTTCTTTTATAGTTCTGGAGACCAGAATTCATACATGAGTCTTACAGGGTTAAAATGAAAGTGGTAGCACGGCTGGCAGATTCTCCAGGAGATTCTGTTCCTTGCTTCTTCCAGCTTCTGGTGCCTGCTGACAACGCTTGGCATTCCTTGTCTTGTAGCTGCATCACTCCAATTTCCATCTCTACCATCACATAGCCTTCTTTCCTCTGTGTGTGTCTGTGTCCCTGTGTCCAAATTTCCCTCTTCTTATAAGGGCATTGGTTATTGCCCTTCGGATGCTCCTTAATCCAGTACGACCTCACTTTAGCAAATCACATCCGTAATAACCTTCTTTCCAAATAAGGTCATATTCTGAGGTTCTGGGTGGACATGAATTATTGAGGAACTCTGTTCAACCCAGAATGGTACTTAGTAAATATTTAATTGTCTGAATGAATGAATTAGTTCTGATCTTAAACTGACTCGGTAGGTCTATTGCTGTGAGCAGTATAGAGAAAAGTAAGGAAACTAGAATGGTTGAGATTCAACTGTGTGTTGCTCTATGGGAGAAATCTCCCTACATTTCACCTTGGTTAGTGACAGTCAACAGTGAACTCAGAATCGACATGGACTGAAATAAAGTGTCGTGTCTCCCTTGACTTTCCATACACAAACACAAACAGAACGTTCACAGGTTTAGCTGGAATTAAAAGGAAAAAAATGCCAGTTTGTATATAGGTTCTAAACTGGACATTCAGGTCATGAAAATAGCATTAATTGGGGACCTATATTTTTATTTGAGCAAAAAAGTATATACCAACTCTAATAGCCCACAGCAAATAACTGAGAACCCTAGAAAAGCTGCACAACAACCATTTATTTTACTTTGGTGGAAGCAACATTATTCTATTGATCTCAATCTTCTGTCTTCAATCACAAACTTGGAAAGCTCCTTTACAGTACAGATTTTCCAAGATAAACCCTAAAAACACATCCTATATATACACTCCTATGGTGACTAATAATTAGTCATTGCTTTATCCATCTCATGAGCCAAAGTGGGATAGATACCATCTATGAATAACACTGCAACCAATGGAGAATGGCTAAAAATAGGCTTAATCAAAAGTTGGGAGTAGATAGGCACTGACTGCCATCGACTAGCTACCTATTCTTTCTCTATACGTGTGTGGCCTCCATGGAAGATGCAGTTAATAGTCCATTCCATAATACAGTAATTATAATATAGATAATTCTCCACTTAGAAAATAACTTAATTTGCTTATTCTCTATTTAAAATTTCACCTCAAGGATTTTAAAAGTCTAGCCAAAACAACTACTAATGAGCATTAGTATTTACTTATTATCAGGGTCCTGGAGATGTAGGTGATGTTGGATCTGCTAGCAGTTTCTGAGTGTGGGCCGGGATCGTGTCTTGTGAAGCCGAACAATGGAGACACGGACATGGAGAGGCAAAAAGTTTTTAAAAAGAGATAGTTTATTAGAGGCAGGAGAAGAGGTTGCAGCTCCCGAGCGGGAGGGGGTCCCGAATGGGGGTGCCCCATGACTGAGGAAAAAGCTCTTACTTTTATATCTTCCCTTGCCTGCTTGGGGAAGGGGAACTGTTTGAAGAAGGAAACTTGTTTGAAGAAGGGAACTGGTGCCTTTTAATGAAATTCTTCTACCAGGTTTGTTCTGCTTGCCCATCCTGGAGGAATTAGCAAAGTAACCCACTCTTTATCTTTCAGATCTGCTCCATTTGTCAGGCCAAAAGGAATTTTATGATTAACCTCAAAGCCTTGTTACATTATGTCCTGGAGCAAAGGAGTGATTTCAAAACCTGAAGTTTCAGGATATGACTGTCTTTGTTTATTCCACCAGGGACCTCCCTGTCTACCGAGGGACAGGCTAACTCTCCTGTATCACTGGTAGGTAGCTCCCTTCCTGGTCTTGTTTTGTCTTATATTTTTGTCCACAAAAACTCATTCCTATATGGAAGTCAGTAACCAATACCACCCATCATCCCCTTTGCCATAGCATCTGGTGTATTCCAGTAGCCAAAAATGTCTGCTTCAAAGGAGGGAGCTAACTGTACCTAACACATGCAATTGCTCAAAATAATCCTTAGTTATCAGAGGTAGAGAGGGATTTCTTGCTGAGATGAATAAGTCATTAGCTTATACTGGACCTTAACTTCACAAATTAGCATCATTCCATAGTTCGGGGTACAGAAAGGGATTAAGCTTGACTTAAAATAAAATTCAGCTGAAGGTGAAAGAAGAACAAGAACTGCATCCTCTCATCTGTGTTGCTTCTGCTGCTGAGGTGCAATTGCTGGAGGCAGATCTTTCGGAAACAGTAGGCAGATTGTTCTGAGGTGTGGGAACTGGTTCCAAACACACACTACTTTTCTGATTGAATATCACAACAAGATAGCACCCTCAGAGGCTGTGTCACGGGCACTGCACCTCTGACCATGTCAACTTAGTGATTCCTGGTCTATTGCCAGAGAAGCTGGGCCAGTGGGGGCTGGAGGATGGAAAACCCTAGATCTGAACTGGGAAAGAGAGAGAGAGAGATGAAGACTGGATTCTCTCAGGGAAATGAGATGGATTATTGATGCAATATATCAGTTTATCTCCTTGATGAAAGAATAATTGGATGCAAAGGGTTTTCTTATCTTAAGAAGTAAACCATACCTATAATAAAATTTTAGAAGAGATAGAAATAGTATCTTACATGTCTTCTTCAGCTTTGCATTTCTAACAACTGTCACACCCTCAGAGACAAACAAATTACTAACATCAGGACAAATTTGTCCATAAAACCATTCTGAAAAGAAACTATCAGAAGAATTCATAATTGCACTAAATGTGTAAAGAAGTTTCTTTGTGCTTCCAGTACTGTTAAGGGTATTTATTGTTAAGTCAATTCCTTTTGGAAGATGTTTAGATACTTATATTGTGCCAATCCTTATTAATTTCTCTCCATCTTTGTCTCTGTTAAAACCTCCAGCCTTCACATTATTGTGTTATCATGAAAGAGCTTTTCTTATTATGAAAACAAATTGCTCAAATAGGATTTGCAGAACCATGGGTTGGGGGCTATTGCTTTATCTACTCTACTGACTCCTTCCTCATTATCCTCCTTCTTATGCCTCAAATTATTTGTACAAATACGGGCAATGTTAGAAGAGTCAATGCTTCTACATGATTGGTCCAAAATTTTATGCCCATAGATGTTTTGGCAATCAGACAACGAACAAAATAATATCAGGAAAAACTGAGATTTATATAAGACTCATCTTCAAACCATCCCCACACTTAAAATTCCTCGGACTCTAAGAATTATCCAGGATCTTCCACCTCGAAGTCCCACTTTATGATGTACTCTTTTGATCCTTGCTAAAAGAGGGCCAACCAATGCTATAAATGCATTTGTTTCACTGGTTAATGGGTAATTGTGAGAATTTTTTTTTAATTCCCCAAGCAATATCTTTGTCAACTTGTGATGCTCTAATTTAGTAAAAAGGCTAATGATGGAGACACAAAGAGATGGTTGGATATCTAGTTCTCCTCTCAATTGTATCTTGTTCAAACTCCCAGTCCTGAATTCCATACTGGAATTCAAGAAAAATGGATTTACTTTATGTGTATGACTTGGGCAATGGCCAAAGCCATTCAGATAGATAAATAGACAGATAGATAGATAGATAGATAGATAGATAGATAGATAGATAGATAGATAGAGCAATCAGGCTTTGCAGTCAAAGGCCACTGTTCCTAATTTAAAGGCTACTGTATCCTTGGATTAATGTTTTTTTTCAGTTGTTCATTTTATAGAAAGAAGGAAAGACATCATTTTACAATTGCCTATGCAGTGGGTGGAATAGTTTCCCCAAAAAATTCATGTCCACCCAGAACCTGAGAATGTGATTTCATTTGGAAATAGGATATTTGCACATGTAATTAATTATGTTAAAATGATATCATACTAGACAACAGTGGGCCATAATCCAATGACCGGCATCCTTGTAACAAGAGAAAATAGAGACACAGACAAACACAGAGGAAAAGACCATTGATGATGGAAGAAGAGATTGGAATGATGTATCTAAAGCAAAAAAGCACCAAAGATTGTCTACAATCAGCAGAAGCTAGAAAGAAGCAAAGAAGGATCCTCCCCTAGAGACTTTAGAGGGAGCATGGTTCTGCCAACATCTTGATTTTGGACATCTAGCCTTCAGAACTGTGAGAGAATACATGTCTGATTTTTTTTAAGCCTCCCAATGTGTGATAGTTTGTAACCATAGCACTCAGAAATTAATACAGCCTGTGACTATATATCTACTCAGTATAATCCTGTCTACTCAAGACACACCAGAAATCCAAATGAGGCTAATTTCATGTTTTTTTCTAGTTAGGAAGAATCTATCTTCCCAAATTCTAGAGCCTTTCTCTTTTCCATATTGCTTTCCTCTCATTGAAAAATTCATCAAAGACTGAAGATCTCTAGTCTCCTAAGAGATTAATTCTGGAGAGAATTTTGAAATAGGATCAATATAATACTACTAATGTTTTTATTAAAAGATTACACACACACACACACACACACACACACACACACACACACACACATACAACTATTCTCTTAATTCACCCCAACCCAATAAAATAGAAATATCTGCTGACCCCAGTGATGGTACCCATCAATAGGTAGTGCCAGGTTCTTCAGCAGCTAAAAGCAGCAAAAGCAGATAGTTTCTTTGCTTACTGGCAGTCCCCAAAGGCACGTGGTTTATAGAAGCCTCTCCTCTAGGTGGTGTTTCCAAAGTCATTGATCGGCAGCATCTAACGACAGGAACTTCAGCTCTTACCAATGGTGGTAACTACCGAGCATAAAACAAGACTAGATATTATACAATTATTTATCACCAATGTACCTGCTAAATACTATTAGTCACCCTGAGTAATGTTAGCATTAAAATGTCCTGAAATATGCACAAAGCAAGACACTTACCCAAAGAAAGACTTTTGCACCCTTTATGCTCCTACAGGTTGTAATTACAGCCTGGAAGTGTTCATTTCCTGGAAAGTAATTAATAATCATTCCCCATACTGCAGTCCATCTAAGAACCTCAAAATCAGACTTTTCTAACTTGTTCTCATTTTAAACGAAATCCAGAATGTCCATGGTCCTTCCAGAAAGGTTATTTACTTTCCTTCCACATGTAGTATAGTAAACATGTTTGAGTGTCAGGACCGCACTTTCAGTATAGTTCAGCCCCCCAAAAAGGAGGTCAAGGATGCTGACCAAACAAATATAAAAATCCTTGGAAAGTACAAATTTTAATTACCAGTATTAGAAAACCGCATGCAATGAGCTCTTCTTATATTCTTTTTCCATGAAAATTGGCTCCGGAAATATGAGCTTTATAGCAAGTAAAATTGAAAGTCTACATTAAGCAAAAGAAGAAATCTACCCATTGTTTCTAGAAGGAAGAATTAATATTTATTGTGTAGGCTTCCAATAAAGATGGCAGAAGAAGTAAATGCTGTGCACACCTCCTCTAATGACTACATCAAAATTACAACTAAACTACAAAACAGCTATCATTGACAATCGCCTGAAGTCTAGATAAACAGAATAACTAAGGACAGATAGAAGAAGCCACGTCAAGACTGGTAAGAGGGGTGAAGACCTGAAGTAGGCTGTTCCCATACACACATGTAACAGTTAAAATCTAGAGGGATATCTTGGCTGCAGAGGTACCCTCTGAGGAGCAAGGGTCCCCATCCTCACACCAGTCTCCCCAGCCCAAAGTTCCAGGGCCAGTAGAGAAGTCCCCATAACTTCTGTGGAAAGCAGCAGAGATTATGGCTGAGTGAGAGGAAGGGCTGCTGGAGTCCCAGGTATTCCTTTTAAAGGGCCTGCACATGGACTCACTTGCTGACAAACTCACTCGCTCTGAGCTCCAGTGCTGGGGAAGCAGCTTGAAAGGTGCCAGGGACATACAGGGAGGAAATGAATTGTCTGGCTGTAGAGAAAGGGCTGAAGGGGCAGCTTTCTCCCATACAGAAGCTGGCAGAAGCTATTATTCCTTTGTTGAGCTCTCCCACGACCCAGCCTGCAGATGCAGGCTGGTGTCATATCTGAGTCTCATCAAGCTAGCTTACACAATTCACTCCCCACTGGTAGTTCCCTGGGACCCCACCCCACCCAACTTGTAGGCCCATCCAAGCTGCTTCCAGTGGCTTTTGTATAGAAACAGCCTGTCTTGGCTCATGCTTCAAACTTTCCTAAAATCTGTTAAGAGTTCACAAACCCCGAACAAGAAGCTCCTGGCCTGGGCATGCCCCATACCTCCTGCTAAGAAGCCTCAAGCCTGGCACTAACAACAGTTAGCCTCACTTTCTAGCTTAGCCTCTCCCAGGACCTCTAAGCCCAGCATAAGTGGAAAACATCTGCAGATCACTTTGTGGCTCATACCAAGTGGCTTAGGGCACAGCAGCAGCTTAACTTGGCCTGCACCAGAGCCCAAGAGGCCCCAGAATCAACAAAACCAGTGGCCAACTTCAGATCACACCAGAACACCACCCAATCAGCTCCACAAATGACATATCCAAAGGGAAGATGCAGCAGGCATCAGAGCCCTGCTAGGGTCAGCCCCTGTACAACAATCCCTCCACTGTATCACAATGGACTATTACTCTGCCATAAAAAGAATAAATATTTCCATCTGCAACAACATGGATGGATGTAGAGTATATTATACTCTGTGAAATAAGTCAGACTTGGAAAGACAAATACCATATGATTTCACTTATATGTGGAAGCTAAAAAAATAAACAAACAAAACTGAAACAAACTCATGGATACAGAGAACATTTTGATGGTTGCCAGGTGGGAAGGGCTTGGGGGAATAGGTGAAGGGGAGAAAGGGATGAAGAGGTACAAACTTGTAGTTACAAAATATAGTCATGGGGATGTAAAGTACAACCTGGGGAATACAGTAAAATATATTGTAATAATTATGTATGTGTTGGATGAGTACTACATGTATTGAGGTGATCTCTTCATAAGTTATATAAATGTCTAATCACTATGTTGTACACCTGAAACTAATATAATATTGTACATCAATTGTAATTGAAAAATAAAAAAATTGTTTTTAAAAAAGTGAAACAAAAAAATTTATTCTGTAGCTACTGCATATCAGGCATTTCACAACAACCTATATTGTTTTTATTTAGTGCAAACCACCTTTGCTGTAGATATTATTAGCTCTATCTTCAGATGGGTAAATTGAGTGTTAGAGATGACAGGAAGATAGTTAAAGAGCCTGGAAAGTACCTATGACTCCAGTGCCTATGCCGTTTTCCTTATCCAATGGTGATTCTCTCTGTGTTAATGCCAACTTATATTATTAGAACCTCAAACTTAAATTTATTGCAAGGAATCACAAAGAGTGAGTCAGCTCAGGCTGCTCTATCAAAATACCATAGACTAGGGCTCTTAAACAACAGACTTTTATTTCTCATAGTTCTGGAGGCTAAAAAGCCCAAGATTAAGGTGTCAGCAGATTCTGTTCTTGGTGAGGTTGCTTTACCTAGTTTGTAGACAGCAGCCTTCTCTTATCCCATAGGATATTGTAGCACTACTCAGCACGTTCCAAGACTGTTTCTTTTCTTTCATTTTTTTAAAGTTTATATTTCTTTTATTTATATTAATTATGTTAGTTTAAGTGTACAATATAGTGGTTTGATATTTTTATACCTTACCATGTGATCACCCCACTAATTCTAGTAATCATCTGTCACCATGCAAACTTATCATAATATTACTATGTTCCCCTTCACCTTTTTCACCCAATCCTCTGACTCCACCAGCCTTGATATTGTTTCTTGACAGGACCTCCCCTAGAGAAGAATTCTACTTACGTCACAGCACTTTCTACCTATGTAATCATTTGATATAGTTCAATCATTCACAATACATCATATTATTCTTTTAGTCTTGCTCAAATCTCTTTTAATACTTTTTAATGTTCTGGTCACTACTTATCTTTCTAAAATGCTTCAAAAATAATACATAACCCCCTCCACCTTTTGTCTACCACCTTGCTTTCTTCTCCTTTCCAACTAAAGTTGCTTTGGTTTGCTGTTTCTTATTTGAAGATTGTTTTTTTGAATCTGAATGCCAACACAACCCCTTCCTCCAAGGGAAAGTTTGTACTTTTTCTTTTCTTCCCCCAAAATATGAATTTTGAAAGGGTCTTTGATTTCGTCCTTTTGCTTTTGTCCTGATTAAAGCAAGCTTCACTCTTTGGGGAAAAAAAAAAAATTATCTCTGCTAGATCAGATCTCTGAGACCACTTAATGAGATGTGGGGTTTTGATTGAAAATAGAATAAAAAGCAAATGACTTATTGGAAAAGCGATAGAATCAGGAAAAGTTTGCCTTGTTCCTAGCACAGCTATCAATTAGTATTTATTCAATAACTGCTGGCTAATGTGATGAAAGTAGATAAAATAAAAATTTGATGACCACTAACTGGATAATTAGAAATCTACTAAACTGTACCTTAAAGTCACAGACAGTTAGAAATAGAGGAAATTTAGAGATCGTCTACTCTAACCCTGCCATTTTTTTTAAATGACCAAAGGGGTTAAATGACTGACCCAGGACCATACAGCTAATTAATACTAGAACTGCCATATGAGCTCAAACGCTTTCCAATAGCACTGTGGTCTGGGAGAATTTCAAGAGGTTTTTACAAAAAGTGTAGGTAGTCGAACAAATGTTTAGGTTACAAAGGTAAGCTCAAAGATTTGGGAAACAGTTAGGAAGGCCAGCGAACAAACATCATCACTCCCATTTTATATTTTACTGGTTAAAGCATGGATTCAAATCCCTGCTTCACTTACTAGGTATATAATTTGTGAACGTGGGCAGATTACTGAGTTTATGTCTCAATATCCTTAACGTAAAATAGATTCGATAATAATGTCAAAAAAATTTATCATAGTAATGAATAAGATAATGAATGTGCATATATTGTTTAGAGATTGCAAATACGTAAAACTTAATTACAAAAGTTTAACCAAACGAAGACATTTATTCCATAAATTCAGAGTCTAGAGGTAGGCATTCCAGGATTGGTACAGAGGCTCCACCACACCCTTCAGATCCTTCTACCTTCCAGCTCCATGATGCTTTACATGAGGCTTGCATCCTCCAAGCTCATATCTGCACTGCAGACAGAAAACAGAAAGCAGTAACAAGGAAGTGAAAGGGCTTTCTCAGAAATCCGTAGCAGACTTCTGAATCTACATCCATTTCCAAAACTGTGTCACATGGCTGTTCCTAATTTCAAGGAGATGTAATGTAGCTTTTAATTTAAGAAATGTAGCTTTTAAGCCAGGCACATAATTTAGGATTCTGATAATAGAGAAGAACACATATAGGAAAGACAACTGACCATGAGTGCTCTAACAGTTAGCGCAATGCCTAGCATATAGTAAGTGCTTAAGAAATGGGAAATAGTATTGTTCTTATTAAGAAAGTCACTGAAGTTCCAAGAAAAATGGAAGCGTCTAATATATCCCAGCACTGAGTTCTATGTGTGTTGTTTTATTCAATAATCACAACCCTATGAGGTCAGTTTTGTTCAACATGCCAGTAATATTTTGACATAAAGAACATTAAGGCTTAGAAAAATGTGAAAAATCTTATCCAAGTTTCAATAGCCAGGAAATGATTGAGCTGAGATTCAAATGCAAGCCCATCTGACTGTAGAGGCCCACTCTCCTGACTATTCTGCCACTCTGTGACAATTTTTTTTGTTGTTGTCAAGAATGGTGACACCATGGACAAATACTATTTCCTAATGTGACCTGTTGGGGTTTAACTCAATTATATTGGTCATCTAGAGCCTGGGCCATTCTAAGCTGTGATTATAGGCTTTTAGAAAAGAACTTAAGAACATGATAGAAAGCACAGGTAGCAGATCCAAAGAAACATTCCTAACCGACATCTGACTCATTTGCAGCCTTGCTGCAAAGCACACGCAGCCCACACACCCCTCGTACCTGAGAACTGAACAATGCACTCCCACACCTCATTCCTGAGATGGTGCTCAGGGTTCTTGCTGCCAATAGGAGATCAATAGGACCAAATATACTGCACAAATGAATCACATCATGGACTTGTTGCCACATCTATACCACAGAACTCTGAGTGCTTCTGGGTTTCTGGAAGACCTTTACAGGATAGGATTTCTCACTTCCTTCCCAGACGGGATAAGTACTTGGCTGCACATCTTTAATCTCATGAGACACCCTCAGAAGGTTTGCAACATTAAACCGGTGGGAACTGTGCTCTAAAACTATATGATAATTGAGTCCTGACTATTACATAAAAGAGGTTTTAGAACAAGTTACTTCGGTACCCCACTATCACCATTTGCAAAGTATCTGAATATGAAAGCTGACACATGATTTTCTTAATCAAATGGAGAAGTGTGAGAATATTCTCCAGTAGTCTACAGATATAAATATAAAAATGTAGAATAGATTGGGAATAAAAGCATTGACCAAACAAGTCAGAATGTGCAGATCAGCTCTGAGAAGATCTTCTTCATAAAGTTCTTTGGAGCTGAGAGAAAAACTGAAGTAGATGGTTATCTTAGGAGACCTTTCACTAATATGGGCACAACAACTCTGACATCTCTGTGCTCTAGGTGTTGATGCTCTTATGTTAGGAATAACAGAAGCCTCCTCAAAATAACAGAAGTAAAAGGGAGGATGTGTTATATCTGTTATTTATTCAGAAACTACTTATTCAGACCTCCAATGTAGAAAACTATTCTACAGTGCTGGGAAAAGAGTTGTGAACCAAATTGATGAGGTATATGTTGTCATGTGGTGTGTTCTAGTAAGGGAATCTGATAAAATAAAAGTCAAACATATAAGTCTCATTAGCACCCATTTATGGTACTAAATTCTATGAGGAAAATAGAACGACCTAAGGTAAAATGCATGACAACAAGAACGCTTAAGAGAAGACTTCTACTAGGAGATGACGGTCAAGCTGAGATCAAAGTGACAAGAGAAGTCAGGCTTATTAAGACCTGGAAAAGAGTGTCCCCGAACTCAAGAGAAGTATAGAGCTGAAAACCAGGAACTGAAAAGTTATCAGGAACTGCAAAACCATCAGAAACCCAAATCATCATTCTCTTAGGGGCCAAGCCACCCTTGACTCTGCTTCTCTCTGTGCTCATCCTTAATTCTTCTCTCTGTAATCCAGCTTCATCAGCTCATATAATTGATCTGAGTCACTATTCCACAAATTCAAATTTTAAGAAGAATCTGTTTGGTCTAACTTGGGCCAGCTGATTGACTTTGATTTAATCTGTGATCAGTTGGGCAGATGTCCAGCCTCTGCTTTTCAAGAAGCAGAGTGGGAAGACATAAAGTTGCTTCTCTAAAAAGGAGGCATCAAGTTTAATAAAGTGGATTTGCTGAGAACATTCTTTTCTTTAACTCTCCAATGGTACATATAATTGTTTGCTCATTCACTCATTTACCCAAATTAATATAGATTAAAGAGCTCACTATATACCTGTTACTCTGTATCTGGATGCAGGCAACAGGGTGAGGAGAGGAATATAGTACAGAAGTGGGATGCAAATATAGACACATAAAGCCTATTAGGAAAGCTAAGTCATATACAAGAGCTAAAGATGCCATAATAGGCACACAAATAGAGCACTAAGATATCTTGGCATGGAGAGAAAGACAAATACCTTTGTCCATAAGTTATATATTTTGTCCCATTTCTCAAAGCGATGGTGGAATTAAAGTTCTAAGCCAGTGGCAGGATTTTGAATCTACCACTGCCTTCCCATGATATCTTGAAATGTTAATTTCCATCAGAAAAATAAGCATAGCAGGTGAGGTAAAGGATTCGGTCAGAGAAAGTGTTAGGAGGCCAGAAGGCTAAGTGCTGTATCAATAATAAATGTGTGTGAATATTCTACGACTTGTGATTAAACCAAGCCTTTCAAAGAGTCAATAGGGCAGGCTCTTTAGAATGCCGATTATCTTTGCCAGGATACGACTGTGCTGGTAGGAATGAAGCTGAGATTCTTTCATGGATTATACTGGTAGAGCACTTTATATTTCCCCAACCATATTCACATCCATGATCAAATTTGAGCCTAAAAATTAGCAATTGCATCAGGAGTTTTGGAATCAAACCTCTGTTGCTCTTGAACACAGAGATAAATTTGTTGGCCTATTTCTAGGTGAAAAAATATCCACGCTGATATTTAATAATCTAAGATATGAAAAATTGTTGGTCACTCTACACACTGCGGGTGACAATAAAAAAAACATATACAAGTGGACACTTTGGTCAACGCTGCTCAAGCAGTAGTTCGCCGTAATCAGAAGTGTCTGGATGCTGATGGTAACCACTTTGAGCACCTCTTGTGATGGCAGAAGTCAAACATGACTTGTATGCATCTTGAGTTATTTGTATATATTGAATATTATAATTTTAATAGTTTTTTCCTTTCTTAAAATGTGTATACTTCTTTTGGCACCCTCTGTATATGTAACAGGATGTGAAATGTAATTTTTTATGTTCTTTTAAAGTTCTTCAGAGGCCTCAACAGTTGAAGAAAATACAATAGGCAGCAAGCCCCGTGATCAGGTTATGTTAGAAGATGGTGATACTGGATATTTGATCGTTAGTTCATCAAGCACCTTGAGGATGAAAGTTTAAGATCCAGACGGAGAAGACGGCACAATTTACACTCTGTTTGGTGTAAATCCTCTCAACTACCAACCATAACCCCCAATGTGGGGAAGAGAGGACTATTCCTTTGTCATCTAAAGCCACAAGAGGAGAGTTTTAAGAGAGCCATTTAAGAGCTTGACTGTGGCTTGAGTGGCCTGTAGTAGCAGAGTACAGGGAAGGTAGAAGCTGAGGAGAGACTTGTAAGTGACCATACAGGAGCGCTCACCTTCATAGGTGTATCTGCCATTGGAGAGATGTGAAAACGATGTAAAAAAGAATGAAGCTGCTTCCTGACCATACCCTACCAAGCCCAAGTCATTAAATAACTCAGTTATATAGAAGGCAGGTTTAATACCTAAGGATTTTGACTTTGGTTTATTCAATCTCTTTCTCAATTCCTGTAATGAGTTTTACAAGTGAGAAGTACTAAGCTGCTCACCAAAGAATATGGGGAGGCCAATTCTAAATAAAGTTCAACACCCCCAATAATGGGATAGAAGGTGGCTTATCACAGTGGTTCAAAGCAGTCTTTGGTGTCAGATTGAACTGGATTTAAATGTAGCCTTCCTCAATTACTGGAAATGTGACTTAGAGAGGTAACTTAACTGTGTTCTCTGCTTTAGCGTCCTTATCAGTAAAACAGAATAATAACAAAAAACAATATTCATAGTGGTAAGATGATCAATTTTAATATCCGATAGATGAATTAGCAACAGGTTAAAACATAAGACCACCGCCATTTTTCCATACCCATGCAATCACAGGACTAGAAGCCTAAGCATCACCTCTTCTTTTCGTGTTTCAAAAGTAACTGAATGCAGAAGAAGAGCCATCAACAATGAAATCCAAGCAGTGCAAACTCTGAAGTGTCTACAGATGTGGAAGAGACAATCTGGCGGGAGTAGGGCCACTGTGGCTTGAGGCTACTTTGACACATAGCATTTTGCATAAAATTGTAAAAATACTTTTCACCTATGTCAAAAATGGGGTAAGGTTGACTGAGATGATGGGATGTCAGAGTCTCACCACCCCCTCACACACACCACACACACACAAATACACACACACACACACACACACATACACACACACTCCTCCTTTGGACCTGGCACTAATACCAAAAGGTATGAAATTTGCACCAAATGGTACTCAGGGGTCTTAGACTGGACTGTTTCTGAAAGTAGAAGTGGTAGGCCACAGGTACAGAGGAAGAGACAGGAGAACTGCCTACAAGAGAGATTAATAGGCGAGTATCAAGAACAGAAAAGGGCAATAGTCTAGTTCGCATAAAAGCACCTCAGAACCCTCAGCACTTCTCCCCTAAGTCACACACTACCAAATCTAACCTGGTTTTAAAACATCACTCCAACCATTTCTACCATACGAATACTGACCAATACTAGAATTCAATATGCATTTGCTTCAGGAAAGACTCATGACATAAACAGCAGGTAGAGGACTGAATCACCAAGGCAGAAAAGTCTACAGAACCTCTTTGTAGACTTTGGGGCTTTCAGGAATATATATCTTTAAATACTTAACCCAGGTGGAGAGTCAGTGAGGACATTTCCTCAACTTCCTTCTTCCTGTAGTTAAAGAAAAGAAAAAGCCTGCCACTAGAAATGCTTGTAAAGTGCTTAACATTGTGCCTAACACAAGGTTCAAACATATTAAGAGAATAAGGGATGAAGAATCAGAATTTGCAGAATTTCTCACTCTGAGTTTGAAATGAGATCACCAGCCCAGATATATGGCAAGTCCAAAGCACTATTTTCAATTTTCATTCGAAGCCAAAGTCATTGGAGCTAAGCCAGGACTGGCTTTGCACACAGCATCACTTCTGGGTCATCAAAGAGGCCTTGGAGGACCCCATGTGTCTCTAACCCAAGGTTTTATTCCTCATAAGATGAACTGCCACTGGGAGGGAGAGTGAGAAAGACACCCTTGTTACTATTAGCAGATGTTTACAGCATGCTCGGACAGGGTTTGTCAGCATCAGCACTACTGGTATTTTGGGCTGGATAATTCTTTGTGGTGGGGACCCATCTTCTGCATTGTAGGACGCTGGGCGGCATCACTGGCCTCTACCCGCTAGATGCCAATGGCAATCCCCTTCCCACTTGTGCCAACCAAAAATATCTCCAGACACTGTCAAATGTCCCCTGGTGCAAAGTGTCTCCCAGTTGAAAAGCACTGCTTTTCTGTGACAGAAAACCCAATCCAAACTGACTTTAGGGCAAAAGGAGCTTATCAGTTCACGTGAGTTAAAAAAAAAAAAAAAAAAAAAAAAGTCTAGGCATAGACCTGCTTCATGAACAGCTGGATGTGGGGATTCCGATGGTGTCACTTAGACTCTGTCCCTCTCCTTTTCCTGAATCCTTTAGTATTAACTCCACGTTCAAACAGGCCCTCCCTATAAGATTATTGACAAAAATCCTAAAACCGCATCTTTCATTTCTAAGATAAACTAAAAATTTTTTATGTATTCTTCAATAGTTCAATTTAAGTCTCACCCTCATTGGTCTTAATTGAGTCTCAGACTTATCCATGGACCAATCATTGCAATAGTTACGCGATATACACTTGGGTTTGCGTTATGAGCCCAACCGTAAAGGGGTGGGGGGTCGGCCCTACCCAAACCAATATACTAGGAATAAGAGTAAGATGTTTCCCCTAACACAAACAAAGTTGGATCTAGTACTATGAAAGGGTTGGGGTGAGGGGATGGACGTTGGGGCAAAAGCTCAGACTGACTCTAGAGGTCAACTTTCCCAAGGATGCATCTGGCTTGCATTCCTTTAATGGTGAAAAATAGGCAAGGCTGGCTTCCCAAGCTTCACGGTGACCCCAGCCCCCTCATTAAAAAATATTAGTCACAGAGCCTTGGAGAATCAATAACACTAAGGAATGGAGACAGCACATAATTCATCCCCTTGGAAACTTTTCAAAAATATTACCTCGCTGAGGCAGCGGAGGATTTCTTTGCCTACTATAAATTAGAAAAAATAAAATAAAAAGGACAAAGAAAAAAAGACAGAGGAAAAAAAAATCTGAGCTTCCTGACAATTACCCTCACCATGCATCACTCACACTGCAATCACGCCCACACCCCTGGGCAGGCGCTCTCGCAGGCGCAAGCATGCACGCTCACAGAAAGCTCTCGCACCCTCTCACACACCTACCACCTCAGAGTCGGCCCACCAGGCTGACAATCACAGTGGCAACTGGGCACAGCCAAAGGCTTCTTCCCCCACAGACCATCATTTCCTAGGTTACCAGCTCCCCAACGCAGAGGGGCTGCACAGAGGGGAAGCAAATGTCATACAGACACACAGCATACCCAGCTGCGTAGAAAACATGGTCTTGGTAGGTGCAGAAATCCTTCTAACAAACATTTCTAGAGGGCTGGCTGCAGGAGAGGATCCTGCCACTGGTAATTCATTTGTAGGTCCCTGTCTGAAGCGTGAGATGCCAGAGGCATTGGCCAGATTTCAGTTGGCGACTCTTAAGCCAAGGGCCATGCTAGCTCGTGCCTGAGTTAAAAGGCAAACTGAATGCAGGCATTACGGGGAGAGATGAGCAGTGTACGAGGAGGAGGAGAATGGAGACAGTGCCAGGAATTCCAAAGAGCAGTCCTCCCCCAGGGAGCTGGGTGCCAGGCTCTGTGGGATGGGCAGGAGACAGAAATAGCGTCCCCTGGATCCCTGTGGGGCCGGTAGTGGGTGGGCAGCTGGAACCCTCTGTGACCCAGTTAGAAGAAAGCTTTCCAAGGGCTGGAGCTGGCCTCATGCACAATGAATATAATTGCAATAGTGATGATATTATTTCCTCAACCGTAAAATAATGATAGCAATATTTAATTTGTCCCTCAGGGCAGTGCTGTGAGTATTAAATGAAGTGAAACACACAGAGGTCATTGAGTAGTGTCTGGCTTATAGTAAAAACTCGATAAATACTAGCTAATAATAATAATGAGAGGCAGCATGACATAATGAAAAAAGCAAAGACTTCAGTTCGAAACCTAATCCTACCACTTACTTATCCAACTCAACCTTGAGTACCATCTCGGAGCTTCAGTTTCCTTAGCTGTGAAATACTTATTTTGTGGGGATTTTTTAAGGAGAATACATCACATAATATATGTGAAATTTCCTTAGCTCTGTGATGGATAAATACGATTTCAGAATTAGCTATATCATCACCATCATCATCATCATGGCCATCCACCTTTGTGCTTTTTTCTTAACTAAACACTATTACATTCAGTATCTCACTTTCTTTCATTCAATCCTGTGTAGTATGTAGAGGAATGAAACAAGCATTATCCTCATTTTCCAGAGAGAAAACTGGGTCCAGAAAGGTTACATGACTTGTCTATAACCAAACAATGAGGAGGAGGCTTTTGGGATACACACGGCCTTTGGATTCTTAAGATGATGCTCACTGTATTTTGCCACGATACCTCCAAAGTAGAGCGAGGCGCCCACCAGTGGTCCATGACAATAATCGCAGCTGGTGTTTATTGAGTGCCTATTAGGTTACAGGTCCTGTTCTAGACACTTCCCCAGGCTCAAAAAGGATGAACACAGATGGATCCTGGGAAATCTTGTCAGCCAACCCTTATAGGTGCCCTGCCATGTATTTTAGGTAATCATCTCTCCAACTATCGCTTGTCTGCAAACTGCATGCTTTCCAGCAAACCCAGTCTCTAATCCACATATGCACCTTCTAGGCACCATTTAGAAGACTAAATTTCTGTATAGACTTCCAGAGTGTTCTTTTTTGCCTCCTCCACTCTCCTCCCAGTCTTAAAAAAGACTCCTTCAACCTCACAGCCAGCTGGGTGAGTCATGGGGGAGGAGGCCAGCTTTCTTCATCTCTCCCCCAAACAAGGACCCGTTTTATTTTGACTTTGTCACCCCATGCCTACTGCGTTAGTATAACAGGGGGATAATCCTGGGAAGATCACAGCAGCAGGAAAATTGCCTCCATCCATGCATCAGGTCCCAAACCCCTCCAGGTTCTAATGTCGCCCTCCTCCTTCCATCATTTCCCTTGGTATGCAATCTAGATTATTCTACCATTCAAGAGTTCTTCATTTTTCTCGATAAGAATACTGCTCATTAAATGGTCTCATTTGATATTAGTGTGGGTGTCAAAATGTAGGTTTGTTTGATGAGTGCCTTAACACAGAAACAATTTCTAAAGCAAATGTTAAAATAATAAATAAAATGGATGGGAATCAACTTGTTATATAGTTTAATTGTATGAGACTGGTAAGAAAGATCTATCCTTAAAATAAAATGTCAAATTTGACAAGATAAGAGAAATGCTGCGGATGATTTCAAAGGCACATAAATGATACTAATGTTTGATGTTGCTCTTCTGACACAGATACAAAATGAGCCATATTTATCAGAGGCTTTTCTAGAAGAAATGAGAGGTGGATATACATTCCTACACTGAAATCAAGCAGTGAAAGGTTGTTATTTGCTTAAATGCTATGTTTCACAAACTGGAGAAGTAGTACTCATTTTGAATGATATCCATTAATCTCCTAACGAGCTGAAATTCTCTGACTAGAGTTTATAAGCAAGAATAAACCTTTCCAGTGGTGAGAAAAGTATAATTTGTCATATGGTTTCAGAACTCCTATGCGTTCTCTCTTCTGCTTGACTCACCCCTTGACCTGGAAATCTCTTCAACCGCCCAACAAATCCCAAATTTGTTCTCCTGATTTATTTGCCTCGTTTTGGATTGACGTTAATCGGTTAATGCTTCTGGCCTCTTAGAGTTGTGAGAAGTGAAGATTTATGTTTGACACTTGTGGTTCAAGTGCCACCAGAAAGGAGCCACTGTGACCGTGAGCAAACCATGTTCACTCTCCGGGATATGCTCATCTCCTTCATAAGCAAAGGCTATTGACTAGACTAGATGCTGTCAGCTAAAGTGTCCACAGGAGCATACAGAGATAAACACAGAAGGATCTCGGGGCAAACAGAGTCAAGTATCTAGGTTTTAGGAGGCAGCTCCCAGCTTCAATTGAGCAGCACTTTTACTGATTAACTTCACCAGTAGATGGAATTTTGAACTTCAATTATCATTTCATTCAGTAAACACTCCTTAGGAATCTGCTGTGCTTCAGACTGTGCTCTAGACATAGAAATGCAAAACAGAGCAAACAAATAAAATAAAATCTCTATCCTTTTGGAGTATATGTTCTGATAGGAGAGACCATAAACAGATATATTTTCCAAGTACAATTTTAGGTAGGAATAAACTAAAGATCTTTATTGTGTGAAAACAATACAGATCTCTTTTGCCAGCAGAATGAGGGTAAAACTATGAAAAAACACAACCCAGGCAAGTTGAGGGTCTCCCTTCCAACCTCTATCGCCTCCCACCCATAAAATATGAATAGAGAAAAATAAACATGCTTAACACTGCTGCTTCACAAGGAAGAAATGAAGTAACGAAAAGAATCAGTAAACTGAAACTTGCATTTTGCTCAATAAGCCAAAGAGAAGCCTGAAGTGGTTCATGTTGGCAGAAGCCAATATGTGTCCACCCCTGCACTCAGCCAGGATCCTCAAAAGGAAGAAAAGGGGGGTACCAGCCGGCTCTGTGTTTGCAAGAAGTAAACACAATTATCCCCAAGAGCATCCCTCATTCATATCCTCAGGATGTCACATTTTAAGTTCAACCAAATATGATTTGACCTCAGTTACAGTTATAACTACAGAATACTACAAAATATAAAAATACATGAAAAATTTAAAGAACTATAAAAGATAGAATAAAGGATAAATAAGCAACAAAATACTATCAAAAATGAGAATTAGTCAGATGTTAAAAAAAATGATTAGACAAAAATCTCTGCTGAAAACAAAAAGAATGATGCTGAAGTCTCCTTAAACAGTTTTTTTGTTTTGTTTTGTTTTGTTTTTGTTTTTGTTTTTTTTTTAACTGAAAAGACAGAAAGGATTGACAGGGCCAAAATCTAAGGCCCAGAACTTCTCAAATTATGGTCCACCAATGCCTGGGACCCCAAGACCCACTCAGAAGGTCTATGAGGTTAGAACTATTTTCATAATAATACTAAAGTGTTATTTTGATTTTTCACTGGGTTGACATTCGTAATGTTGGTACAAAAGAAATGGTGGGGTAGCAGGGAGAGGGGTAAGACCACTAGTACCTTAGCCAAAATCAAGGCAATTGCCTCAATATTCTAGGAGTCAGAGTACTGGCATTCAAAAAGCCAGTTTCCCTTAAGAATACCTTTAATTAAATAGGAAAAAATTAATTTCATTAAATGTTGACCACGGAGTACATCTTTCTAATATTTTGTGTGATGAAATGGACAGAATACATAAAGCATTTTTGCTGCATATGGAAGTATAATGTTTATCAAGAGGAAAAGCACATGTGTTATTTGAACTCTGAGCTCCACTAGCTCCTGTTTTGATGGACGCCATTTTTACTTGGGAAAAAAAACAGACCAACTATGGTTATTTAAACTTGGGTGTTTTCCAAGATTTTTCTTGAAAATGAATGAAAAGAGCCTGTCACTTCAAGGAAAACAAGTGACAGTATTTGTTGCCAATGATAAAATTTGAGATTTAAGCAAAAACTGAAATTTTGGAAAACATGTATCTGCTGTCATGAGCTTCACAGCTTCCCTATACATAAAGATGTTTCTGCCGATAACAGTGGTGAGAATAACAAACATGATTCTTTTTTTAATTAGTAGACTTTATATTTTTAGAGAAGTTTGGGGTTGAAAGAGAAATTGAGTAGATAGTCCAGAGAGTTTCCGTACACGCCCTCTCACATACAGGTTCCCCTGTTATCACATCTCCAGTTAGTGTGGTACATTTGTTAATTTGATGCACCAATATTGATATTACTATTAACTAAACTTCATGGTGAGTATTAGGGTTCACGCTTTGTGTTGCACAGTTCCATACGTCTCAGACAAATGCACATTGTCATGCATCCACATCACAATGTCATGCACAATAGTTTCACTCCCTAAAAATCTTCTGTGCTTCACCTAGTCATCCCTTTCCCTCTCCCCAAAATTCATGCATTTTATTATCTCTGTAGTTTTACCTTTTCCAGAATGTCATAAAATTAGAGTCATATAATATGCAGACTTTTTATACTGGCTTCTTCCATTTAGCAATATGCATGTAAGTGTTCTCCATAATCTTTTCCTGACTTGATAGCTCATTTTTTATCACTGTATGATAGTCCTTTGCTGGAAATACCACAGATTATTTATCCATCCACCTCCCGAAGGACATCTTGGTTGCTTCCAATTTTTGCCAATTATGAATAAAGCTGCTATAAAAACTTGTGTGCAGGCTTTTGTGTGGATGTAAGTTTCAAATCATTTGGGTAAATACCTAGTATTGCAATTGCTAGATTGTATGATAAGACTATGTTTTACTTTGTAAGAAACTGCCAGACTCTTCCAAAGTGGCTGTACCATTTTTCATTCCTTCCAACAATGAATAAGAGTTCCTGTTGCTCCACATCGCTGTCAGCATTTGGTGTTGTCAGGATTTTAGATTTTAATCATTCTAAGAGGTATGTTGTGGTGTCTCATTGTTTTAATTTGAAATTCCATATATATATATATATATATATATATATGTATATGTATATATGTGTGTATATATATGTATATGTATATATAATACATATATAATATATATACTATATACATAATATATATAATATATATGTATGTATATATATGTGTGTGTATATATATATATATATATATATATACATATAATGTTGAGCATCTTCTCATATGTCTATATATCTTCTTTGGTGAGGTGGCTGGCTTTCAGATCTTTTGCCCATTTTATAATTGTGTTTTGTTGTTTTTTTATTGCTGAGTTTTAAGAGTCCCTTCTATATTTTTAATATAAGTGCCTTAACAGATATGTGTTTTACAAATATTTTCTTCCAGTGTGTGGTTTGGCTTTTCATTCTCTTAATAGTATCTTTTACAGAACAGTAGTTTTATTTTTAATAAAGTCCAACATAAATTTTCTCTGAGGGGTCATGTTGTTGGTGTTGTACCTCATTGCCAAACAGAGGTTCACTGAGATTTCTTCCTATATTATTTCCTGGAAATTTTATAGCTTTGCATTTTACATTTAGGTGTATGATGCATTTTGAGTTAATTTGTGTGAAAGGTGTAAGGTCTGGGTCTAGATTTGTTTTTTTATTAAGTTGGTGCAAAAGTAATTGTGGTTTAAAAGCTTAAAAATAGCTTAACTGCAATTACTTTGGCACCAACCTAATACATGTGGCTGTCCCAGTGTCCCAGCACCATTTGTTGAAAAGACTATCTTTTCTAGATTGAGTTCAGCCTTTATCTTTTGTCAGAGGTCAGTTGAGTATATTTGTATGGGTATATTTCTAGACCCTCTATTCTGTTCCATTATTAATTATTTCACCATAACCACCCTTTCTTAATTACTATAGCTTTACCAAAGGCCTTAAACGTCCAGTCAGCCCTCCAACTTTGCTCTTTTTCTTCAGTATTATTTTGGCTATTTGAGACTTATACCTTTCCATATACATATAAATTATTCCTTTGAAATAAGTTTGTCAATATCTACAATATAACTTCCTGGGATTTTGATTGGAAAAATAATAGAATCTATAGAACAAGTTGGAGAGAATTAACATCTTAATGAATCTTCCTATCCATGAATATGAACTATCTCTCCATTTATTTAGGCCTTCTTTAATTTTTTTCATCAGTTTTCTAGTTTTCCTCATATAGATCCTATGCATATTATATTAGTTTTATACTTAAGTATTTATTTATTTTTTTTGTGCTAATAAAAATGGCATTATTAGCAATAATAATAGTTTTTAATTTCAAGTTCCAATTACCCAATGGCATATAGAATACCACTGATTTTTATATATTAACCTTGTATACTGCAACCTTACTATAATTGTTTATTAACTCCAGGAGTTTTTGGTTAGTTTTTGTTATTGTTGTTTTGTTTTGTTTTGTTTTTTGGTCATTTCTTGGGATTTGCTACATAGAAAATTTGTGAATAAAAACAGTTTTATTTCTTCTTTCCCAATCTGTATATTTCTAATTTCCTTTTCTCATTGCATTAACTTGGACAACTTCCCAATGATTTACAGAGCAGGCTCCTGGAATAATGAAGTATTGGCGATAATGCTATTTCCCAACCAGGAGAGATAAAAAAGCTTTACTGTAATAATGTAATCTTTTGTGGTATTTCTTTATTTACTTTTGATACAGCTGCCTGGAAAAGTTTGTGGTATGCGTGGAACTATAATGGAAGTTAATCTCAGGGAGACAGAATCCTCTACATTACATTTACCACCCTAGAATAGGCCTTGTACTTACCTAACAGAAAATCCCAAGGTCTCCTATAGGACCATACACTCTAGTGACACAATTAATGTCCCCTTGACATTTAACTTAATGCACTGTATTGAATTAAATGCAGAGGGATGCTTTATACCAGGAACTAACATTAATACATGATTTTGGCAATAGTTTTACTTGTATGGGAAGAAACAGCAACTGAAAAGACTCAGAATCAAATGAGTGACTGTAGCTATATCGTGAGATCTCACTGCACAACACCAGAGTTATAACAGCAGGAGGTTAATTCTGCAATCACAATTTAGGCAAAGCTCTAATGATGCAAACTGCTCAAGTCCATGTAAACAGGAATAGGAAGGTCTGTGGGAGATTAGGGGAAAGGAGGAGAAAGATGGGCCATTATTCCAATTTATTATAGAATAAAAAGGATTCTATCCTGAAAATCAGAAGCAGTCATTGAAGTTTTAGTTACAGTTTAAAAGAATTATTTCCCCTAAGAAATCCTTCCTCTGTATGTTCCTGTTTATATACAACCAGCAGAGTCCTTTCTGCATTCCTCATTTCTCTTACTACCTTCCAGGTTGACTCAGTCAGGAACATGGGTACTGAAATCTGAGAAATCTAGAATGGAAGGCCACTCAGCTGTGCAATCCGGAGCAACTTACTTAACTCTTCTAATCATCTGTGCCTTCATTTGTAATATTAGGAAAATAATTGTATCTACTTCAGACTGTTTAAAGGATTCAATGAGCTAATGCTTGTAAAATACATAGTGTGGTACCTGGAACATAGTAAGATGTTCATAATGTTGTTGATATTATTACTAATAATAACTTCCATGTGGCTTACAAACCCCACTGATGTGTGTGTGTGCATCTGTGTGTGTGTAGTGCCAAAAAAAATGTATACAACTGGGCACTTTGGTCCGTGTTGCTCAAGCAGTAGTTTGCCGTAATCAGAAGTGTCTGGACACTGATGGTAACCACTTTGAGCACCTCTTGTAATTACAGAAGTCAAACGTGACTTGTATTCATCTTTTGTTACCAGTATATATTGAGTATTACAATTTTAATAGTTTTTTTTGCCTTTATTAAAATGTGTATACATTTTTTGGCTATATATATATATATATATATATATATATATATATGGAAGAGGTGACAGATTTAAAACAAAACAAAACAAACAATATATATATTACATACATATACATATATTATGTATATGTAATATATATATTGTTTGTTTTGTTTTGTTTTAAATCTGTCACCTCTTCCCTTCCTCTCTTTCTATTTCTATTTTATTACAGATCTGGAGTTCCCATTACTTGGTCCATTCTGATAGCATCTAGTTTCTAGTCTTTCCCCTCTGTTTTATTTTATACATAAATACCAAGTTAATCTCTCTAAAGCATGCTCTATTTAAAACCTTTATTGGGGCCACAGTGTCTACAGAAAAGAGTCTAAACTCTTTACTTTGGCACTGAAGGCCTCCATAATCTGACCACAACCCCCAGCTCTAAACACTCTATCCCTGCCATGCATTTAAATTGCAAACAGACAACAGAGCAGCCACGCTCACTCGGGCTTGATTGAGCTTCACAGCTTCCCAGAATGGTCAGGAGGGAATGAAGCCAGATGGGGAGTGTGAACTGCAACCAGAGAAGAATGCCAAAGTTTAAAACCAGAGAAAAGAAGCCAGATCTGTTGTCAAGACCAAGGGCTAAATTGGGGATCAGGAATGACAGATAAAGCCAAGAATCTCTGAGCGTAGCGAACGCAACCAGACTGGAACCAAGGAACTAACACAGGGAAGGAGGGTTCAGGACTTTTTACGTGAATAGGGTTAAGATTGCTAAAGTGTGCCTTCATTTGCTTCTATCTTTATGATGTGAAGAGAGTCAACACAGTTCAAAATGTGACTGAAGCCGAATTGGGAAAACAGCATATTGCATAAAAAATTATTATCTGTAAAATTTAGTCATGAGAATGTTTATCACAGTCCATTTTTGCAACATAAAGCTAGAAGACATACATGTAAGTAAAATTGCTGAAAGGAGCATATTAAATGATTAATACTGGTGGTTGAATTTTATATCAAACATATACATACATATATGAGGACTGACAATTAAGTTCGCAAATTCATCCTAGAAAAAGTGCTACATACCTCATTGCTGAATATCACTATGGTCAACTTCCTAGTACTCCTCTAGGGAAGCTATAAACTGATGCCAGCACCTAGTCCATCCGTCAAAGCAATTTTGGAACTCTTTTTCTGGAATGGACATCAGAGCTGTTGTATTACCCCTGATGTCCTGAATGTCACCAAAATGTCTTCCTTTCAATACTTCCTTTACCTTTGGGTAAAGAAAGAAGTCACTGGGGGCCAGATCAGGTGAGGAGGGAGGGTGTTCCAATACAGTTATTTGTTTACTGGCTAAAAACTCCCTCACAGACAGTGCCGTGTGAGCTAGTGCATTGCCGTGATGCACGAGCCATGAATTGTTGGCGAAAAGTTCAGGTCGTTTTTGTCTAAATTTTTCATGCGGCCTTTTCAGCACTTCCAAATCCTCAACTTGGTTAACTGTTTGTCCAGTTGGTACAGATTCATAATGAATAATCCCTCTGATATCAAAAAAGTTTAGCAACATCGTTGCAAAAAATTCGTGAACTTAATTGTCAGACTTCATATACACTGATATACTATATATATTTATATATGTGTATGTGGATGCATATATATACATATATATGCACACACATAGTCATATATGTATATTCATATATATATATATTAAAAAAAAACTATATATTAGAATGTTAACAGTGATTAAGTGTGGGATAGGATTGTGTGCAATTCATTTTCTTCCTTGTCCAGAAATCGACATTTTCTGAAGTGAACATGTATTGGAAAAACAACTGGGTAAACTAACGGCCTAAGCCAAGTAATTAATCAGAAAAAATTGATGGTTTATCTCTCTATGAAATTTCCAAATCTACTGATTCTATAAAACAAACTTAAGAAACAGACTCAGTTATATAAAGAACTTTAACTCTGAACAAACATACTTATTCTTAAGCTAAATAATAATAAATAAATGTGAGAATAAAATACATTATTATTCCACCTTCAAATTCAGATCTATATCTCATATGATTATTACCTTCCATGGATATAGGTGCTCAAATACTTTAAATCACTTTTGCAGACATAGTGGCATTTGGTCCTCAAGATGTTGCCTTACATACAGATGTGGAGACGTAGACACAGATGTCAAGAGATTTTGTCAATTTCACAAAGTGAAAGTTCACAACAATGAAACTAGATAGAATCCAGATATTATTGTGAATAATATGAGGTCTAATATACTATAATAAACACTTAATTGCATGGGGATTTTTTTAAGCTAAATAACATTTTACATGATATATTAAGAACATATGAATGTGTTTTTGATGAATAATTTAAAATATTTAGAAAGACACTAAATTTTCTATTATGATTGAGCAATATCATCATCCTCTAACACATAAAAGGAACCAAACCAAAATAGTGGGGGGGGGAAGAAAAGAAGAGGCCGGAGAAGGAGGGAGAGAAGAAGTGAGGGAAGAGGAAGGAAAGGAAGTAAAGAAAAAAATAGATTCTTTAAGGAGATTCATTTTTGCACAAAGGAAGGTATTTTTCTTCCTTCTTTGCACATTTTTGTACAAATAGTAGTATCCCCCAAATCCACTGCTAATATGACATCAGGGGCTCATTAAATATATAAACCAAGAATTCATTAGAATTAATGGATTGATAGGCTTTGGACTCTGGTGAATTGCCAAACAAAAGAAAGGCAAGCAAGAAACAAGTCTTCCACATTTAACTTAAAACGATTTATAATTTATTCAAAGATTCTAGGTCTAAACTTCACTGACATTTTTCTTTTTCTTTTTTTTTTTTTTTTTTGCCCCTGACTTGAATCCAAAATTGCTCTGATAGATGGATGAAAAACTATACCGTCTCTGAGCAGTTTCACTTCTATCTCTCTGAACTGGGCTATCATTCTGTTTTATTACTCCTTTCAGTAATAATCCTTATTGAATTACAGCAATACCCATGCTACCTTCCAGAGTACAGAAAGCTGAGTGTGTTTGTCCTTATCCTTCAAACAATGAAAAATGCCAGGGAGGAATGCCTGAGCTAGAGTCTGAATTCTTTCAACACCACTAAGATCAGACTGAAGCTAGCTATGCTATGAAAGTGCCATGTGAGCTCGCTAAAATGGACGTTCAGTCCATAAATAAAAACAGCAAGTAAAACTTTCTGGTTTTCTGCTTGATGACTTCCTATCCGGTCACTATAGACATTCCACCATTCTGTTGAGTCCAGTTCACATCTCACCCCCTGATCACCAATGCCCACATCGATCTCTCTGCCTTTGAACTCATGTGTCATCGGTTCCATGAAATTGGGCACTACCTTCATATTGTCTTGCATTGATATTTATATGTTTCTATGAATATATGTTGCCATCCTAGCTAGACTATCAGTGTAATTCAGAGCCCACCAGAAAGAAACGAGCCTTGTTAAGCAGCTTGCTATTCAAGGTTCTGCTTAAGTGGGCCTGGGAATGAGAATCATGACTTTTACTTGTTATGTAAGGCCTGTCTATGACTGTTTACAACAATATACAGATTCTTTAAGTCATGACTTTATAAAGCAAAAAGGAAAGAAACAAACAAATAAAAAAGAATGGCAGCAACAAGGATTGGTAACGCAACAAGTGTTTACGGCACATCTACTGTGTACCAGGCATTGTGACAAAGATGTAAAAGATAAAATGCACACCCTGCCCTGAAGGAGCTCAGGCCATTGAGAAGAGACTCAAATAAATAAGGATTGTGGTAGAGTGTATAATGAAAGAGCATTCTGAAAGTGGCCCTTAGGAGGGTTTTACTATACTGTGTCTTATAAAATGTACGCCGTGCGGTCCTATTTTAGAATCCCAGATTCTACTCAATGAAGGACTACTGAAATGTTAACCCCTTAACCCACAAGAGTTTCGTCTGGATGAGTGGTCCTCCCACTTTTGCTGAACTTCTTGTTTTGCCCCATGTTGTTTTCATCCCATGCCAAGCTACACAGGAGTGTCACTTTCTTACACCAAGGCCATTACTGAAATTACAGCAGGGTCTTTTATTCCTTCATTAAAAATTTCCAGAGTTTAGATTTAAAATAAAGAAGCATTTGCTCAATGTATCACATCCCTGGTAAAATGCCTGACTACAATTATCAGATTTTCTTTTTGTGGAATGCTAGGTCTCCACATCTCTCCCTGTGTGGGTTATGTGCTGGGGGCATCCTTCCCCTCTGCCTCTGAACTTCTCATTCTGAAGATGTCCTGATGGGAGGGAAATGCAGTTTGAAAGTGACTTTATGAGTGGTCTGGCTGTAAAAAAAAAAAAAGAAAAAAATTGCTCTCCCATTGCATAGAAACATGAGTACTAAAACAAGTTCCTTTGTAATATTAGTTTACTTTGTCATATCTACCATACCCCAATGTTGCCATTTAGAGGCCTTTAGTCTCCTTAGAGAATGAAATGATAGGAAATCTGTATTTCATAACCCTTTCTAACAACCTCGCTTTCAACACATCCCCAGCACCCAGTACAGCACATAGTAGACACTTAATGATTGACTGACTGATTCTTAATTTTTTTTTTTATGGCAGCTTCCATGACAGATTCCTTAATGTAAGTTTTCATCATATAAAAACCAATTCTTATATCCATCATTGCAAAGTCCAGGCCTGCACTCTCTAGCCACATATGACTAGTGAACATTTTAAATATCATTGGTTTAAGTTGAGATGTGCTATAAATGTAAATACATGCCAAATTTCACAAACTGAGTATAAAGACTGTAAACTATCTCATGAATAGTTTTTACACTGAGTATATATTTTATGGTAATATTTTGGGTTAAGTGAAAAATTAAAATTAACTTTACGTTTTTCTTTTTTAAAATGTCATCAGTAGAAAGTTGAAAATTACATACGTTGCTCACATTATCTCTACTGGTCTCATACTGGGTATATGTGTGTGCGTATGTGTATGTATATATATGTGTGTATGTATATATGTGTATATATATATGTGTATATGTATATATATGTGTGTATATGTATATGTATATATATGTATATATGTGTGTGTATGTGTACATATATATATTATACATACATACATCTAGATAATAAATAGGTATAAATTAGGTATATAGATAGATTAAATGACTGAGAATATCCTCAACTCCAAAGAACAGAATTGCTTATGAGTCTAGTCTCAATGCCCTTTTTACCCCATTTTTCACTTAAGAATAAATAAACCCATTGTAAAACATCATGGGTTAAATGGAACTTTGTATAAAATGGTAGATTTTCTAAAGTGAATTTAAAAGTGGGAGGCCTAAAGATAGGTGACTATTAGAAGCTTCTAAGGAAAATGTTCAAATTCCCTCTGCTGAATTCTGGAATATGCCGTGAATGGAAAAATCTCTACATGGTTAAAACTTTCCAGTGAGCCACTGAGTTAATCACGTGGACCTCTCCTGGGCATTCAGAATTAAACGGAAAGAGGTTTCAGTATCATCCCTAGTCCCAGAAAAAAAAAAAATCACCTCTGTCCTGAAAGTATTTATTATTGTTTCTTAACAGAAAAAGGAAGGAAAGGAAGAAGAAAAGGAAGATGGAAGGAAGGAAGGAAGGAAGGAAGGAAAGAAGGAAGGAAGGAAGGAAGGAAGGAAGGAAGGAAGGAAGGAAGGAAGGAAGGAAGGAAGGAAGGAAGGAAGGCAAAAAGGGGTAAATACTGATCAAAGCTTCCCTGGTTGGGTCTCTATTCAGACATTTTCTATTGTCTTCTTCCTTCATTATCTCCACCAATGAAAGTTCAGTGTGCCTCAACCAGAATTTTTGCTCTGCCAGGAACATGTGAGTTCAAAAATAGGTCATTTCTTTTTTTGGAAGGCAGCTTGTGAAGAAATCTTTGAAGAAAAATTAAAAATCCAGCTGTTGTGCTAATTGGATCTTTACATTGTTATTTCAGATAAGTTCTCAGCTCTGTAAATGGCTTTTATAGGCCCAGGCAACAGGTCACACCTGTAACCTGTATCAAGCCTGTATCCTGTGTGGTTCCCATTGTTACTCTCCGTAACTGTTCCAGGTTGACATTCCTGGAAACCACCTCACTTGTCAATGGAAACCACATTGTGGGTTGTGAGTGGACCCACCCCCTCACCACTCACTAAGGCTGGTTCCTTACTCCCAGTGAGGAGTAAACAGATTACTGACCTGTCCTACTCGTCCATCCCTAAGGTCCCTGTCCTTGAAAAGACAGGGAAGACTGAATGGTCCCCTTGAGTTTTATGCTCAGCCCACCCTGTTGGCCAGAATAGAACCAAAGAGCCTCACCAGGCTGATGAGGCTGAGAGTCAGACACGTGTTAAAGGCCTCTGAGCCAAGCTAGTTATTATTTTAATAATTCATAACAGTAATAATCATAGTACTTCACATTTGTGCATCACTTCATATTACAAAATGTCTTCATTTCATAGGCTATCACATTTAATTGTGCATGAGCTAGGCAAATCCAGGTTTTAACTCCAGTGTTGACAATTATCAGCTGTGTGGCTTTGTGACAATCAGCTAACGTCTCTGAGTCTTGGTTAATCATGTATCAAATGGGGAAAATATCTAAGGTTCTTGGGAGGATCAAATGGATTAACACATGTAAAGTTTCTAGGCACATCACTAGGCCCAGCATCATATCATAATCACCCTAGCTCTCCTCTGGGTTTCGCCTCAGGCAGGAGAAGGAGGATGGGGAGGAAGAGAAGGTAGAAAGAGAGGAGAAAGAGTTGGCAAAGAAGAGTGCGAGGAGGAAAAAAGCTAACCCAGCCAATAAAATGTAGTATTTCTCATTAGCGGAGTTCTCACTGTCTGTGGTGAATGCTACTACTTTTTGTGTTTTATCTAATTTACTCCTGCAACAGTTCTGGAAAGTAAGTTTTATTGTTCTCGATTCAGCGATAGGGAAAGTGAGTGGAATTCACGTAACTTGCCTAAAGTTGAACCGTTGATACATAAGTGGAGGAGCCAGGCTTAAACCCAATCCATCTGAACCCAAAACCCAAGCTGTAACAACATTTCCACCCCGAATCTACCATATTCCTCTAAAAGTCTACAGGCCAAGGGAACACAGTAAATTGATAGCACTTTATATAGAAATATAGACAATTCTGCTTTTGTATGCACTGGCTTATCCTGGCAATTCCAAAAAGTGAACAGAGTTCATTTTCCCCATTCTACAGATCAGAAACTGAAGGTGAATGTAATTGGCTCAATCTCACAGAGTTAAGTGGTAAAGTCAGGACTCAAACCCTATCACAGGCATCCAGGGTCTTCCCTTCTTTTCTCTGTACGTTCTGCCCGAAATTTTCCTGGTCTGCTTTCCAGTTCCTAGATCCTGCACTGAAGCACGCATGCCACCTTTCTTTGCCTTCCCGATCCACTCTTCACCCCTGGCCTCTCTTCCCTCTATCCCAGGTGGCCAGTTTGTGTGGCCTCCATCAGCATGTGAGCTTGCCCTCTGGCCTCCAAAGGGCTTGGCCAGTGGAGAGTTCCATCAGGATACTAAAGGGAAAAGAGAGACGTCTGGATGTTTATTTCTCCAGCTTCATCCCCATGGGGTATCCTTCAACTAGCTGGGACTTCTGACTGCTCGTGGCTCCTTTCAAGGGGCCCTGTCTGTACTGTACTTCCCTTTAGGCGCTCGTAACCACTCCTCAGTGTTCTTCTGGCCCTGAGGTGTGTAAGTTCTGCTTTTACCTGACGGGATACTATCTTTTATGGTATCGTTTTATCCTACGCGAAGTTTTGTAAAAAGGTCCTTTATTACACCTTCTTTAAATTAACCTATTGTGAATACACATCTATTTCTTGCTGCTCTCCTGACTGAAACACGTACTAGGTAACCAGCTTGTATATACTACCTTAAAAGTCTCAATCTGTCACCCATCCTACCCCAATGGTCCACCAGATTGAGGCCCACTGGGCTATTGCAAAACTTACCCAATTTCTGTCCCTGGCCAACCATTCCAGTGTAATCTATAGCCAGCAGCCTGAGTAATCTTTCCAAATTACAAATTTGGTATTATTTTTTCTCTTTACAACCTTTAGTTGGTACCTTTTGACCACCTTCTTCCAGTTATAAGATGCACGAGTCCTGGGGAAGTGATGTCCCACGTGATGACTATAGTAAGCATTGTTGTGGGATATATTTGAAAGTTGCTAAAAGAGTAGATCCTAAAAGTCCTCCTCGCAAGGAAACACTTTTTTCTTTGTAACTATACAAGGAGATAGATGGGTGTTAACTAAACTTAGTCTGGTGATCAGCTTACAATGTATGTATGTCATTATGCAGCATGTCTTAAACTTATACAGAGCTGTACGTCAATTATAAAGAGACTTAGACACTAAAACAGGGCCTTCGTGACATCTCATCTCCTTCAAGTCCACATGTCTTAGCACATAAGGCCCTACGTCTGCCCCTTCCTCTGCCTTCCACTTTCCCTGCCCTTTTACTGTACCTGCCACCCACCCACAAAGCAAACCCTGAGACAAGAACTCAGGGGAAGATGATTTATTTGGGAGATGATCCCAGGATGTTAAAGAAAGAAGGACAGAAAAATGAGAAAAAGACCATAAAATGTGCATTAAAAATTCAGGCAGCTGGAGTTCAGGGCTGCTAGAAAGCTCCTGGGAAACCGAGAGGATTGTGCCTCAGGCTTTCCCCCCAATGGACCCAGGGACTCAAGCGTTAACCACTGACTCCTATCTCCCATTGGTTGAGGATTGCTCCAGGAGTTAACTCTCCCACACTTCCAAGGTTGAACCTATCTCCAATTAAGCAAATGTCCCTGCTGTCAGAGAACGTCCCCAGGCAGAGAAGCAGAAAGACTCGGCTGTTTAAATTGAGAAACTGTCTGCAACAGCTTCAGGTGAATACAGGTGAACTTGAGGATACGGGTTCATGCGTTACAACAGTTACTATACCCGCTCTGCCCTGCTGCGCCCATCTTGCAACATAGCCTGTACTGTAGAAATGCCTAATTTCTACATGTAGAAATGCCTCATGCATTTTCACCTCTGCAAGAATTTGTTCATTCCATTCCTTCAACTAGAGTCCTCTACTCCTACGTCTGTCTCACACAACTCCCAAAGGCCAACTACAACATTACCTTGAATCAACACCTCAGAAAGAATAATTTGTTGTTGGTTTTTTCCTGAGTTTCTAGATCATTTGTTTATGATTCTATTTTAGAATTCAGACATATAAACTAATAAGTATTATATAAAATTTTACTTTTCTGCCACCTATTTATTAAGCTGAATGATCTTAGTTTTGTTAATATATCTGGGTCTCAGTTTCTGCATCTGAGAAAAAGAAGAAAAGTAGATTGTCCACAGTGTTGGGAAAATTAAATGAGACAGTGTGCATAGAGTGCCCAAGAATGGCTGGCCCACTGCAGATGACCGAAATCTTAGTTCCCATCACTCTATCTAATCCTTTGCCATAACTACATCTTTGTATCTCAAACACCTAGCACAATCCCCAGACTGGCTCAATAGCACTATATTATCCCACGTAATTCCCGTAACAACTCTATTATAGTCAAGCAAAGGGTAATGGATCTTGAAAACATTTAAAATTATAGGCAAATGAAAGTTTTGTATATAGAAAAAAATAAGCAATATGTCTGTAACATTGTTGTCCCTACCATTATTTCAGAATATAAGGTAGAAGCTCCTCTGTGGAGAATTTGAACTAACGGTAGTAATGATAGGCAACTGGATTCCAAGAGTTCTGAAATGGCCTGTTTAAAATGAAATGAATTGTTTAAAATAAATATTTTTCTTCCTAAAACCCAAAGTTTTAAATGTTCACTTCCTCCTTCTGAGAAGCAGTTTCAAGTATAAGATGGGTTAACCATTTAAAATAATTCAGTATAAATACATTAAATAGCTCAAATTGACCTTCCTTTGTCCTGAGAGTAAGATGATACACGCCCTTCTAAAAAACTAAGATTTCAGCAAAAATGTTTTGTTAGAAATAAGATGTGACCCGCGGGCCTTAAAACATACATCTTAGAGGAGAGAAACCAAAAGTGCATGGGGAAGGTTTCAGGAGTCACTTTTTAAAAATTGTGACACCAGCATTTTAAAATCATGGCAACCTGACAGCACTCCTCGTATTGGATTGTGTGATTTCTGCTGCCCTCACCTCCTACAGTATCAACTGAGGTTCCCTGCAGCAACCTGGGAGCAATTTGTTTTAGGAGAGAATATAGACGAGGCCTTTGGAGGCCTCAGATCTTGTGGAAGGAGAGAGTGAATGAATGAATGAAATAATGGCATTAAGAAAACCATTCTTGGCCTCTGTGTCTTTGCATGCTTAAGGAGTGCATAGGATGATCTCTCAGGTACTCTCAGTTCTATCATTTTAAATCCATATCTATGTCAACTAGACATGTCAAATAGAAAGGAGAGAGTCCTTCTCTCCCTGCAGTTGTGTCTTCCTGCCCTTGGGAGAGAAGAGGAGGCAGGTATGGATTTCACTTCTACAGAGTAAGGTTTATTCGTGGACATTGTGGAAAAGGTGATTATCCATTGAACTGAAGTCAATATAAAACAATGTGATTGATAAATGCAAGTCTGTGTGTAAGACAAAGAACAAACTGACTTCACTAAGGAATTTGGTTTTTGCAGTGGAAGTGAGCCATTAATTACTTCTCTAAATAAATCGTGGAGAGGCAGGAATGTACAGCTAAACAGTGTTGATGAACACAGGTTTCTAACTACATCCCTTGGGTTAATTCTGGTTCTCCACCTATCAGGTAGGCTGCCTTTAGTAAGTTACTTGAACTCTTTATGTCTCGTTTCATCTACTGTGAAATAAGGACAAAAACAGTAGGTTCTCTAACAGGGTTCTTGTGAGTATTCAAAAAGCTAATGCATGTAAAATATTTATAATAGTGCCTGTTATATGATAAGTGCTTAATAAGTACTAGTTATTATTATTTGTCCTCCAATATCATTTCATTTCCATCAAACACCAGGGAAATACACCACATCAATTTTTTCAAAATGTATCACAATAGATCAATGAATTCAGACCTCGCTGGAAGAATGTGCTTGAGGGAGTGTCAACTTGTTATAAACTATCTTACTGATGATGATGGTGGTGGTGATGCTAATTCATCTATCACCTGCCTTGTGTTATAGGAACTGTCCAAGGAACTTCATATTTTTATTATTGCCTCCTACCAATAAACCTACAAAAGAAACTATCATATAAATTGAAAATCTGGGGCTCAGATATGTCAGTAAAATGCCTAGTAGTTATAAAGTTAGAATACTGAAGAACTGCAGCGCAAAATTATTCCCAAAGGCTCTGGAGCTCATTTTTTTTTTTCCATTTCAACACATAGGACATTATGGCCATGTGATTAAAGTTTAACTTGATGGGTTTTGAGAAAAAGTAATACAGATATTGAAAAGGTAGTGTTGACATAAGAAACGTCCAAACCTATAGACAATTTTTATAAGAGTTTGTTTGAGCCATGCTGATGAGATTCCAGAGAGCAAGATCTTAAATGCTCCAGAGAATAACATTTTTTCAGCTTCTTTTGTGCATTTAAAATTAAGGGGCAAACATAGGGAAGATTATGTGGAGGTGAGGAAAAGCAAGGTGGGGATTGGAGTACAGCATGGTTAACAAGACGATGTGTTCTCTTGTGGGTGGTTACAGCTTATTTCAGACGTGTATTAACCTACATGCATAGAAACAATGAACAGGGCTTGCTTAAGACAAAGATAAATCTTTTACTAAAAAGTTATATGTCTGGGGCGTGACTACCCATTCTGGCCTGCCCATCTAAGAATTTATGAGCAGATGACCCAGTGAGGTTACTTGCATAGAACCCCCCCTTTTTTTTATCCCCAATAGAAAAATTACCAGATGAGTTAAAGATTAAACATTGGCTGAGAATGGCTAAGGATATAAATATATCCCAACCTCCCCACTTCAAGGACAAAAAAGCTAGTCTAGAAGAGCTTAGCTCTTAGTTACTCTTCTGACTGTTGAGTGCCTTTTAACTCTAAATGGCAACACAGTTGGAAGAGACTTGAAAAATACCACATAATCAAGGGCTGATACAAAATGGGGAAAAGAGAGATGTAAGATCCCTCCGGAAACTAAGGAAAGACAGTGGTGAAGGAACCTAGCTACAAGCCAGAGGTCTCTGCAGTCCATCACTTCATTTCCTGGTTAGAGTGTACAGAGAAGTCAATGACAGATGACAGTGACTAAGGTTGCAACAGACATGTTGAGAATTATAACATTTGGAATAAATATATTCCAAATAAATATGCCACAGTATAATCAGTTATCTATCACTATGTAACAAACTCCTCAAAATCAGTCAAGGAAACAACCATTTATTCGCCCATGATTCTGCAATCTGGGCTGGGTTCAGCTGGGCAGTTTTCTAGCTGGTCTCTCCTGGAGTCCCTCATGAAGCTGTAATCACCTAGCAGCTCACCTGGAGCTGGATGGTCCCGTGTGGCCTCAGTCCCATATCCGTATCTGTTGGTTATGTGGGACTATCAGCCAGAGAGCCTTGGTAAACCTCTACATGCCTCTTCAACGAAATAACCTCAACTTCGAACATGGTGCTAACAACATTCTAAAGTGTAAACCTCAATGTTCTAGCACTTAACAGGTGCTGCTTTTGTCATGTGTGTTGGTGTCCTGTTGACCAAAACCAGCCATAGTGATAGGGTAGGTAGATAGATAGAAATGAGCAGGAGAAGGACAAATGTAGCCCCAATTCGAAAGTCTCTTGCTGCAGCTCCTACTTGCATCAAGACACCTGCAGCTGCCCAGCAGGACTCCAGGCTTACACATACCTCTAAATCAAAGAGACGTGTTGTGAAAAGTCAGAGAAGGGGGGAACCCATCCTGTTTGTCACCAACACCTTGCTAGCCCAACAGGATTCCTAAGGGATGTGGACTTGTTTACCTAAGCCCCTAAATCAAAGAAATGCATTGTTCCGAGAAGACATCCTGTTTATCATCACATTGTGTTTGTCACCAACACATCACTAGCCCAACAGGACTCCAGGTTTTTCACACGTCCCTTAGGGCTGTGTGAAAAATATCCCCCAAAATTAAGGGGATGTGTTTACTCAGCCCCTGAATCAAAGCAATATGACTTTGATTTTACTCGTGCCCCTAAATCAAAGAAATGCATTGCTAAAGTTCAAAGCACCAGGCACCTCAAGGATAGTAAAAGAGATGAGAGAAGGGAGAGGGGGAGGCAATTCTCCCACAGAAATAAAAGCCTCCACACAACGTAAGGCGGGGCTGCTTCCCTCTCTCGGGTCAGCCAATCCCACATCTGGGAGGGTACTTTCTTTTACTAACAAACTTCTGCTGTTTATGCTGCACAAATTCCGTCTCCTGACTGAAATATTTCCTTCAAGAAGACATGAACTGAGGTGGTTCAACGTCATTTTCCTGGTAACGATAGGACCAGGACCAGAGTGAATTTAAGAGGGACCGTTCTAAAGGTATGGATACTGGTAGGTAGAATTAACTGGGTATCATTGATGTAATAGTCTACCACAGTGGCTAAAAGAATGAACAACAACAACAACAACAACAACTATATATATATATATATATATATATATATATAATTTCTCCCATCCTAAGATAAGTCAGACCACACTAAAACAAAGATATCAACCACCACTAGCTGTGGTGAATTTCACATTCATTTTATTCATTATCAAACATAAGGTGAAACGAAAACTATTACCTGCGCTGCTTTCAGCATGGAACAGAAAATGGTATTATTCAATGTGCTCTTCAATCCTGGATCTGGAGCTAACTCACTTGGCGATGGGAGGGTGCCTAAGGGCTCTAACGCACAACCTGTAACCACTGCCTCTAGGAACTGCAGCTTATGTGTCCTGATAAAATCATGACTTCCTTTGTCTAATTAGAAATACAAGGGACATATTTCTCCCTAACTGCTGTAGAATGAGACAGCAAAGGGAAGAACAAGAGATATTTCTAAACAAACAGACTTTAAGCAAAGACTAGCAAATGTTATAATTGAAATTACAGAGTATTTATTGGGAAAGGTAAAGTGATATTTGAATACCTTGCTTAGTAAGACACTGGTTAGAATTTTTAGTGCCATCTGTTCTTGTAGGAAGAAGAAAAAAAAAACATTACTGAGCAATGCCAGAGTCTCAGGTTTAAGGAGATAATGACTACAAGAGAAATTCATCCCAAGTGGGGTAAAGATTGTGGATAAGATTCTTTTTGCTCCTTCTCTACAAAACTCAAATCAAAGAGCTCCTTCAACCATCTCTCTTCCCTGGATTAAGGTTAGTCAAATAGTGAGAGATTCTGTCTCTAGGAGAATGTAGATGCAATAACGAAATGGAACACTGGATTTTCCCCCATGGAAAGGGATGTGTGCTCTGGTTTGGAAAGAAGGATGCACTGGTGGCAGGGGAGAGAGCTTGCTGCAGATGTGCTTAGTTTCCCTCAAAGACTCACTCTCCTTTCCATTGTATAGTCTTTACCAGGAAAGGGCTGGCAGATTAAATACTGCATTTTCCAACCTGCTTTGCATCCAGGTCAGGCAATATGACTAATGACTGATCAATTGAATGCCAGTGGAAGTGAAGTGTACTACTTTTAGATCTAGACCTGACCAATAAAAAAAAAAAAAGTCATGTGATTTTTTTTCCACATCCTGCAATATTGTGATTTATAATAAGAAATATATATTTGATCCGCAACCCCATTCCTAGCACAGAGCTCCTAAAACCCTTGGAATTACCTGTGATAAGAGCAATAAGGGTATCTTTTGTTATGTTAATGAGATGACTTTTAGAAAGCCCCTAGGTAACCAAAGGATGAGACCTGGTTGCCAGGGGAACCAACCTCGTGTTTAGAAAGTTGGAACTTTCAGTAACCCTACCCCATCCCAATCTCCAGAGAGGGGAAAATGGACTGGAGGTTGAATCAATCTCCAATAGTCAATGATTTAATCAATAATGACTACATAAATAAGCTTCCATAAAAACCCAAAAGGAGAGGGTTTAGAGAGCTTTTGGGTTGGTGAACATGTGGAGGAACCGATAGAGTAGCATTCCTGGAGAGGGCACGAGAGCTCCACACCCTTTCCCCATACCTTGTCCTATGCATTTTTTCTATCTGGCTATTCCTGAGATCTCTTTTTATAATAAACCTGTGATCTAGTGAGTAAATAAGTTTCCTGAGTTCTGTGCACTGCCCTGGGAAATCAATCGAACCCAAGAAGGGGGATTATGGGGACCTCTGATCTTATAGCCAGTAGGTCAGAAGCACAGGTAACAAACAAGTCCTGCTACTGATATCTGAAGTCCAAGGAGTGGCTTGTTGGAAGCCCCAATCTATAGCCAGTCAGAAGCACAGGTAATAGTAACCTGCGCTTGTGATTGGCATCTGAAGTGTTGCAGGGGAGTCAGTCTTGTAGGCCTGAACCCTTAATCTGGTGAATCTAATGCTATGTCCAGGTAGAGAGTATCAAAACTAAGTTGCATTTTCGGACAGCATACTAGTGTCCGAGAACTGCTTGTTGTTAGTGTGGTAAGTTCCCCCCCAACACTGAATTTGGCTTTAGGAACCCAACATGCATCCTCCTCCCCTAACTTTGCTGACTCATTGACCCTCAGGTCAATCTTAGAAGCTAAGTTTTAAGGATAAATCAGCTTAGGAGCCTGAATGACTACATAGAACAAAATGCCAACCTATCCTCCTCAAGCCCTACCCACTGGGAGTTACGGGAACAAAAAAATAAACTCCTATAGTGTTAAACCACTGAAATGCTTGATTTTGTTTTCAAAGATGGCATTGCTTTAACTAATATGTGGGGATGTCAGGAATTTTAGCCACACTGGAATTCTGATGTGAAATGAATTAAACTAAGTGACTTGGCAAATGGAGCAGGTGGGAAGAACGGATGTGCAGTTACAGGGATCAAAGCCAAAAGCAGGATCTTTGCAGGCAGATAAATCTGGCTTTGAATTCAAGATCACAATTTGTGGAGAAGTGGAGTGATGCTACAACGTAACATTCTTTATTGACTTCCCACGAATTGCCTGACACTGTTATAAGCGCTGGGGATATAACAGCAAATGGAATACAAAATTCCCTATCATTTTGTGTTTATATTCTTGTCAGGGAGGTGGATCATATACATATTAAAAAAAAAAAAGGATGGTACAATGTCAGGTAATGACAGGAGCTACGAACAATAATGAAGAACAAAGAGATGGAAGGGCAGGGTGGGCTACATGTGACAGAATCATATTCAGAGAGGGCTTTGCTAAATAGGTGACATTTGATTAGAAATGTACCCGAAGTGAGGGAGTGAGCCCAGTTGCTATTGAGAGGATAGAGCTCCAGGTAGAGGGAAGAATAATGACAGATGACTAGCGTATCAAGAAACGGCAGAGGCCAGTACTGCTGGAATCAAATATGTAAGAGGAAAAGTAATGATGTAGGGGATTTTTTTCTGTGAGTGAGTGCCGGGATCGTGTCTCGTGAAACCGAAGAATGGAAACATGGACCAGGGAGAGGCAAGGGGTTACAAAAGAGGGTGGTTTGTTAAAAAGCAAAGGAATGCAGCTCCTGAGTGGGAGGGGGTTCCTGAATGGGATGCCCTCTGACTGAGGCAAAAGCTCTTACTTTTGTACCTTCCCTGGCTTGTTTGGGGAAGGGGAGCTGGCTGGCGCCTTTTAATGGAATTCATCTATCAAGTTCGTTCTCTTAGCCCATCCTTAAGAGATTAGCAAAATAATCCATTCCTATCGATCTGATGATCTGCTCCACTTGTCCGATCAAAAGGAATTTATGAGATAATTTATTAACCTCAAGGCACCGGTACATTTTGTCCTGGAGTGAATGAGTTACTTCAGAACCTGGAGTTTTACGATATGGCTGTCTTTTGTTTATTCCACCAGGGACCTTCCTATTTGCTTAAAAACATGCTAACTAACCTGTCTCAGTAGTAGAAATGAGATCAGCAAGGTATCCAATGATAAGATCATGTGGTACTTTGCCTTAATTCAGATCTCCAAGAAACAGAACTTAAAACAAGAATTCGTGTGAAACTGATTTACTAAGGGGGTCTTCTCAAGAGAATGATAGGAGGTAAGCAGTATAGCATAAGAAAGAAAACAAAATAAAACAAAGGAAGACTGAGCTCCACTAAGGCTTAGCTTCAGCCCAAAGCCACAGGGAGCTCTGGAGAATGAAGAGTGCCACAGAGCTGGGCCCTCTTTGTACCAAAAGAAATGAATAGCTTTTTGTTCTCTCCTATCATGGGTCATTACTAAAAGGCTGTTCCTGGGAAAAGGGGGACATAACGTCCTAGGTGAGGCAGCTCCTGTACAGTCAAGTGCAATGCTGAGGGAAAATGGGCAGCCCTGAGCCACTGCAAGAACACTGGCCTGGGAAACGACACCTGGGTGAGGCACTAAGAGCATCCCCCACATTCCACCCCTTGTACCCCTCAGATCCACTTGTTTCTACCATGAACTTCACTTACCCAGACGATATTTGTCCAGGATTCTGATTAGTTACAATTTCAACGGAAGTTTACACAAGGGGAGCTCGTGCTGCTGCTGTTGGTTCCATGGCTGTACCTGATATTCATCATCTCCCTCCTTCATTACCAATTCTCCATCCTCCCTCCCCCGGCCCCTCCAGCACTTACGTGGGAATGCTGTCCTGCCTGGCAGAGTGGCGCTCGTCTGAGAGGTCTCTGAATCTCTTTTCAGAACTTGGTGGCTGCACCTGCATATTCCAGTTAAAACTGTGCATAAGACTAACAAGAAATGCCCCCGCCTATCAACCAATTATCAAAAATAAGTAGCAGCAACCCAATCTCCTCATGATGACCAAGGCCAATCACCCCCGCCCGTAACCCTAGTCTTTGCCTCCTGATCTACTAGCACAAAGTGTCCAAAGAAACCTGGTGGCAGTGGTAGCTGTAAGTTTAGCGGAACTCTTACTGTGTCCCCTGGGAGAAGTACCCTTCCTCCATGGGACTCAGGACCTCTGGAGCAGGGATCAGCAAACTTTTTCTGTAAAGAGCCAAAGAGTAAATATTTTCGGCACTGAAGGCCTCATACATACTCATATGTCTGTCTCTGTCACTATTCCTTTTTTTATATATAACTTTTTAAAAATATAAAAACTATTGTCAGCTCATGGGGCTGTGAGAAAACAGTCTGTGAGCAGGGTTTGGTCCCACTGGCCCTGGTTTGCTGACCTCTGCTCTAGACCCACCGGGCCACAAGTTGTGAAGAACAGGAAATAGAAAGGACGACGAGGGAGTGAGGAGGAGGTCACTCCGACTTCTACCCCGAGGTTCTTGGATCCATATATTCTGCCTACTGGAAACATAAATAACAGCCTGATGAGAAGCTGCACCTGCTGTGGGGTCTATACATAGTTCCTCATCCGTAACCCACTGTGCAAGCACTGGGGTGCCTGCGGCAATCAGGGACAGATGCTGGCTGATGTCGACTGGCCAAGTCATCTCGTCCATTTGGTTATTTAGTGCCTCTTTTGTAGTGAATGTTCTCTGGGGGCATTCAAATACAATACAGACCATCATATTTACTTGCTCTTAGAATTTGATAATACAAAACAGCTACAGCTTCCCCTGAGCTATCAGGCACCTTCATTCTTATCGTTAGATATTTTGAGAAAGATGAGGGCATGGTGAAGACCAGATGAGAAACTTCACCTCACCAAACTCAACTGCTCTAGTGTCCCCCTTGTGTCCTTTCGTTAGCCTCTGTTTGCAGCTCCCACAGTCCTCCTGCCACCCAGACTGGTGTCGGATGAAACACAGGATACCCAGTGAAATCTGAATTTTAGTTAAACAAATCATTTTAGTATGTGTAGGCCCCATCCAAAATTTGGGACGTATAGCTACTAAAAGATAACTTGTTGTTCAGCTGAAATGCTAACTTAACTGGTCATTCTGTATTTTGATTTGCTAAATCTGGCAAACCTTTGTATCTAAATACCACTGCTGCTGCTGCCCTCCTCCATGCCCTCAGGCACTCTGTCTTCATTTCAGTTCTCTAGTCGGATTTCAAACTCTCTTAACCCCTTGTGGTTTCCTAAACATTCTTTCATACCCCTCCACCTCTGCCTGCCCTTGAGAGCTCCTCCATCTGGAGTCCCCTTCCCTACACACTCCTATATAGAAGGAAATCCAAGGCATGCATGAAAGCCCAGCTCAAATGCCCCACCTCTGTGAAGCCCTCCCTGGTTCTCCCTGTCAAATCCAACCACTTTTTCACTTTGCTCCCATAGCAATATGTACCTATAGGCTGATATGTACTTCATTCAGCCTTCCATTTTTATTAGTTGTGTGTATACTTTTCTCTTTCATCGGATTTTTAGCTCTCCACTCCCTTTTTCCTATTGTCTCATCAAAACCATGCACAGCATCTTGAATATAAAAGATAAAACATATTTTCCTCTTTCGATGGGATTAGACCACAATGTGTCAGTATAATCTGGCCACAGACTAAACACGAAACCTGGTTCCACCGATAACAATCTGCATCAGTTGTAAAACTGACAGCCACTGTGGTTGTGTTTTGCTCTGTTTGGCAGACAGCTTTAGAGATAGTCTAAAATCCAAGGCCAGAGCAGTTGTATATGAGACAGGCTGATGTCATGCCGGTTTTTTAAAGTAGTGATGAAAAATCCCTTAACAATAACAACACAGTGGAAAACTCAACATTTGAAAGTACAACCATTAATAAAGTAAAACGGTTTGGGAAACACACAGTAAAGGGTGTGATTATGTCACAATCACATGCAAAACCCCTCACACTGCATTTTAGAAACAGTGAGTGTTACTGAGGGGAAGACAATCGTGGGTTTGCTCTCTGCTATGATCAAAGCAGCCTGTTTATGCTTTGTGGTCTTTGATCACACTTAGCTTTTAATCAGTCATATAGATAGGCCTCCCAATTCTAAGAAGCGCTGCTGGAGAATTTTTTAACCAACAATACTGGTCATAAGTAGCATTAAATTAAGAAAGCAACACATCTGGACAGGTTGTGAAAAAAGAACCTGTCCTAGAATATACAGATTTGGGGCAGAGTTCCAAACTTCCTAACTCAACAACTGTGGGAAATTCCACTAACGTCCATAAACTTTACTCATGTAGAGTAAAGTAGCATTTAGCAAATACTACTTTAGCATTTACTAAAGTAAATGCTTCACGTAGCATTTAGTAAAAAACAGTACAGGAAAGACATTAAAAATAAAAGGGAAAAGACAGTTGTATTTAGAGGTTAAATTAATTTACAACAGAAAGTTTTATCCTGAAAGACCCTAGTAATACTATTTTGATAACTGTGGTCATTACCAAAGTCTTCACAACCAAGTAATCTGGTGGGAAGAAGGTTTTCTTCAGCATCTGTCCATGAGGCCATTGGACAGCTGTTAGAAGGCAAGTGCTTCCGTGCGGGCTTACTAGCCTTACCCCTGCTTTTGAGGAAATGAGGTATGTTCATCTATACTTCCATTAGCAACTCCTCAGAGCTGGGACCTTGGTACCAACTCTGGAGAGAACAGCATGGTGCTTTTCCCTCCAGCAACTACCTGGTGTTTCGTTCCTCAGGCTCTTCTCAGATGACACTAGTCAACGTTCCTTGAAGATGGAGTGAATGAGTTCTGTTGATAGCAAATGACAGGCCTCCAGCTTTAGTGAAGTAGGAAAAAAGGAAAATGATTCCTTTTTATTCCATCTAGTAGTGGGGAGGTGAGGGGAACAGACAGAGAATATCATTAGTTTTCCTCCTGGCTGGGAAGAGTTTCTCACAACTCTAATCAACAGAATGCTTTTTTCATAGAGGCTGTGGAATGACAAATGTGTCCAACCACTCAGGTTCAAAATAGGTCACTTCTTTGGTGCAAAATTGCTTTGAGGGTTGAAAACAACGGGTGGGGAATAGATTTGTCTGGCAGAGTGTACACTGGGGACTAGACCTATCTATATCTGCTATTATGTTCTTTTAGAAATTCTGATAACCTACAGTAAGTATCTTTGCACAGATTTGATCGAGCCCCACTCTAGCCCTAGAGCCTGGCACGGGGCCTTATACAACCTGTGGGCTCAATAAATATTTTGTCTAAAAGGACAAAAAAGAAATAAACAAACATCACCAAAAATAAATAAATAAATAAAAGACACATAAAACTCACTTCTCTCTGGAGGAGATTTTCTCCCCAGGGAAACAGCTGGTGTTTCAAATATTGGGACGTGGCCTTGAGATATCTTTCTCTCTACTTAATATGCTTACCCTTGTTTAAAGTGCAATTCAATCACTTTCTGTGTATAAAAATAGTGACATTCAATTCTATTCACTCCTACATGGTCTACCCAAATAAAGGAATAACTTCCCCATGATTATAAAAAAAAATGAATATTCTAAAGCAAAAATATAATTGGCTTTGAAAGAGAATCAAAACACATTCAAATAAATGCAATACGAGTCCCTCTACAGCCACTAGCTTGTGTCCCTCTTTTTTCCAACACACATGTAAGATTAAATGGGGCAACACAGATTTGGTGTGCCCACTTGTTTGTGGAGAAAGAAGTACTCCAGCATTTATCCATTCACAATGAGTAAAGCCTTGTCTGAATCAGGGTCTCTGTCTACCTAATTTACTGAAATAAGATTTCTCGTTTCTCTCTACCATGACCGTATCTGTGGCTTAAGTGCTCTCTGCATTAAACACCTCATCTCTTTATTTTTTCCTCTCAACCTTTATTATCCACTACATTGTCAGAACCTGCACTCAGCCTTTGGAGTAAGAAAAAAGAGATAAATATGACATGACAAAGGTCTGTGGAGGACAAGCAAAATAGTAAAAACAAAAACAAAAAGTCCCTGAGGGCAGCTATCACGATTCCTTCGGCTTTGTACCCCAGTACCTATCTCAGTGTCTGGTGCTGCATCATAAGTATTGATGGAAACAAATCCTTCCTAACAAAGATCCATAAATATGCCCCAGCACAGAGAAAAGATCTAGGGGCCCTTTCAAAGAAGCTGAGGCCTGAAGGATGGGTCAACATGAAGAGGAGAAGGACACGCCATGGAGAAGTAGCATGTGTAAAGGCAGGAGAAATGAGAGGTTGGTGCACGGTGGGTCCAGAGGGTGCAAAGTAACTGGGTATGGCCTGTGTATTGGTATCAGCTGTGTTGGGAGGAACAGCAGGAGATGAGCAGGAGAGGGGAGGTAGGAGACATAGTCAGGGGACTCGATGTTGGTTTAAGGAGTTTGAACTTCATCATGATTGGACTTGTAACATGTGACTGTTATATATCCCAGATTAAATGACAATCTCCTTGGGGCCAACTGCTCTATAAGAGTTCACTTTTTTGTGCCCTAGATGAATAATACAGTGCTTTGCACAGAAGAAAAGCGTCATCGACACCAACATCACCGGCACTATCACCATCTTCGAACATTTTCTGAGTTCTTACTCTGTGCCAGAGCAACTAAGATTTCTAACTAACTTTGACTTCAAATTCTGTGCCTCCTCTACTCAGCCTGTCTTCAGATATATCTGTTGATTTATTGAATTTGTGGTTTTTCCTCCTTCCCCAAATAATTGTACTTGATGATCAATTTAACTCTTACTAAGGTTCCTTTTCACTTCTTTGAAGCTAACAGCGTGATGAGGTGGAATAATGTGGACAGAGCATGACCATAGGTCAGCCTAGCCACTGACGTCTGCGATAGGTCTGAGCCCCACCCACCCCCACCTCCATCACTCATCATATACATTTATTCAAGTAAATCAAAAAGTGCAGAAGTCTGAGTGCATTTCACCAGCTTTCTCTTTTCTTCACCTCCCCCAAAATTGACAGGTATCATTAAAACCTCCTCCATAAAACTTCTTAGCAGTTAACTAAGTCCCGATCTCTAAGGGAAGGATAAATGAAGGCACTTTTTTTTTTTTAATGTATAAACTGAATCTTCAGTGGTACAGCGTTGGAGGTTGCCATGGAAACTTTTCTCTCTCCTTCCCACTGTTTTTGGCGAGGTTTTTTTTTTTTCTTTTTTTCTTTTTTTATTAAACAAAACAAAACAAAATTTAAATGCCCTCCTTAGCCCCATCTCCATTTCCAGCAAACTCAGATCTTTCTTCCAAATGTCTTATGGCCCAAGTCACCAGCAGCTCCCAATACACTGAACACTGAGAAAAACATGTACTTTAGTTCCTCAGTATTAAGAAGTGAGGACTGAATTCATTCACTCACTCATTCACTGCATGTAATCTAGGACTCCTTCTGTACAAAGGTCTAATTTAGGCCCTTTGTGAATACAGACTTGTAAAAAGGCCCTTGTTTAAAGGAGTCAACCACCCAGTGGGAGAGAGAAAATGAGTACCTGGCTGCGATTTTAGGAAGAATATGAGAGAATTTCAAAATGCTATAAGGGTTCACTGGAACAAAGCAATTATATCCAGTTAGTGCCAGCAGGTAAGGCTTCTTGGAGGAAGTAGCATTGAAATTGATCCTTGAAAGCTGACTAAGAATTAAAGGGCAGGAGGTCAGGTTTAATTATACTGGGTCTTCTATGTCAGGTTGAAGAGCCTGGTCTTTACTTCCAGAAAAGGTATTTCTGAGTCATGGTGTGACATGACATATGATGTAATATATCTAGATAATAATTCTGAAAGTGTAGTACACTTCTGAATTGGGAGAGAACCTGAGGGTTTGGGAGGATAGAGATGAGAAAAACAGGGAATTTAGAAGGATCAATCAGTGGGGGTGTATGACAATACTTCATTTCCTATATATCAAGCTTGAGATAGAAAAGATTGGTTTTCCCCAAAATTAAATGATAAGATGGTGGGGGGAAACACATAAATATTTCTTGTAGCAATGCTATATAAGATCCTAACCAAGGATAGAACTAAACCTTTTCTAAAGTATAATGAGTTTTAGCAGGGAAGGCCCTGGTTCTTTCTTGATAAATAATGACTAAACTTTTCTATATGCATACTAGCTATTTTCCTCATTATTTTATTTAGCCATATATTTTGTACCACATTTATTTCATGGTAGAGATTAGAAACCAAAAGCGACTCTTAAATAAAGAGTGCTTAAATCCTGCTCTCCCTACCTTGTCATTTCATTGAGGCAAAGGGCAGAAACTCATTTATCTCGAACTCATTAATTCCTGGTACTTAGCAAGTATCAGCAAATATTTGTGTATTGCGGCAAAAATGTTTCATGAACATTCAGCTAAGATGCTGACCCTAACGTAGTTCTAAAGGTCTCCTATACAAAAAAAACAGGAAAAAACAAACAAACGAAAAAAATTATCCTGCTGGCTCTTATGAACTCCTAAAATTTAACCAAAGAGCTATGATATGACTTGGGTTATGTTAGTGGTTCCCAGCCTGGGTTGCCTAAAATTGAAGTATTTTTTAAACAAAGGAAAATAGGTTTTTCAAGAGCAAATTTTTGATGTATTTAAAGCCTAATTGAAGTTCTCTATTTACATTTGTCGAAACTAGAAATGTTCTTGCTTTGCATGGGATATGATCATCTCAGGGTGGTTAAACTGCTTATATATCATGTTGATCAGGAGCTTTATCTGGCAGCTGTTTAAATCCCTGGTTAATGAAAATGGGAAAACAAATTAATTATTACTTAATATATGTAGTTAGCTTGATAGTGAAATCTTTCAGAACAGTGAATCCACAAGGATAGAAACATAAAAATAAAATGATCCTTAGGTATAAAAATCTGAGAACTAGAAAATTCTTGTGACAGTTCAACCAAGTACCTATTATTTGCATTATCATATTAAGAATAATTCATCTTTTATAGGCACTGGAACAGGGACATGGGGAAGATAAGCTTTGATGTAAAAGGGGTGGGTGGGGAGTAACTACAGCAGGACTTGATGTATGGCCAGGAATACCTGGGGCATTGGGCTTCTGAGCAGCAAAGAAAACTTAGCCTCTTTCATAATTTAGCCTTAAACCGGCCTTGGTCTAAAGGAAGTATTTGCATATCATTAAAATAGCAGCAAATGGCAGCTCTGCACATAAAATGGATGTGACTGACAGATTAAGTGGGAAGAAATCTCAGAATTATTTCGCCATGATGGTTGTGACACAGCTTAATAGAAAAGACCAGCGAATTTCCAAATCAAGCTGGGATATCAATCAAGTCTAGTAACTTCTGATTCAGGACTCAAAATCAGGAAGTAATAAATTCTAACGGCTGCTGACTTACTGTGTGACCTTAGGCAAGTCATTGACTTCTCTGTGCTTCAGCCACTCCTCTTATAAAATGGATGCAGCTCATTCTCCTCTCTTATTGACAGGAGACAGTGGAGAAAATTTATGCACGACTCTTCTGAGTTCTGAGCAAGATATTTAGATTCCTACTGGCTCCAAAAGCTAATAGCTTTTTTGCCTTGGGGTATTTACCTTAGTTGATATTTCTACAGCTTTGCTAATACCAGGGAGGCCAGCTATGTCTAGACTTCTTCAGGCCATTTCATGTTGCTGTTACAGAGCAAATTATTAAAGGGAATTCACAGTTTAAATGCATCACCTTTCAACCACAACATTAAAAATGACACCAGCTTCCTTAAATTTATGTTGTCATTTTCTTTCAAAGAGCTCTAAGCCCTTTTCGCTCATTTTGACCTCACAACATCCCAAAGAGAGACTTGTACTAAAATCTCCAATTCCCATTACAGATGGTGAAATTTAGAATCAGAGATAGATAACTGGTCCAGGGAGATGAAATAAATTTCCAGTAGAGGTGAGATTAGGACATACATCTCTTGACTTTCTGCCCCGTAGGAACAGGTTGCTCGGTAGAATTCAACTGAGAGACACAGAAAGGTGTGCGGCTCACAGAATAGGTCTCTTATAAGCTTCTTAAAGTGCCTTATATTTGTCCTGACCCTACCTTAGGTTGTTATTGTAGTTAAGAGTTACTGTACCTCTTGCCAAACATCTACAGCTCATTTAATTCTCACAATCGTTCTAGAGATGTGGGAAAGGACATATAGCAAGGTTAAATAATTCACCCAGGGCCAGACAGCTAGTGGACTAAGCAGGAAAGGTCTTATTAAAGGGCAAATGTGTATCTAGGTAAATTGACTTGTGTTGGGAGTGGTAGGGTGGCTTACCGGAAAAGCGGAAAACTCTGAAATCAAGTAGATCTGAGCTCCAAACCTAACTCAGCAATTCAGGAACCATGAAACATTTGGTAGGTTACAGGTCAAAAACAAAATGCAAATTGAATCGTGTTACTCTCTGCTTCAAACCATGTTCTCTTTTCTCATTGTTCTCGGTTTCTGCATGTTTCATCTTTCCTGTTTCTCCAGCGTCATCTTCCATCTGTATCCTCCTTGCTCCCTGGGTCAGAGCATGCACCACCACCTTTCAGTTTCTCAAACAGGCCATAATCTCTCTCCTACCTCAGAGCCTTTTCACATCCATTTATTCAGTCTGTTAAAGAGAAAACCACAGGCCCAAAATGGTATCACGTAGGCGAAAGCCCATGATACTGGACTTAGATTTAACACGTGACCTAATTGATCTTTCCTAAAAATATACCCTTAAATCAGTCTGGAATTTTCTGATGAAGCATCAGTAAGGTAATTGGTCACCTGGGCCCTCTCCATTCCCCATAGAAAGAAGAGGCAATCTATGAGATAAAAACCCTTGGGGCTCCCTTCATCCCCCACAAAAAAATTGTTTTGGTCTCAAAAAAATCCATTCTTTCCTTTTGTGAATAGCCCTCTTGCCCCACCCATCTTCCTACAAAAACCCTCCACTTAGTACTATGCCTTGTTTGGAGTGCTCTTCTACGTGCTAGATGGGATGCTGCCTGATAGTTGCTTAATGAGACCAATTAGATCTTCAAACTGACTTGATTGTACTTTGTTTTTTAACATGTCATTCACACACTTTTACTGAGCACCAACCATTTGCTAGGTATTATTCCAGGCACTGAAAATAACCTAATGACAAAGACAGAGAAGCTCCTGCCCCCTTGGTGTTGATAGTCCCACAAGACTTTGGAGAAACAGGCAGGCTTCGAGTCTTTGGAGTTTTATAAGACAGCGAAAAGAATTTGGAGTTTGTTCTAATTGGAATGTAAAGCCAGGAAGTAACTTGATCTGATAAGTATTTTAAAAGCTTTCACCCTTGTTTCCAGTGTGATGACAGCCAGAATTACTGTTGTTATTTTGATTCTCTCTTGCTTTAATTCTGGAAGACAAAAATCTTGTCAACCTAGTGACAAAAATTTCAAGCCACTAGAGGGAATCCTTTATAAAAGGACATCAACAGAGCATGGTCTTGTTGGCTTTCAGAGTCTACTTCCTCCAGATAATTTCTACACTAAAACTAATTGACTATTTAGCCAAGAATGTTTGTAAGGCAGAGACCCCCTGAGGTAAGTTGAAAGGGAGTAGAAAAGAAACAGTGCTCGTCTGTAAATAGAGAGATGATTTATAAGCAATCATATCCCTTTCCTCTCTAAGCCTTTTCTATCCCTCTCTAATCATAGACTACTTTAGAATGTGAGGAATAATCAAAATCCATTTGATTCTTTTATGCAAGGAAGTAGGCAGCTTTCACATCCTCTTGTAATAAAGTGGACTATTTCCCTGCCTCCTCTGCCCTTGGGGAAATATTATTCTCTCCTGCAAAGAACATGGGTTTTGGACTGTGAAGCCCTTATTCATGTCCCAATTTCAGTATTAGCTGCTAAACTTGGGTAGGTTACTTCTCAAAAAGTTGGAAACAGGTATTTAAACAAAAACTTATACATGAATATTCATAGCAGCACAATTCACAATAGCCAAAAAGTAAAACATAACCCAAATATTCATTAGATGATGAATGGACAAACAAAATGTGGCATATCCATACAATGGAATATTAGTCAGCCATAAAAAGAAATGAAGTATTGATACATATACAACAGAGATGAAACTCAAAAATATTATGTTAATTGAAGGAAGCCAGACACAAAAGGTCATATAGTGTAGGATTTAATTTATATGAAATATCCAGAATAGGTGAAGCCATAGAGACAGGAAGCAGAATAGTGGATGCCGGGGGCTGGGAAAGTGGCTGAGGAGTGACAGCTTAATGGGTTCAGGGTTGCCTTTCTGGTGATGCGATGTTTTAGTGCTAGGGAGGGGTAATGACTGTGTAACCTTGTGAACATGCTAAATGCCACTAATTTGTATATTTTTAAATAGTTAATTCTATATTATGTGACTCTTTCCTCAGTTTTAAAAACAGTGGGGAGTTCCGGGAGCCAGGAGACTTCCCCATTTTTAATACCGTTTTCCCCCCAAAATAAGACCTAGCCGGACCATCAGCTCTAATGCATCTTTTGGAGCAAAAATTAGTATAAGACCCAGTGTTATTTTAACATAATATAAGACTGGGTCTTATATAATTAATATAATATAATATAATACCTGGTCTTATATTAATTTTTGCTCCAAATACGCATTAGAGCTGATCTGGCTAGGTCTTATTTTCAGAGAAACACAGCTAGTTAGAGCCCAAATTTGGCATGAAAGTTACATTTGAAAACTGTTTCATGGAAAACTAGAGTTACTTGTGCCCAAATTTGGCATGAAAGTTACATTTGAAAACTGTTTCATGGAAAACTAGAGTTACCTTGGGAATCCTAGGGTAACTACTTTTCTGCTTTATACCTTGATATCCCGTGTAAGATTTAATATCTGCCTTCCATAGGATTCTCTGTCTGTAGGAATTTTTTTTTAATCCATATTTATAGCAAGCTGTCTTTATCTGCTTTTAAACCAATGAGGTTACGAAATGATAAGCTAAGGACTTAACTTGAACTTGGGAGTGTATATTTTATATTTAAATGATCTCTAATGTTTAAAAGAATTTGACACTTGAAAGGATCTTATGGATTAGCCTTGTGTTCACTGAATAATTGATATTAGACTTGTGATTTCTATTTGAAAAGCATAATGTATTTAATCTTGGTAAACAGTTTTAGAGTCACTGCATATAATCTATTATTTTTTCTGAAATTGTTTAAGTATTTGGGAAGGTTTTGTTTGTTAGCATACATTTGAACTGTTTAAGTAAGAAATAGAATACATGAAGTTTAAAATATTTGAAAGGACTTAATAGACCGAGTTTGTAAATCAAACACAATTAATCAAAATGATTGTCAAAATTTGTTTGATTTATAAACAGGATAATAAGATGAACCAAGAATCTTAAGGAACAACAAAAAAAACATAGTTTCTGAATTTGTAAACTTAATAAATTGAAAAATTACTTTTAAAAATAACCAAAAATAGCCTTTTACTGTGCAAAAAAAGGATCAGCCCGGAGGAAATCTACAATTTCGTTTTGACAGTTTCCATTCAGTAAAACCATCCACACTCTTTCTCATCTTCTCTCTCATCAATGCACATACATGTGGCCTCCTTTATCCAGGCCCATATCTAACTTTTAGAGCTCACCTTCTAAACACAGAGTAGTACCGCAATATGATTCTGTAATCATGTGCCCCCATGACTTTGCCTCTCTTTTCTCATAATATAATTTATAGCAATCTTAGTTTCCACTTGAAGGAATGCCAAAAAAAAAAAAAAAAAAAAAAACAAAAAGTGCTCCACTTTCCCCTTCTCTACATAGACTCAGAGTATTCAGAGCAGTCATCATGAATTGATCACAGCACACTTTCCTTCAGGACCTGCCTATTGCCTCAGAATCTTTCTCAAAACAGCCTTTTAGGTAACTGCTACCAAATTACCAGAAATAATGCACCAAATGAAATTTGTTTATCACCCCCAGTCTTCACTCCTGAATTATTTTGTCAGCCCCAATTCTCCATCCTATATCCCTTAAGAAGTATAATAAAACTAACACTCTGCACCCCATCTGATATACGTGGTTGCCTGGCCAGGCTCCGTACAAAAAGTAACTGCTTCACAACACCTCTGCTCTATGCTCACAATCTACCCCTCGGCACAGAACACATTCAAATTGATACTGAGAATATCCAGAGCTAGGCAACTCCAAAATGGGCCCTATTCTGTTGCAAAAAGTCCAGAAAACAGGACAGTCTCTTTCTAGGGGCCAAAGATGCCAACTCCTCCATGCTAGGCCTATCTCCAAGTTGTCTTCATGTCTGAAGGATGAAAATAGTCCATGGTATCATTTCACTTTCCAGACTAATTAAATGGAATCATCTTGAGGACCTATTGTTCCCTAGGCAGTCTTTTGGAGGAATATCGTATAAAAGCTCTACTCCAGTGGATTATGACGGTGTGTTAATCTATCATCAGGATGCATTACCAGTAATTTTTTAGCTACATTAGTGAGTACACTGAGGTTTACTATAAAGGTCAACCACATCATCAAATGAGTTTCCAACTGACAGGATCACTTAAAATTATGGCACAAAGAGTCCAGAAGCAAATTCATTAATGGATTTTATTCTCAAGACAGCCCCATCAATGGTTCCTAGAATACTTAACTAATTCTGCACTGTAATTCCAGACACCACTAGATTTGCAATCCCTTTCTCCAGCATTCAACCCCCTCGCCCCCCCATACACACCCACAACTTTTGCGTCTATTTCTAAATGGTTCTTTATCTCCAAGTCGCTTAGTTTCACAAAGTCTTTTTTATTCCGTGAGGTGTTGTTGTTTTTTTGTTTGTTTGTTTTTTTTTTCAGATTATTCAAGTATAAAGTGGTAGACCCAGGACTGTGATGTGGTATCCAAAAGTGAAACATATTGAAAACTTTCTTTCTAGAACACCTGGGCATATGACAGTGATTTGTTTACAGCTCAAACTATCTCTTTAAGAAAATAATGTTTTTTTATGTAATTTTGTTTGTTTACATAATTCAATCTAGTATTTATGTGTATATAGTTTAGAAACAGAAATACGGGAGTGGTTTCTAAATAATTTCAGCTGGAGAACTGCCCTTTAAAAGTTAGAGATGTTTGCTTCCAGCCATGATGGAGTAACTGGTACAGGACTTACCTTCTTGCTATAAACATCTAGAAAACTGGACAAAATATATTTTCCATTATTATATAAGCAGGGCAAAGCTGTGATCATGGGGGAAAAAAAACAGGTGAATCATCTAGTCTTTCTGCCTGGAGGCACTTTCAGGTCCATGGACGGGGAAGAGAAACTCAAAAAGATCTCCACAGTCCCACTTAGTCAAGGAGACAGAAATCAGAGTCAGGGGATGGAGGTGGCTGGAATACATAGGGAGCTGAGTACCAGAAAAGAGAGTGCTTCACTAAGCAAGAATTCCAAAGAACTTCATGAAAGTCCCCTAGAAAATCTGGCTTACTGCTAAGCTGCTCGTACTTAGGCTGATCCTCCCTGATACAGGGTAGAGAACAATAACCTGAGAATGGAAGGGAACCAGGGATCTGTGGGCACTCCAAGTCCCAGCGCTCAGGAGTATGACATCTGAGTTTCCAACAGCCAGAGTGGAGATCCCACTGAACACACAGGGCACATAGAAAAGACCCCAGGAAAGCTTATAACTTTGTATTAGGAGTATAGTTACTTAGAACTAACTATCCTTCCTCTAAACCTGCCATAACAAAGCTTAACGATTAGCCTTGAAAGAATGAAACTGATTAGCAAGTAACTTAACTTGAGGCAATAATACCTGAAAATTTTAACTATTTGGTGAAAACTATAAATCTACAGTTGCAAGGCTCTCAATGAACACCAAGGAAAATAAACCACTGATAAAGAGAAACCTTAAAAAAGGCAGCTATAGAAAAAGAAATATTAGATACATGTGAGTATCAATAAGAATGGTTCATATCACATCAGAAAAAAAATGCAGACTATCAGACAATTATATATACTGTACGATACTAAGCTATAATATAATATAAATTATATTATATATAAAATTATATCAGCCAAAAATATTCTTCAAAATAAAGGTGAAATAAAGACTTTGACAGATGGAAGCCAAGAAAATTCATTGCCGGCAGATCTTCACTATAAAAAATAGTAAAAGAAAATCTTGCAGCAGAAGGAAATAATACCAGATAGAAACTAGAATCTAAAAAAGAAATAACAAAATAGTCACCAAAATGACAAATATGTGAGTAAATAGAATAATTATTTATAGACATGATACAATCCCAATAAGAATCCCAGCAAGCTTTTTGTAGAAATTGACATGGCAATTCTAAAATCTATACAGAAATGAAAAGAACCTAAATGAGCCAAACTAATTTCGAAAAATAAGAAAACTGTATAACAAAGTGATATAACAAGAACTATACTCCTTAATTTCAAAACTTAATATAAAGCTACAATAATCAATAGTATGAGATTGGTGAATAAAAGATATCTAGAGGAAAGGGAGAAAAATAAAGAATCAAAAAAATATACCCACGCAAACATGGTTAAGGTTGGTGCTAGAGAACTGGATATCTGTTTGGGGAAAGAAAACAATCTCGACCTTTAGTGACACCATACCCCAAAATTAACTTGAGATAGGTCATTGACCTAAAAATAAAAACTGAAACTATAAAAGTTATAGAAGAAAACACGTGAAAAAATCTTCACTACTTTGGGGCAGGCAAAAATTTCCCAGGAAATGCATTAACCAGAAACGGAAAAAAAGTAATAAAGTAGACTTCTTCAAAGTTAAGGGCCTCTGCTCTTTGAGAGACAACTTTCAAAACATAAAAAGTCAAGCACCAACTAGAGAAAATATTTACAATACATGTATATAGCAAGAGACCTAAACCAAAATATACACAGAACTCTTACTACTCCATATTAAGAAAATAAACAACTCAACAAAAGAAGTGGACAAGAGTTGAAAAGGTATTTCATAAGGCTTGAGGACCAATGTCCATTAAGCCCATGAAAAGATGTTCAATATCATTAGTCATCAGGGAAATATAAATTAAAACTACAATAAGATAGTTCTACATACCCTGACTAAAAAGAAAAGGACTTATCAAGTCTTTGGGAGGATTTGGAACAGTTGCAACTGGTGGGAATATAAAAGGTTATGATCACTTTAGAAAACAGTTTGGCAGTCTCTTGTAGGGTTAAACCTATAATTACCACTTCACCCAGCTATTAAATTCCTAAGTATTGACTCAAAAAAAAATGAAAAGAATACCTCCATATCAAGACTTTTACACAAATGTTCACTACAACTTTATTCTTAATAGCTAAAAACTGGAAACACTGACATCCATGAACAAGTGAAATGGATAAACATGTTGTGGTCTTCTAATACTTATAAGAAATTCTGGAACAGGCCAATCTGATTGCAGTGACTGATAGGTGAACTGTGTTTACTGAGGCCAGGGGTGGTAGGGATTAACTGCAAAGTGGTATGAGGGAACTTTAAGAGTAATGGAAACGTCCTCTATCATGACTGGGGTGGTGGTTATATAGGTGTATCGATTTGTCAAAACCCACAAACTGTACCGTCAAAATTGATGCATTTTACTGAATGTAAATTACACATATGGGTATTAAGTAAAGTATTTTTTTAATCTTCTATGTAACCCCAATATATAAACATATAAAAGCAGAGAGTCAGTGTCTGATAAGAGGTAAAAGTCTTGCAGACTCAACCACTGGAATGCCCCTTTATATAGTTTCCCTTAAGGAAACGAAGAATCATGAGGGCCTGATTGAATACAAAATGGAAACCTACACCCCACAATTATCTATTTAAGGGATGGCCATAAAGAAATTTAATCATTTGTCTTTTATCATTTCTATATTTCTTTTTAATATGAATAATCAACAGCCTATATAATCATAATGTATGTAGCTCATTGAATAAGTCTCAAAAGGACAATTAATGTTAGAAAGATTGCTTTCTGAAAGTATCTGAAGTGATACTAAGATCAAGTATCTGCCTACAGTGTCTTCCCAACAAGTGAAATCTGAGCTGTGTTAGTCTTGGCATCCATGGCAAGGCAAGGATACAAGGAAGGATATACTGGTGAAGGAAAGTCTCTCATTGAAGGCTGAGTGAAATCTGGAACATTTCCCTGGCTTCTTCTTTCACAGTTGAAGCACCAACATCTGGGCTTCACATTTAATAAAAAATGTGGTTTTGTGTTTTCTCGTTCATTTTGGATTGAGCAAGAGACAAGTTCAAATAACCTTGACATAGGCCACAGCAACAAGAGCGGGGCCAAGAAGATTTTCAAAAGACGCAGAAGTTCACCAATGTCTGTAGTATTTGGATTTCATCTACCTGTTGCCAGAACTAAAAATTTCACTGGAGTCAACTTTTAAGATGGATGGCTGTGATGAGATTATTCTTCTTTCTCTCCATCAAAATTCCTCAATTAGAAGTGCTTGATATTTCAAATGCATACCACCAACCATGATGGAAATATAGTCAACACACAAATAAATATTTGATTCAACATTTTGACTATATATTTCCTTTTGAGCTGACACTATTTTCTAAGTGAAATACATTGTTCATCAAGTCTTCTAATTATTTCCAAATCATTTATTGATTTTTATAAAGTGTTGATGTACTTTAGTTTGGCAGAGCTTTCGCTGGCTAAATGATGTCCCTGTCTGAGGCATAATTTATTGTACTGAACCACATCACTCTTCCAGCAACTTTCCCAATTAGTTGACGGTCATTCTATGACTTGTAGTCTTGATACCGTGTTTCCCGAAAATAAGACCAACTCGGACCATCAGGTCTAATGCGTCTTTTGGAGCTAAAATTAACATAAGACCCAGTATTATATTATATTGTATTATATTATATTATACTATATTATTTATATTATATTATACCCAGTCTTATAGTAAAATAAGACCGGGTCTTATGTCAATTTTAGCTCCAAAAAACACATTAGAGCTGATGGTCCGGGTTGGTCTTATTTTCGGGGAAACACGGTAAGTAGAGAATTCCTGTAAACTTATCCATACCACTATCTCATAGTTGCTCTGTGAACCTTAGACCACTGCTCTTTGCGGCCCCAGGAGTCTAAGCTGAAAGGTGATGAAGGAAAAAAAAAAAAAGAAGGTGTCCATTAGTAGCTGGGTTGATAGCACAGTATAAACACGGCCTGGCCCTGTCCAGTAAAAACAAGTTGATAAACTCCAGTGGGACACCAATCTTTGTGTTCTAGCCCACCTCCAGCCCCAGCAATCCAACGGCGCCTGTCCCTCACCCAGGCAGTCTCAGTGGATATCAAGCTGAGGATCACAGCAGGGAAGGGAGATGAGGTTTAGAACTCCAGCACCTCCTATTCTGACGCCCAGTGTAAACCAGGACCTGCCCTGTACAAGCCCTCCTCCAGTCTAAGCAGGCATGACCTTTAGAGGCAAAGTTATTTAATAGGGCTCATGTGATCTTCCAAAAGCAAAGAGTACTTCTGGAAAATTCTAGAACACAGCTGTGCTGCTTTTCCAGCCAAAGACTAGCTGGCAGAAAGTGCTTCAATAATTATTCAGACATCACCATAACAAGGAGGAACATTCATCAATAATCATTACAACTTCCTATGACAATTACCTTGAAGTAATTTCTCTACTTATCACAATCATTATTGCCAACAGATGAAGAAGAATGTCAGCAAGTGCCACACTGATGGCTATTCTGTGAATATCATCCACAATTTCAAATAGTAGAATATTCAACCAGCAATGGCTTAGGCAATAAAAAGTGTTACTTTGCATACCCTCAAGAGGCTTTTCTTTCTCTGTTTTTCTGCTCTGACATCTTCATCAGGCTGATTTTGCTTTCTTATGCCTGTCACCTCAAAGCCACACCATGGCTTCCATAATTCTGAACATCATACAGACAGATGGAAGAAAGGAAGGAAGGAAGAAAGGAAGGAAGGAAGGGCAGAAGCCATAGTGGAGAAGATATATATATATATATACCTTTCTCCTTTTTATCAGGAATGAAAATCATTTCCCAAAACTTCTCAGGAAACCTCCTTCTATCTTAAATTTACCCCATGCAAGAGAGTCTGAAACAGCGTCATATACAAAAGAAGTCAAGAGGAATGAGATCTTAATATCTTAGTGAAACCAATTATGCCGTCTTTTTGAGCTAGTGGGGTGTAAAAGGCTAACTTCCCTGAGATCTAGAACTGTCTGCTAACTGTACGAAATGAGGGTTCTGTTACGGAAAGGAAAGGTGGCAGATGTTGAATGGGATCTGCCACAACTGAATTGTATTTACAATTACCAGTACTACCATCACTCATATTACTACCACTACTACCATCATCTTTCATGGAGGGAGTACTCTTTGCCAAGAAATCCACTATGCTAAATACTTGTATTATTTTATTTAATTTACACAATAATCTTCAGCGACTTAAAAGGCCAATAGCAGTCCTATATTATAGTTAGGCAGTGTTTGATTCCATCTAAAGTGGAATCAAATCCTGCATGATTTCCAAAGTCCAAATCATATTCTTTTGATGACCCTTATTTGCACACATGGATGAATCTTAAAAACAGCTCTCCTCACAGTTCAATCTTGGCATCATTCCCATTATTTAATTCCACGCAGAAGGCTGTTCACTGAAAATGAATGCAAGTCATTACTCTACCTTTGCACATAATTGTTTTTAAATTGTGTCAAGATGTGCATTGCCTTTATTAAGTCCTCTAGAAAAGAGGATTTCAATGATGCTGTTAAGAAATGACTACAGCACAGGAGCTTTCTTCCTGGGAGGAGTAAACACTGTGAGCTTTACTACTAATCCAAACCTTGGCTCAGAGTAAATGACCACCGAATGCTAGTTGAATGAATGAATGAGCTTCAAAGACTCAGAGAGCTGTTAATTTGGACACTTTTCTGGTGCCCAGAAAAGCTTAAGAACATATGTGTTACTAATAAGCACACAGGAATTTATAAAAAAGGGAAATTTTTTTCCTGTAAACTTTGAAGATCACCGGAAGACATTGGAATTAGAGATGGTAAGTGTAGATTAATTTGGGGGCTGTTGACCAAAAAACAAGGTTTAATATTTAAATTCCTTCTGATCTTCATTTTTCACACTATTATTAATACTTCCAAACACTATTCAGAGTGCTATGGAGTTGGGTAAATTGAATACATTTTAACTGTAGCATTAAGTCATGTCCTTTTAAATAAAAGGTTAATATTTTTAAGCATTTATTAAAGACCAGGTGCTATGCTAAGCCATTTAAATGCACCTCATTTAATTATCATGATACATAACCCTACGAGGTAGTTGTTATCTGGAGTTTTACATGGCCCAATAAGAGCACATATATTTTACCATCAGAATGATATTATAGGTAAAACGATTAAATGAAGATCAAAATACCATTATTATGTATCAAGGTGATCAAAGAACATGACTTTAAATCCGGAGCAAGCGGCCCACCCTGTCTCAGGTAGCACCACACAATGGTTGTCTCCTGGATGGTTAGGCTCCTTCAGTGACAAGACAGTGAGCCGCCCAAACACACACTCTCTGAGGACAAGGCGAACCCTCAGATGGCAAGGAGGTGCATGCAGGCCGCCTTCCTTGTTGCTTATTCACAATAAGAGAAGTTGCCTCTCTTAGGTCTGGTCTCCTGGAAATGGAAATAGACTCTGAGATAGAGGTTTACTCATGAGTTTTATTGGGATGCATGAGTTTTATTGGGATGTTTCTAAGGAATCAGCACCTATGGGGGAGCGAGAGAAGCAGGGATTGGGCAGGGGGAGAAGTTGACGTGCAATGCAGTTGCAACAGAGGCCCCTGCAGATCCCCCAGGGAGCTCTGGAGCAGGGCAGCCTGCAGGGTTGTGCTGAGGCGAGAAGCCCAGGCCTTTGTACCCCTACACTGACTAGTCATTGGACACAGGCTGCCCCTGCCAAGTGACATAACTTGGGCAAGGCCACTCCCTTCAACTGTAGGCCATCCTTGTAGTGTGAATCAGCTGTGACCTGTGAGCCGACAGCATCCTTGCTTGTGAAGAAATGAATCTCTTGGCCGCAAAGAGGAGATTGGCAGAGAAGTACAGTGTTCATCAGGTGAGCAACTCAGAGTGGTTTTCCAGTGGAGCTTCCTCCACGTGGAAATAGAAAACAAGGGGAAAGGAGAATCTCCAAAAATAGGTATCACAACCATACCCATTTTTACACATGAATAAAAAATGAATGAGTATACACACAGCAAGTAGTAACGACGGGAATTAACAAATAGTCTGAACTCACTCCATTATATTGCCTTTTGTTGCAGAGCTTGGATACCAAGCAGTTTGTAAGAAAATATGAGGAAATCTTGGGCTTACTGGTATACTCACCTACTATGAACAGTTTCACATGAGTTAGACATATTTGGCTCGTGATGAAAATAAAAAGGAATTACTTAGCACAGTTTACTTTCACCAATAGTAGTATGTATATAAACATTTATTTGAGTATTAGTACTAACTTCTTCTCTTTGAATTTGATATCCTACTTACGCTGCCTCTTGACAGTTATAAGAGCTGTTAGAAAGTTCTGCCTTTGCACAGAATCAAAATCTACCTTTCTGTACATTGTGTATAGTGTTTACAAATGCTAGTTGTGTATTGGAATCACCCATGAAGCTGATAACAAATATACATGTCCAGACCCTTCCTCAGATCTACAAAAAAACAGTCTTCTGAGTTGGAATACAGATTCTCGTTTTTAGCTTCTAGGGTTTGTTTGTTTGTTTGTTTGTTTGTTTGTTTGTTTGTTTGTTCCTTAGTTAATTCTGTCCATTCTCCTGGTGAAACTCCACTGCTTTGGTGTGACACATATTTAACATATTTTTGATAACACTGAATGCATAACTGTGTCCATAAAACATTAATCTCCTTCCAAATATTACACATGCAAATGCTCCAACCTAAATTTTCTAGGTCAAACAAGCATGTTCTCTCAGGAAAGATTCTGAAGTTGTGGTTTGTAGATTCTTCGGCATCTGGCTACCGCAGCTCAACCCCCAGTGCTCCAATTCAATATACCTTTTTGCCTTTCAACAACATAATACTACATACACTACAAAATACTACAGATTTGGTCTAGGCTTTTCAACATCAGTGCATATTAGGCACCATAAACTTATAGTTCTAATGTCTAAAAGAAATGAAAAATGTGAAGTAGGTCGCTAAATACAACTTACAACTTCAGAGCATAATAGCAATTTTTCATTTTAAATTGTGAGTCCACAGCCACTGTATTTGATATTTAAAAATCCAGTGAATCTGGAGGCCATATTTTAAAATATTTACTTTTGTAACCAAATTACAACACCACCAACACTCTCCAGGCATATGTAGTTATTACTGGACAATAGGAAAGCCCAGCAGAATGTAAGCTCCATGAGGATGGGATGTTATTCCCCGGTTTCAGGCTGCACGCCCAGCATCTAGAACAGTGGCTGGCACACATATCCATGCCCCATCAAGATTGTCAATTGAATGAACGAACATCAGAGTTGGACATGAGTAGAAAGCAGTTTATGGAAGTGACTATTAACTCAGGTTCACTGAGTTTATAAACAGAAGGGTGGTAGCAGGGATAAACCATGGTGTTCCTAGGATGAAAAAGATGGGGCGTTGACTAGAGCATATTTGTAAAATCTGGTAAAATCAAGAGCTGACACGTAGGAGGTTAAGCTAAGGTCAGCCACTACAATGAAAAGTCATGATCTCTCACTTAACATCCTATGTCTAAGTCACTTCTCATCCCAGAGCCCACTGATTGAAGGAGAGTTCTATGTTCTCTGTAGGTGAGCCTCTGGAACAAAATGAGGTATACAAAATAAGCATTCCCCCATTTCTGCCCAAAAGGGACTTGCAGATATTTATCCACGTAACTATATCCTGAGAAGGGGCAATACACAGACCATTTCAGGGCTGAGGAATCACAGGGTCTGAGTTGTTACTGATATCTGGGACCAGAAATGTAATCATGAACTCTGGTTCCATCAGGTGATTCTGGAGGCCAAATGGCCCGAGTCCATCTCACAGTGGATCCATGGTCCCTGGAGCCACCCTGTGGTTACTTCCCCATTTCCTGAGTGCAAAATTGGGATGAGTGTACTTAGCAGCTGGCAGAATTCTCACATTGGTTCCCTGAAGTAAAAATAAGAAACATTGTGGTAGCAAGTACCATGCAGAAACCCCTTAAATGGCACCCCACACACCTCCCAAAATAAAAAATTAGAAGCAGTTCCACAGCCTAGGCAGAATCACCTATAATTGCAGCTATTTCCAAAGATTTGTCAATAATATGGCATTTAATACCCTATAGAGGGTGCCTATGTTGGCAAATCTGTGGGGAAGGAAGAAGAAACCATATACAGAGTACGCGTTCATTCAGCAGCAATAAATTTTTGCCCCCACCAAAGTGGAAAGGGTCTGATGTGATCACCCTGCCACCAGGGGACTGGTTAGTCTCCCTGAGAAATGGTGACTTATCAATTAGCATTGATCTCTGACCTGGCAGCCTGGCCACCTAGGAGGAGCTATGACATCATCAGCCTTGAAAAACGGTTAACTCATTCATTGCCTCCATCTCTGCTACATTGAGCAAGTTCTGGGATGGCTAAGAACAAACTGGCTGATATCCTCAGGTTATCCTATATTTTGTACAGATAGTCTTTTCTAGATATTGGCAGCAGCCACCACTGTGAAGGCTGGATGATGAATTAGACTTATTTAGGACTACTTGTTTGGAGCACACATTTAAGGCATGAACTGTATCAGACATGTCTTTTGCCCAGCTCACATCCGTTTGGCCAACCTTTCCACTCCAGCTGCTATGGCAGTCAGGGAACTCAGCTATGGGTAGGTACAACCTGACTGCACACTACCTCCACTGGGTCACATCATTATAACTCATGCTTTCTGTCCTGAAACTTCATTAAGCCGACCACTTCCACTGCTCGCAGGATCCATCTCAGCTATTCTGATGCACAAAGCTCAGTAAGAAGGAGGCAGTACATTATGGGACAACCCTGGCTGGCTGTGGAAAAGGAAACTATCGATAAATATCTTCTTCTGGCCCTTAGGCAGGCAGTTTTGCAGTGCACTCTACACAACTCAGAAGTCTCCAGCAAGAGCAAGATGCTGTTGTCCACAGCAGAGACCAGGTGGCAGCACATCTTTAAATGGGCCTTGTATCCTAGTTCATCATTTCACACTTCCCATTCTTCTATCCGTTCTGTAGGCTTACTTCCTAAAATAAATGACCATCATGGGAGTATTCGTCTCTGACTCTGCATTTTGGAGGAACCGAGACGAAGCCACACTCCTTTTCCAGTTTATACAGAGAAGTTCAGTGACAGGACAGAGACCCTATTCAATTGAAAGGAAGAGGGTCAAGATAAAAATGGCAATCATGTACAAAACAGGAAACTACAAAACCCTTCTAAGTTTGCTTTGGGATGATCCTATCGATTTTATCTGTGTGCCTGCCGAGAGAGAGAGAGAGAGAGAGAGAGAGAGAGAGAGAGAGAGAGAGAGAGAAAGAAAGAAAGAAAGAAAGAAAGGAAAGAAAGAAAGAAAATAAAAATGTCTTCCATGTACTAACACTGAGAAACTTAATGGGCATAAAAAGTCAGACAATTAAGTTCGCAAACTCATCCTAGAAAAAACGCTACATACCTCATTGCTGAGTACCACTATGGTCACCTTCAAAGTACTCCCCTTGGGAAGCTATGCACCGATACCAGCACCTAGTCCACTCTTCAAAGCAATTTTGGAACTCTTTTTCTGGAATGGCCATCAGAGTTCTCATCATATTACCCTTGATGTCTTGAATGTCATCAAAATGTCTTCTTTTCAATATTTCCTTTATCTTCAGGTAAAGGAAGACATCACTGGGGGCCAGATTAGGTGAGTAGGGAGGGTGTTCCAATACAGTTATTAGTTTACTGGCTAAAAACTCCCTCACGGACAGTGCCGTACGAGCTGGTGCATTGTTGTGATGCAAGAGCCATGAATTGTTGGCGAAAAGCTCAGGTTGTCTAACTTTTTCACACAGTCTTTTCAGCACTTCCAAATAGTAAACTTGGTTAACTGTGTGTCCAGCTGGTACAAATTCATAATGAATAATCTCTCTGATATCAAAAAAGGTTAGCAACATCGTTGCAACAAGTTGGCGCACTTAACTGTTAGTATAACCGGGTGAAAGCTTGAAGAGTACATGTAATGAACACTTTCAGTGTAAAGCATCCGTCTTTGTCAGGTGCTTGTACGCACAATAAGGGTCAGAGAAGTGCTAAGGACAGTGAGCATGGTACAAATTCAGAGGAAGGAAGCAGTACTTACAGGCAGACTGACCTTGTCAGACTCTGGAGTACAGGTACGTATTAGGAATAAAGAATGAGCTTAAGATAAGCAGAAGGGAGGCAGGGAGTGCTTCTTAGTCAGCAGGAACAGGTAAAATAGAGACTGGAAGATCATGTTTCCTGAGACGAGAGTCAGTTAACTGAACAGGGCTGAGGATTTTCAGAGTAGTAAGAGATAATATTAAAAATGTAGGTTGGAAGGATGACACCTGCTTTACTCAGCATTTCATTCCTAGTTCTTGGCTAGAGTGCCTGACATTTAGTATGTGATTCATAAATATTTTTTGTATGAATGATTGTTTACATTATCCTGAAGTGAAAAGGCCCAGGAAGCTTTGGAGCAGCAAAATAAGCAGGATGATATTTTAGAAATATTATGAGAGAAGTGGTAGAAGCATTGGCGCACGAAAGATCAGGTATTAAATAGTAAGAGCCTGAAATGAGGATGGGGTGGGGTGGGGAGCTTTGGACACATCGAAAAAGAAGAGAGTGTGAACTGTCTCATAAAGATATGAGCTGTGGGGAGGGTTGGAATGCATGGAGCAGGCCAACGGAATAGAGAGGGAAAAACATTAAAGGATAACTCCGCATTTTTAGGTTATGTCAAGGAACCTGTGCTGAGAGCACTACCGAGTTCTGACAATTAAGTTCACGAACTTGTTGCAACAATGTTGCTAAACTGTTTGATATCAGAGGGATTATTCATTATGAATTTCTACGAACTGAACACACAGTTAGCCAAGTTTACTATTTGGAAGTGCTGAAAAGGCTGCGTGAAAAGTTAGACGAAAACGACCTGAATTTTTCGCCAACATTCATGTATTAATAAATAAACAAATAACTGTATTGGAACAGCGCCCCCCTACTCACCTGATCTGGCCCCCAGTGACTCCTTTCTTTACCTGACGATAAAGGAAATATTGAAAGGAAGACATTTGGATGACATTCAGGACATCAAGGATAATATTAGGTTGGTGCAAAAGCAATGGCGGTTGAAAAGGTTAAAAACAACGGCAAAAACCACAGTTACTTTTGCACCAACCTATATAACAACAGCTCTGATGGCCATTCCAGGAAAAAAGTTCCAAAATTGCTTTGAACGGTGAACTAGGCGCTGGTGTTGGTGCATAGCTTCCCAAGGGGAGTACTTGGAAGGTGACCTTAATGATATTCAGCAATGCAGTATGTTGCACTTTTTCTATGATCAGTTCGTGAACTTAATTGTCAGGCCTCGAGTCCTATTTTCCTCATTAGTTTATAAATTAAATATAATCTTGGACACAGATTTCATTTTATATTTGTATGACAGTCTAGATTTTACCTTCTTAAAGCATTATTAAGACGATGTTTTAAAACACTCTCTAGATCAGTGCTATTTCTCATGAAGCTTCTCTTCTTCCCCTGCTTGGACCTGCCACTGGCTAAGAAACACACAAGGGGGCAGGAGCTGAGGGCATAGTGGTCCCTTCTTCATTTATCCATCTTCTTCCTCTATTCTTCCTCCTTATTCATCAGGCTCCTCTGGCTTCTCCATAAGTGGAATAGACAAGGGAAAAGAAGTAAGGTCAGGAAAGCCTTCCTTGACTGATACAGTTACACCTGTACTGGGGCCCTCAGAGTCTGTCAACTGGAAGCTTGTTGTCTATTTAGGCATTCGGGAGGTCCTCAGAGACCCTTTTCCTAGGCATTTCTGACTGCACCTTCCTTGATGTGGGTGTCATCTTCTCTTGGTGTCAGTCTTCAAATGGCCCACCCTTCTGTGGGGCCTCTTTGTCCCTTCACGCGTTCCTCTTGGGCGGGGTGCCTCTGGGGAAGCCAGTCTTCCTGTTTCCTTTTAGGGGTCCACCTAGGCACACATCTGCTTCCCACCAGCTCTAGAAGTACAGGTCTATCTCGTTCTCTGCTGCCACAGATCACTTCAGGCAAGAGTGACATGCCATGCCTTCCATCATAAAAATCCCTGAGAACACACGCGGGTTCTCGAATGATTCCCTTAAAGAATGCTTTGCATGGCTTCAAGGTCAGGAAGGCCTATTCCTCACTCTTTCTCAAAAGATGCAGGAATCACTCAGTACACTTACAAATCTCTCCCAAAATAGTTACAGTGGGCTGCTGTCAAAAACTCTTAGCTTTCTAAGAATCTGTTGGACTTGACATGGGAAATAAACTAATCCTGAGAGGGATTTTTTTTTTTTTGGACACTCCATTGCCTATCTTAAATTGATAGGCAAGCACTTCCATGTAGATTTGGAGGCAGTTGACAATTAACATCTCTTCTTATCTATGAGAACTCAGCTACAACTCCAAGTTTAGACCATTTTACCATCCTTTCATGCATGCATAAACACACACTGTTTTTAAAATAGTGGGTATGCTACATATGGTTCTACAACCTGCTCTTTTCACTTAACATGTCTCGCATGTATTTCCATATTTCACATTTCTTTTGGTCAATAATTTTAAGTATAATGTAGCAATGGTTTAGGGATAGCAACATACATAGACCTCTCTAACCATAAACAAGCGACGTCATTAGAAAATGCTGCAGACTTCAGGACGGCGTTTCATTTTCATAGTAAGTGTCATAACTGTCATTGGTGAGAGTCAAGCGCACTTATTAACTGTGAATGTCATAATTATCATATGAATGACGGGGGTGAAAGTTGTGAAAGGTTGACTCTAAGACAACTGAGTTTCTGGGACATAGTGAGCCACCCTGTACAGAAATGTATAATAAGGAGGAAAACTGTGGATTAAGAAATACTAGATTGTGTGTGTTCTGAACTGCAATAGAGTGGAATGGAGAAATATTGTTACTACCCTCAAGTCACCATGCTAAGTGTTTTGTGTGTATTATATCATTTAATCCTTACACCAGTCAGTCATTTTTATGGATCTCATCTACTCTCACTTGGCTCTCATTGCATGGCTCCAGCCAAACCAACATCTTCAGATCTTTCCATATGCTCATCCTTCTACCTGGAATGCTCTTCCTAGATAGATGCCTATCTTCTATCCTTACTTCATCATGTATTTGGTCATTGTCACCTTTTTTAAGGCACTGTATGCAATAGCACTTCTGGCCTCATAGCACTCACTATTTCTTTACTCCATTTAATTTTATTTATTTATTTAGTATTATTTGCTTATTATTTTTTTGGATAAAGAAAAAAAAAACTAATAAACTCCTGGTGGTCCTGAGTGACCTCTGCCATGAAGTCTCACTTTCTAGGGTGTACCAATCAGCCTCAGAGGGGCTGGGGTCTACATTCAGGAGAGCAAGAATAACCTCACTTTACTTTTCAAATTCTTGTTTGCTAGCAATTTGGTGTTAAGGAGGAGACTTAGCATAATGGTAAGCAGCAGCATTTAAGAGTTGCCTAAGCACACTGATCCAGAGATTTATGATCTCAGATGAGCTGAGCAACCTCCTCAGTTACTTTATGGGGAGTGCGAACAAAATGTTCCTCTCTCTTTTCATTTTTCATTAAGCACTGAACCACCAGTCTCCAAGAATAAGATCCCTTATGCCCTACTCGGTCAGGGGACAAACTGCAACAGCGGCACAGCAAACAACCACAAAAAAGAGCTTTGGCTTGGAAGCAACATTTAGGCTTTTAGGTTCCATGGTTTCCATGAAGAGGACCCCTCACGTGGCCTCACTAGTGGGTCCCTAGAGCTCCTTAAGTGATACTGTGCCTAGAGTTTTCTTTTCCAGAAATGCTTCTAACAAACAAGCCAGTGCAATAATTCACTCATGGGGAGAAAACCCAATCGGGCCGAATGGCTCTTCCACTGACTTCAGTGATATTGGGTCACTGGCTCAGACTCACCTCCAGCACCTCCTGGAAGAAGCCTCTGCTCACTCCTTTCAAGGATCTTTACCTTGCACATTAGCCCGTCAATCCAATCACCCCTTCCTGGGCCCCGGGGTAGAATAGCAAACAGGACCCAGGGGATCCAGTTATATATCCCAGAAGGTGGCTCATTCCTGAGTTATAAGTAAAATGTTTCTCTGAGTTCTGTGAGCTGTTCTAGAAATTAATGGAACGCAAGTGGAGTGGGGCTGTGGGAACTTCTGATCTACAGCCAGTTGGTCAGAAGTACAGGTGAAAACTGGACTTAGGATTGTATCTGAATTCGCGGTGGAAAGAGGGGGGAGTGGCAGTCTTGTAGGACTGAATGCTTACTTGTGGATCTGATGCTATCTCCAGGTAGATAGTGTCAGAATTGAGTTGAACTGTAGGACATCAGCTGGTATTCTGAGATCTACTTGGTGGTGTGAGAAAGCCTATACACACACACACATTAAAATTAGGTCCAGGAACCTAATTAGGCTCTGTAATCAATGGATGCCAAATAGTCAATTATAAAAATCTACAAAAGTTGAATAAAACACAGAATACCCAATGAAAAGCAGTTTAAATATTAGACATTAATTATCTCATATGGTAAGAGCCTTGGAGGTAGAAAAATTCTAGGTTGGTGAAATGGCTCCTCAATACCGTCACGGTCTAGGGTCCCTCTATCTTATTACGCTGCCATCCCCAACAAGCCTCAGTATGTTTTATCCCTCAGGTGTGTCCTCTTCGTGCTCACAGAATTACTGCCATATCTCTAGAGCTCACATCCTTGTAAGTTTTGCCTCAAATAACTTTTTTCATTGTATAAACTCTGTGCCTAAAATATATAAAAATCAGGTTTGGTTAGCAAGAAAAATGGTGGGAATGGTTGCTGGCTAGGCAACAATAATACCTGCTATAACCAATAACCAATGTGCCTGGATTGTATCTTTATCACCAAGTAGTTTCCAATGTCTAGGAGTCTAGAGGATCTAATCTTAATGGACAAGAGATAGGACTGTGAAAATGAGAATGCCTTTCATGTAGTTGAGATGATTAAGACGACAGAGATATATTTAAAACAGAATCATAATTCCTCCACCAAAGTTGTACAGAATGTGTGAAATTAAAACTCTGGTAAAATCTAGGATTCTTTTTGCTGAATCAATGTGACAATATATTTCATTGAGTTAATTCATTGAAAGCCACAAAAAAAATGGCAAATTTGTGTCATCGGAAAGAGAAAATATAGAGTACATTGGATTAATTCTTTCACTCTTGAACATTTTTAATGATAATAAATAGAGGATCATCCCAAGTAATAAAAGGATATTATAAGCACATTAGATCACTACCATGAGGTTTTAAATGAGGTACTGTCTATAGTTAACTTGGAAATCTAGAATTTTATTCATGCCTAGCCATTTTCCCCCCAAAACTGTGAGATTTTGTTTGTTTAATGCTATCTTTCCAGGAGGAACCCAAACAGTAATTTGTATAATTTACATATTTATAGGCCTATCTAGAGAAACTCACTTTTTCAGTAGAAATGATTTCCCTTATTGTCAGGATTTAATGGAGTATATTAAAGGAGAATGTAGATATATAGAAACTTTAAGAACTCTTTCTCTTTAACTTGCATACGAAAGAAAATCAGACTTGGTTAAATAAAGGGGCTTTTAATCATTTCAAAGAAATAAGACAGTTGCTCACTCCTCAGCAGGGAGAGATGCCTTTCCCCACTAAAAAAGTCTACATTTAAATGCAAAACCATATAACATTTCACTCTTGAGAACTGTTCAAAAATACCCAGTGTGTCCTTCGAAAAATGTGAGCTCTGTCTTATGTTAAACAGTTCATATGCCAAAATTTGCAAAAGAAAAAAGGTAAAAGTTCAATTTAAATTTCTACCCATGTTTCAACATAGTTGCTCTCATATGGCCCAAAATATTCCAACAGCTATTACACAATTGGTGTAGAATACAATATGCCCTTTATGCAAATTGATAATCGATGAATAGCAAATGAAGGAAAATTAAAGACTAACTTTAACAACGATGAAAAGAAGTGTAGCCTGTTGGTGGGAATGCAGATTAGTGCAGCCGCTGTGGAAGACAGTATGCAAGTTCCTTAAAAAATTAAGAATAGAATTACCATATGACCCAGCAATCCCTCTCTTGGCTATCTACCAAAAAAATCTGAAAACATTTATCCATAAAGTTATATGTGATTCAATGTTCACTGCAGCTTTATTTATGGTGACGAAGACATGGAAACAACCAAAGTGTCCTTTGATAGATGAATGGATAAAGGAGTTGTGGTATATATACACAATGGAACACTACTCAGCCATAAGAAAAGATGAAATAGTGCCATTTGCGACAACATGGATGGATCTTGAGATTATTATGCTAAGCGAAATAAGTAAGACAGAAAAAGTCAAGAACAATATGATTTCACTGATAAGTGGTATATAAAACTGAAAACAACAAAAGAACATGACAAACAAATGAAAAAACAAAAACTCATAGACACAGACAATAGTTTAGTGGTTACCAGAGGGTAAGGGGGAGGGGGTCGGTAGATGATGGTAAAGGGGATCAAATACATGGTGATGGAAAGATGATATTTACAAAGGGGATCAAATATATGGTGATGGAAAGAAAAACTGACTCTGGGTGGTAAACACACAATGTGACATATAGATGATGTATTACAGAAATGTACACCTGAAATCTGTGTAACTTTACTAAGAATTGTCACCCCAATAAACTTTAATTTAAAAAAGAAGAGAAAAGAAGTGTGGCCGTTTTATACTAAGTGTGATGGGTATGCTGCATATTTAAAGTGTATCGGAGTCCAGTTACAAAAATAGAAACCATTCTAGGAATTTCAAAAATAACCAAATTTAATATAGGGGATTCATTACACAGGTGCTGGAAGACTTAAAATGTAGAAACATAATCACTATAGGAAACCGCTACCACTGCATTGGATTTGGGGAGAAAATAGAGGAATTGGAGTTATTAGAATCTAGTGTTTCAAAGGAGGAGCCTCACACATCTGGGGCTCAAACTTATGAGGAGGGGACACTCCCAGCTGTGTGAGGACTTCAGGAGCTCAGGGAAAAAGCTTGTGGAACTAGAGATGCTCTCCTTCTCTTTCCCTCTAACCCCTTCACTTTTTTCTCCCACCTTTTCTCTCTTCCTTGTCATATTCAGTAGTTCAATAAAATACCTAGGAAAAATTAATGCCAATCTGAAATCTTTAGAATATTATACCAATTTTAAAATCAAGTTCATTTAATTCATTAAAACTTTACTCTTTGAGGACATCCAGCATGGAATCAATCAGACTGAGATCCTTGTCTTTCCCTTTCAGTCCACACTTCCCCTTCACACACACACATATCTGCTCCACCATGTTCCCCATCTCAGAAATTGTTAATCCCATTCTTCCCATAGCTCAGGCCAAGAAACTAGGAGTTATTCTTGACTCATTTTTCCCTTATACTCTAGGTTAAATCTATCTGGAAATCCTATAGCCTCTATCTTCAAAATACACGCAGAGTCAAGATACTTCTCAGCACTTTCATATGCTATGAGTATATCCAAACCACCAACACCAGTGTTGTGGATTATTGTAGTAATTAGGGTGTTTCCCTGATTTCATCCTTGCCATGCTATAGCAGAGGGATCCCTTTAAGATGTAGGGCAGAGTACATCTCTCCTCTGCTCAATACCCTCTTTCACTCAGTGTGAAAGTCAAAGTCTTCCCAATGCCTACAGGCTCTGACCTCTCTGGCCCCCCATTGCCTGGCTGATCCTATTCACTACTCTCCTCACTCCCTCCATTCCAGCCACACTGGATTGTTATTATTTCTCAAACCCATCTGGCATGCTCACACCTCACCTCCAGGGTTTTTCATTTGCTTCCTTTAGCTGTAAGAATCATCCTCTCTTAAATATCGGCTTGCCTTACTCTTCTGTTTCCTTCAGTGTTTGCTCACGTTACTTCCTCAATGAGACCTCGCCTGATCACACTATTAAAATGGCAGTTTTATTAGAGGACTTCTTGTACTTGCAATCACATTTTCCCCCCATGGAGGACTTATTGCTGACAAAGATACTATATCTGCTACTTTCTAATTAAATTTATTTTCTGACTCCACTCACTAAAGTAGAAGCTCTGTGGTGGCAGGAATTTTTGACTGATTATTATTAGTAGTAGTATTAGTATTTTACTTCAATTCTGTGAAAAGTACCTTAAGAGCATCTGGAATGTGATTGGTGAAACATCTATAATTGTTAAATGAATTAATAAGTGAATAAATAAACAGGTAGGAACAAGCACTTCTATAATTCTGCTTTCATCTCAAACAATACAAGGATATGTTATTGTCCAGTCTTTTAATTCCATTCTGACTTTTTTTGCCCACACTTCAACAAACTTCATTGTTGTTTCATAGGTTCACTCATAGTTTAGCTATATCTCCATGTTAATATTTTTGTGTGTGTATATATGTAATTATCATATGAGATCTGACACTTAAGTTTGCGAACTTGCCACCTTATGTTTACATTGCAGCACTGTACAAAACAGCTCAGTAAAGTTTCATAACCTTGGTATATCAGTGTCTCACAGCTGCATTCGTGTCGTCATGTAGTGGTGTCTTGCTGAGTGGTGTTCATTATTGTTGCTGCATGTTTTTTTGTGTGCCGTCCCAAGTATGTCTGAGCTTGAATTAGAGCAACCAGCAAACATTAAATTTCTTGTTAAACTTGGCAAGAGTGGAAGTGAAATCAGGGACATGTTAGTCCAAGTTAATGGGGATAATGCCATGAAGAAAACGGCAGTGTACAAATGGATTAAACATTATTTTGAAGGGAGAGAACATGTCACTGATGAAGAGAGGTCAGTGCAGCCAGTACTGACAAAAATATTGCAAAAATTCATTGAATTGTGCGTCGAAATCGTCGGCTGACTGTAAGAAGCATAGCAGACCAAGTAAACATCAATAGAGAAACAGTTAGGAAAATCTTAACCGAAAATTTTGGCATGAGAAAGGTATGTACAAAAATGGTACCAAAGAAGTTGACTGATGAAAAAAAGCAAAGGAGAGTCGAAGTTTGGCAAGACCTTTTGGAGAGGTAGGACGATGTTTTGGGCCATGTTATCACGGGTGATAAAACATGGGTATACCAATCCAACCCTGATATAAAGTGTCAAAGTGCACAATGGAAGTCAGCCAGTTCTCCACCACCAAAAATGTTCTGTCGGTCCAAATCAAGAGTCAAAGGATGTTACTAACCTTTTTGACATCAGAGGGATTATTCATTATGAATTTGTACAAACTGGACAGTTAACCAAGTTTACTATTTGGAAATGCTGAAAAGGCTGCATGAGAATGTTAGACGAAAATGACCTGAACTTTTCGCCAACAATTCATAGCTCTTGCATCATGACAATGCACCAGCTCACACAGCACTGTCTGTGAGGGAGTTTTTAGCCAGTAAACAAATAACTGTATTGGAACACCCTCCCTACTCACCTGACCTGGCCCCCAATGATGTCTTTCTTTACGTGAAGATAAAGGAAATATTGAAAGGAAGACATTTGGATGACATTCAGGACATCAAGGGTAATGAGACAACAGCTCTGATGGCCATTCCAGAAAAAGAGTCTCAAAATTGCTTTCAAGGTTGGAATAGGTGTAAGAATCATCCTCTCTTAAATATCGGCTTGCCTTACTCTTCTGTTTCCTTCAGTGTTTGGTGGTATTGGTGCATAACTGCCCAAGGGGAGTACTTCGAAGGTGACCATAGTGATATTGATCAATGATCACTTTTTCTAGGGTGAGTTTGAGAACTTAATTGTCAGACCTCATATCTACTATTTTAAGTACATATGTACAGTAGGCCCTTGAAGATGCCAGGGTTAGGGGTAGGTACCTACCTAACCCTCACACAGTAGAAAATTCATGTATAACTTCCCAAAATCTTAAATAAAGTCATCCCTAGATATCCACATACAGGGGTTTTGTTGCAGGACCCCTTGAGGATACCAAAACTATCAGACGCTCAAATCCCTTATGTAAAATGGCATAGAATAATGCATACATGAATTTTCAACTACAGATTTGAAAATACTGTTTTCAATCCACAGTTGGTGAATGTGAGGATGCGAAATCTGGGGATATGGAGGGTCGACTATTTATTGAAAAAAAAAAAATCTTTGTATAAGTGGAACCTCACGAGTCAAACCCATGTTGTTCAAGGGTCAACTATATTTTCCTCATAACTCATTCTTTTATCTCAAACCTTCCTTCTGGGATCATGTTCTTTCTTTTGAAAGTATATCCTTTCAACATTCCTCTAGTCATGCCTATCGGTTCAGTAAAACTTTAATATATCTTTTTTTTTTTTAACCTTCATTCTTAAATAATAGTTTAGCTGGTTATAAAATTAGAGATTGTCACCTGTACTCTCTTAGAACTTTGAAGATATAATCCCACTGTGTTCTTTCTTCTTTTGGTACCTCTTTGATTAACGTGTTCTACGACAGTCTAATTGTCATTCCTTTTTACGTAATCTGAGGCTTTTACTCAGATGGCTTTTGAGATTTTTCTCTTTGTAAATCATTGTAATTCATAAAGCTGAGAATTCACAATTTTAGAAAATTATTAACTGATCTGTTTCCATGAGATTAAATTATTAACTTTCTCTCCCATTCTCAGTTTTCTTCCACTAAAACTCCCAAAGCCATATATATATATATATATATATATATATATATATATATATATATATATATGTATATATATAAACACATATACACACATACACAGAGGGTGCCAGAAAAATGTATACATATTTTAAGAAAGAAAAATAAAAACATTAAAATTGTAATACTCAAAATATATACCAATAACAAAAGATGAATACAAGTCACATTTGACTTTTGCAAATTACAAGAAGTGGTCAAAGTGGTTACCATCAGTGTAATTTTAATAGTTTTTTCTTTTCTTAAAATGTGTATACATTTTTTTGGTACCCTCTGTATATATACTACCTCTCCTTTTTTCATGTTTTGTATTCTCTTTTTGTATTTTTTAAACATGGGTGAATTATAGTGAGAATTAGTTAATTTTATTATATGAAGTTGTTAGAGATCCAATTTAGCTTTTACTTAATCTCATTTAGATATTATTATCTATTATGTACAGTGGGTGTGATAATCCTTCAAAGAGTTTTTCTGGTGTGTTTTATGAAATATTTACTGGCATAAAGTAGGCACTCAATAAATATTATTTTCTCTCTTCTGAAAACTAAATAATAGAGATAATAAGTATATTCTAGAAGAAAAAGGGAAGATATATAAGAACAGATGTTCCTTTTCAAAATATAACAGATTGTATTCTGGCTTGTGTGTAAGTGCATTTTACTTCTGAAACTTCATTCAAACAGGTTTGCTTTGGTCTCATTCTTCAATGATTCACACATACATGACAAATTATTTTTAATTAATTCTATATACTCTGAGCCAAATAACTAAAATTAAAATAGCTGAAAGAAGCTAGCTACACAAAACTGAAAGATTTCGTTTTGAGAATCTCAGATTTTATAGCAGAAAAGAGCAGTTGAAGAGTTTCATTACAGAAGTCTGCTAAGCTTAAAGGATGACACTGAAATTGCTCCATAAGAGAATTTCATTTTTAATACATAACATTTCATAGAATATTTGATTATACTAGTCACTGTGCTTTGTAAAGAAGCTAGAGAAGTAATGTGCTATTAATTAACTAATGGGATATATAATTCTGTAGGTTGAAATTATCAGAAAATATACCACATGACTCTAAATACTTTCCACATTATAGCAAAGACAGGTTCCATAGATATCACCAGTCTGAAAGTGCAGATTTTCCATTAAAATTATCCCTAATATATCTAAAGTTCTATTCAGAAATAGTCATGATGGATGTGGTAATCAAGTTGAGTTAATTCTTCTACCATGATTCTAAATGTTCTGTAAAATAATTGATACCAAATTCCCCAATAGTTTTATTGCCTTGATTATTGTATGTATTATTTGATTCTAACACAGTACTCAATCTTCAATCTTCAATGTCAAGCAATGCAAACATGAAGAATGGAACACTTATGCCAGACTAATAAAGAAAAAACAGAGAGCCCAAGTAAATAAAATTAGAAATGAAAGAGGAGAGATTACAACCATTGAGACAGGTTAGCTAGCATGTCACTAGGTAGACCGGGTGGTCCCAGTCTATCTAGTGACATGCTAGCTAACCTATGTCACCAACTCCATAGAAATACAAAGGATCATTGAAGAATACTATGAACAATTCCATGCCAACAAAGTGGACAATCTAAAAGACATGGATAAATTTCTAGAAACATGCAGCCTTCCAAGACTAAACTAGGAAGGAAAATCTGAACAGACTAATTACTAGCAATGAAATTGAAGCAGTAATCAAAAAACTCCCAACAAACAAAAGCCAGGGACCAAAAGCCTTTACAGGTGAATTCTACCAAACCCTTAAAGAAGAATTAATACCTATCCTTCTCAAACTATTCCAAAAAATTGAAGAGGAAGCAATACTTCCAAACAAACAAACAAACAAAAAAGAGAGAGAGAGAGAGAGAGAATTACAAGCTAAAATCCTTGATGAACATAGATGCAAAAATTTTCAACAAAATACTAGAGCATAAATGCTGAATTAGAACAGTTGGGGGAATGTACTCTGACAAGTAATTTAATATTTTTTTAATTAATAAAGGAGAATTATATAAATGAAGTACTGAAAAATATCCTGCAGAGTGATAATGTTTAACTGTAACCCACAACTGTCTAACCCTACCTGACAGGCATAAGCTGTGACATCCACTTGAGTGGCAGTCTTTATCATGCAAAGAAATACGGAGATAAGCCAGCTGACAACAGCCATTCCCCCAAAAGAAGGTATAGGACTCTTGCCAGATTTAACAGTAATGTGTAAATTTATCAAGCTGGAATTTTCCAAGTGCTGAGTTATGGTGATTTTTTTTACAGAGGTGGAGTATGTTTCCTTGGTGCATGTTTTCATAGACATTGGTTCCTTGACTGGTTGCTTCTTAAACCAGTGTCATGCATCATTTTTATGAACCAGCGGGGTTAAAAATAGTGTTGCATCCTCTACATGCTGCAAATATAACCTGTTATTTGCATTGGTGAAAAGGAAGTCTACTAAATTCTAAATCCAATGCACAAAACTAAAAATAACTCAAAGTGCATTTCTGCTCAAATAGGCAATTAAAGTCGGCACAAAAACAACAAAAACTATTTCAAACAATGCATTAACTCTAGCAATTCTGAATGGCCATATATTCTCAGCTTATACCACTCATTTTCCAGGACAAGAAGACAGAATTCTCAAACATACTTATAAGCACTAGGATTCTGTGTGCCAATATCCCATTCAAGACCTGCAGAAACTTAGATTTTTTGATTAGGAAGTCGGAATGTTCTCCAATATAAATTGATTTTTCATTAAAAAAAAGAACTTTTAAAAATTGACTTAGTACATCCATAAACAAGACAATGGGTTCTTTTCTTTGTTTGTTTGTTTGTTTGTTTTTTTCCGGTTGGATTTCAAATGCCCTGACAAACCACAAAACAGAATTTGGGATAGGGGGTGACTCCTTAAACTTATTCTAGTATATGTTACTCTATTTTAAATTATACTGTCATAAAATGCAAGAATTTCTGGGCAAAAACATTTCAATTGCAAACTAACAGCCATTTCATGTAATCTGTGTTGATGGGTAACCTTCACACATCCTAACAAAAAGGGTTGTGGGGTTTTGTTTTGTTTTGTTTTTTGTAGCTAAAACAAAGTTAATGGAAAATCTAAGCCCTCCAAAGGAAATTTGTGGAGGAAAAGGGAACTTTATTTGCTTTTAAAAAACAAGAACAGTAAAAAGTAAACCATTTTTTTGTGTCCCTTACTTAGATTCATGGCAATTCTTTGGGAATAGATCAGATTCATATGATTCTTTTATCAGGAGCTTTTAAAAAGTCTAAATTATTTTCTATCTGCATCTTTATGTGAAAGAGCTGGAATTGCAACCAACACAATCTTTATTTAATAGCGAATGCCCCTTTGTCCATTTGATGCATGAGGGCAGGGCTGAATTTCTCTAGTCAACAATATAAATGTTGGCTTTTATTATCAGACACAAAAGCTGTACCAAAAATCCAAATATCAGAATTTGGCGTTGGGATGTTCCTTTTACAACTAGCAGGAAAAAAAGTTGCATTAGGACAACCTTTGACTTTTCAGAGAACTGAGAAAAAAAATCATTCAGACTTTCTCTATCAAAATTTCTTCACAGAAGTATATTACAGAAACTTTCTCAGCATTAACTAAAGACTTTAGAAACTGACTTCATTCAGGGGAATGAATCTAGGCCTAGATTCATGGATGATTCATCCAGGGCCTACTTTTGGCAAAATATCGAAGTAGGCGTGTTCTTTCTTTTTAGTAGGAAGGCAGATTAATATCATAGAAACAGCATTGGCATTTGCTATGGACTGATTTGCATGCCCCCAAATTCATGTTCTACTGCCACAATGTGATAGCATTTGGAGATGGAAACTTTGGGAGGTAATTTTGTCATGAGGATGGAACTCTCATGATGGGGCTGGTGCCATTGTAAGTAGAGACACAGATCTCTCTCTCTTTCTCTCTCTCTCTCCACCATATGAGGACACAGCAAGAAGACGGCCAACTGCAAGCCAGGAAGAGGGCTCTCATCAAGAACTAAATTGTCTGTCCCCTTGTTATGGGACTTTCTACCCTCCAGAACTGTGAGAAATAAATGCCTGTAGTTTAAGCTACCCAGTTTGGGTATTTTGTTATAGCAGCCTGAGTGTACTAATACAGTATTGGACCCAAGAATATTTTAATTCGAATTCCAGCTAGCCTTCTTACTAGATGCCTGATTTTGAGCAAGTGACTTCATCTCTCTGAACCTTAATTTCTTCATTGTTGAAATGAAACAATAAGTGTTTTTCAGTGTTTAAATGAGAGTAGATGTGCAACTACTTAGCAAAATGTTTGTTGCATACTACATAGTTGATTAGCAAATTTTAGTTTTCTTCCCTTGCTTGACATTTTCAATCTCTTTCACTACACTTCCATTCACAAGATTTTTCTCCTACCTTTATTCATTCTGTCTTTATCCAGGGAAAACTACAATCGATTGTTGATGGCATACAATTTTTAGTAAAATTATGTGTTATCTGTTCCAGATAACATAATTACTTTTGAATAGCAGCCTCTGAAACAATGGCTAAAACAAAAAGCAAGGGTGAACATTTAAAAAACAGTCGGTGTTAAAATATATGGATGGTAGTTGGACTTTGGGATATCTCATAGGTTTCACGATGTGGATAATGATTCCATTGCAAGTGCATAGAGAAAAGGCATTGAGTCCAAAACATAAAGATAAAATAGTCATTTTTATTACCTAAGTCATGTTTATTACCTAAGTCATGTTTATTACCTAAGTTGGATATAAAAATGAACAAACTTAGGTGGAAAATACAGAGGGTATCAAAAAATGTATACACATTTTAAGAAAGGAAAACTGTATTAAAACTATAATACCCATATGCCAATAACAAAAGTTGAATGCAAGTCACGTTTGTCTTCTGCAATTACAAGAGGAGCTCAAAGTGGTTACTATCAGCGTCTAGACACTTCTGATTATGGCAAACTACTGCTTAAGCAACATTGACCAAAGTGTCTACTTGTGTACATTTTTTTGGCATCCCCAGTATGTATAAATTCTATACTAAACATGACCCAAAACTTCTTCCTTTACAAATTACACATGAACGCTGTTGTGTCCTGTAAGACCTTACATGAACTGACCTTGACAACTGCTCTGACTCACATTGCATTGCTTTCCCTCTCATTCATTGTACTGCAGCTACTAGTCTTCTGGTTGTCCTTAAAGCACATCAGTCTCCTTTGCTTTTAGGGCCTCTATGCTTAGGGCCTCTATGCTTACTCTTCTAGCGCTGCTACACTACTCTTACATGTTAGAAAAAAGTAAGTGCTGTGGAAACAAACTCAGTGTAAGGAGATCAGAAGTAGAGGATTGCAATTTTGATCATTGGAAAGGTGACGTGTAAGCAAAGATTTGACAGAGATGAGAAAATAGCCACTCAGGTATCTGAAGGAAGAGCATTCCAGGTAGAGGTATCATCCAGTACAAAGGCATGAGGCTGAAGTATAATGAGTAAAGGAAATAAAAGAGGAAGCAAGGGGTAATGGGAAAGTCCGGGAGATATGGGGATCCGTGAAGGGTTTAGAACAGAGGATTGATGTGATACTTGATTCACTGTTTAATGAATCAATCTGGATGTTGCGATCAAATCACAGTTCCTCAACTTTGACACTACTGTGTTTCCCTGAAAATAAGACCTAGCGGGACAATCAGCTCTAATGCATCTTTTGGAGCAAAAATTAATATAGGACCCAGTCTTATTTTACTATAAGACCAGGTATAACATAATGTAATATAATGTAATATAATATAATATAATACCGGTTCTTATATTAAATTTTGCTCCAAAAGACACATTAGAGCTGATAGTCTAGCTAGGTCTTATTTTTGGGGAAACATGGTATTGATACTCTAGGATGGATAATGCTTTTTTGGGGGTTATACTGTGCATTGTAGAATGTTTAGCACATCCCTGGACTTTACTCACTAGATATCAGTAGCGAACAACCCCTAGTTGTGACAACCAAGAACATCTCCAGATAGTGTCAAATATTTGGGGGTGGGGCAAAATCATCTCTAGCTGAGAACCACGACTGTAGGGGCAAAGAGTGGAGGTTCAAATCACCTCTACACAGAGAGTCATACCTGATTGCCTAATCGAAAGCAGCAACCACTATCCCAGGCACCCTCCATCACAGCACCCTGTTTTGTTTTCATCACAGCACATATCACACTCTGAGAAATTATCCTAGCCATTCATTGATCTACTTTGTTTACTGATTGTTTCTCCTTGCCTAACGGTAATGTAAGCTCCATAAGATTAAGGACCTCATCTGCATTATTCCCTGCTCTATTACCCAGGGACATGAGTTTGGCCGAGAATCACAGCTGAAATCACTTAAGATTTTACATGATTTATCTATTGCCTGAGCAAGCCATGCACATACATTCTTCAACAAATATAAAATGCTATGGTTCTATGATGAAGATGGAAGGAGATGTGGACTGCATTTTGAGGACTCATAAAAGAGTATCAAACAAACTTGGGGCAGACCTTACTGCTTGGAATGGAAAATAGGAGTGAGGAAGGTAGCAAAGGTCAGCATTGATGTCTCCTTGACCAGTCCAGCCCACATTTTACCCTCCAGTTATTTTTTTTTTTATTCATTTATATTCTATGGAGAGTTTCTTTGGGTACCTGGATAATATTCTGTCACTGAGTAACATTTCACATTCTATTCTATGTGGAGATGTTTGCAGTCTTTGTATTAACCCTACCCTTCATAGATTACGACTAAACTTAGGGACCTCTGGGTTCAGAACACTAAGGCTGGAGGCAGGATGCTGGTAGTGTAAAAATCCATGTACAAGAAACATTCAACTGTTTATTATCCAGTGCAGTGACTTACTACATCAGGGCCACCCCAGGAAAGACTCTTGAACACTTATATTGTAGACTCACCATGCTTTATTTCAAGCTTCACAAGTGACTCCAGAGAGGTTCCCAGTAACAGACTAGAAATAAGAATCTTGGGTTTTACTCTCAATCCCTTCACAAGAACCGTAAAAGGCTGAGAAATGAAAGGATCCATTCATCAATTTATTCATTCTACAAATGTCTACCGAGAAGTTCTTTGTTCTAGGCATTGAGTGAAGCACTGGGCAAAATTGAAGGTCTTTTATAGTTAGTCTAGTCAGGGAACTATGAATTAATTATATAATTAAACATTCTGATAAGTGCTACAAAGGGAAAGTAGGATGTTAAGAAGTCTGCTGTGTGGGGGCTAAATCTAATTTCAGAAAATACAGAAAGTCTTCCTTTTCCAATGACATGTTCTCTATCAATGAAAAATATTTTAGTGCTTACATAAGATCTTAATCAGTTCACACATTAACCTTTTCAAATGAGAAGTGTGGACAAATAAACTTTAAACCTTATTAGCTTAACCTTTACTAAGAGGCGACTAGGTACTAATAGGATTTCTAGAACAAGGAGATACTCAGTAGACATTTGGAGGATAAGTGATTTAATAAATAGATCCTTTCATCTCCTGATCTCTTGTAATTAATGTGAAAAGAGGTTGGTAGTGAAATCCAAGATTATTATCCCTAGTCTGTTACTCATACTTGAGGCCTCATGGTATTAGCGTGGATTGGGAAACTTGGAGTCAAGCAGAGAGTATACAGTACAGTGGTGATTTTCTTCAAGGGTTTCACCTCACTTGACCTGATGTTTTAAGGTACTGCCAATGGAAAGTGTGCATGTCTTTAATATGAATTTTTGCACTACCTGCATCCTGCTTACAGCCTCACTATTCTGAACCCAGATATCCATAGGTTTAGCCTTGATCTATGAAATATAAGGTAAACAGGACAATTGCAAACAGTATCAATATAGAATGAAATGTGAAATGTTACCCAACAATAGAAGAAAGATGAGAACATCGCTTTTGGAGATGAACTTGACAATGATATTAAAAAAGAAAAAAAAGAAAGATTTGAATCAGGGAAACACTAGGGACAGAAAAAAATAGGGCCTACTGGAATAAATCACAGAGAGATAAAGAGAACTTCAACCTGAGAAAGTGGGCCAAAATGGAGGGGGAGGGATAAATTCTAATAAAATGAAGAGCTAGAATCAATAGGACAGAATGACTTACTGGCCATCAAGATGGAGGAAGATGGGAAATGTATATTTTAATAAATCAATTTGCTTTATGCAGTTAAAAAATTAGGGCAGGTTTTAAAAATCTACTTCTCACCCCTCCTCAATCATCTCCTAAAGTTTGCCTTCACAGAAGTAGAAGGATTATTGAGGGGAAGTTGTCTGGTTGTTCTCTTGTATCAAATTAATTTTCTTCATCCCCCATATGCCAATCGTTACACAGCCTGTTCTAAATTTTGATCTAGTGCATTATTGATGAGCTCTTAAAAAGAGATTAGAACAACCATCTCCCACTCTCTTTCTGGGGAAAAAAAAGAAAAGAAAAACTTTACGCAAAAAGAACTAGCAATTTTGACTGAAATGAACCACCCAACAAATCAGTAAATCATATTTATGACAGATTACTTGCCAAATTTAACATTAGTTTATTGGATAAGTATCTTTGAAGACCTACTGTGTGTAAAGCACTGTGATAGACAATTTATTTATTTGACATTTGGTTCAATTTATATTAGCATTCCATGACTAGCACTGTCAGGTTTTAAAAAAAAGGAAATATTTGCCTTTAGCTAATCTTAGTTCTAAAGATGTCTCTTACTTACTAGTACTGCGAACTGAGCAGATCTAAATTCCTTTCAGGAAAAAATTTTACAGTCCAGCACATCTGTCTGTTGGGGTATAATGAGAGATTTTCATTTCTCAATGTTATTTTTTAATCTGAATTATTCCTTGTTGAAGAAGGTTTTTTCAAATGGAATTTTCTAGGCTTGAATTTGAGCATTTGTATTTACAATTCAAGTTCAGTATTGCCAGTATAATAAATTGAATAAGTAATGCTGATTTTGAAGTACACAAGATGAAATCCAGCCTGTTTTTATATACAATATCTGCTAATTGACAGCATGACCAGTCAAACTGCAGGGGATAAAATGACTGTATTTTAGAAATAATCTTAACTGAGTTCAAAAAAGTAAACCGTAATTAATTCCTTTAACTATTAATTTTCTAGACTTAGTGAAGGGTTTTTAATCGTTTTATTTTTAATTCATCGGTGACTCATTTTTACATTTACAAAATTTTATTATTGCAAAAGCAATACATCTAATACAGAAAATTAAAGAAAAAATTCAAAAGGGAAGAAGGAAAGTACATTCACTATCACACTACCCAGCGGCAGTTGCTGTGAACCTCTTGTTTTGTGTCCTTCCAAATATTATTTTGTTAGGATAAATTTTTTCCAATCTAAAATATAATCACATTATATATATGCTGCTTTATAACCTGCTTATTTCCTTGATAAAACACTCTCATGTCAGTATTATACAACATACTTTTTAGTGATGAAATATTATTTAGAAATTACATATAATTATATACACTGTGACTTCTGTAATCAATCCCCAAATGTTTGACACTTAACATTGTTTCTGAAATATATATTATAATAAATGGATTTGTCCATATGCATTTGCAATTCATTTGATTGTTTTCTTAATACAGCAGACATTGTCACTGGCTTGTCTATATCTTGAGGAGTAATTAACCTGTTTCCAGCTGTCACTCTCTACATCTTTACGTCTGAAGGTTTTTTGCATTACTGTGGAAGTCATTCAGCCCAAGTCCACAGCAGGCTGGAAATCCAGGGAATTAACTCTCCCAGAAGAAGCTCTCAACTAATGACTCTCCAGAGTTGGTGTAGAAGTACCTGTGAAGGTCCAGAATGAGTCACCCCAAGATGTGCCTCTGTGGTATGCAGATTGTTTTGCCTTAAAGGCAACTTTAGCCACAGGCTCAAGAGGATCTTCTGCCCCCACCCCCTTAAGTACCTAGAAGAACTTGAATTAGGGGCCTTGCCCCGTTAGAGATAATTCTATTTATTAAATACTGCTCTTCTTATCCTCCTGCAATGACCCTTTGAAACCCCCAAAGTACATTACTGCCTCCCTGGCTCAGGATGTCATCTATACCTCAATCCTCCTTTCTGTCTCTATACCTTTCTTGTATCTGAATCTCTCATGTATGTGGGGTTCCCATACATATGTATGTATTAAATTTGGTTATTTTCTCTTGCTAATCTGTCTCATGCTGATTTGATTACTAGACCAGCCAGAAGAACCTTGAGGGCAGAAGAAAGTTTATTCTTCCCCCACATACCCCAACTTGCTCTCCCCTTGGGTGAGATCATTCTGAACTATATATTTATACCCTTCCCAAGAGTTTCGCCATGGATTAAGCTCCAGCAGCCCACTGTGGCTAATGTATCTTTACCTGCTGTCTCTAAATGACTTGCATTTGAATTTTTATCTCTGAGATTGCTTTTCTGTGTACCTAAAAGACTAGAATCGATTCTAAGAAAATGAAACTGATTAAAAAGGAAATGCCCTCTTTGAATGCTTTATATTTCCACCATTTACATTATTTTCATCACAATTCTGATGAAAAGTAGATGTATCATTTTTTAAATGTCAATTTGATAGGTAAAGAAAGGAATTTATTTGAAATTTATTTGATTAATTCTGAGACTGTCTGTTCGTATGACTACATTCATTTATACTGCTTCATTAATGACTTGCCTGTTCATATTCTCAGTCTATATTTTAACTAGAAAACATGTTTTAAGTACTTTATAAGAGCTCTTTCAATGTTAAAAATATTAACACTTTTACTCACATTTTAAAATTAGCTAGTTTGATATTTTTGCAATTACATAGTAGCCACACTGCAACACCAGCGAAAAAACTCATTCTTCATGGTGACTGTGTCTTGCACATTATAGGAAATATGCATGTCTTTATTGGCAACCTTTTTTTTTTTAATGTAATGGAGGACTTTATTTGAAAGATTGACAAAATGAAAAGGGATCCAAAACCCAACAAGCCATTTAGTTGAAATGTCACTTTTTTTTGGTTTTGTACACCTGAAACTAATTTGTTTTAAATGTTACTTTTTTGGGAAACAGTACAGATAATAGCACAAAGTTTACAAAATGCAAAAAGTTTATATGAACTTTCTGACCATTGATAATGTCATTTTTAAGAATAGAACTAAATTAGTTTTGAGGTATTTTATAATGCAGGTTGGGAATTTTTAAAAAGTGAAAAAGAAAACCTACATAAACATATGAATTCAATCATGACTCAATCTTTTCCCTTCATATTCTGACAAATTGACATTTAAAATAGCTACATTTTATTCATAAAATATCCCAGGTAAAGATTATGCTTGCAGAAATGATATTTAAAGTTCTAAAATAATTGTTTACTAACAACATGCTTACAATGGTTCAAAGCTGCATATGGCAAAAGTACTTCTAGAAAATGGATGTAACACGGGCCTAGCTACCATGTTTCCACGAAAAAAAAAAACTAGCCGGACAATCAGCTCTAATGCGTCTTTTGGAGCAAAAATTAACATAAGACCCGATCTTATTTTACTATAATAGAAGACCGGGTCTTATATAATATAATATAACGTAACGTAACGTAACGTAACGTAACATAACATAACATAACATAACATAATATAATATAATACCGGGTCTTATATTAATTTTTGCTCCAAAAGACACATTAAAGCTGATTGTCTGGTTAGGTCTTATTTTAGGGGAAACACGGAACGTCATTATAATTCTAAACTTCTGTATGAAAAATAAGCAACCTACCCTTATGATTTCACTAATTCTACTAATTTAATTTTAAGGATACTAACAGAATTTTACCATAAAACGCTTCCAATGTGATAACATACACAGGAAAAATATTTTACAAGTTTTAATTTAAACTGAAACCTGCTATAATTATTTTTAATCACTTTAAAATTAGTTGAAAAAATGCACTTAAATATTAAAGTACCATTCTGAAGAAAAAACTTATGGCTTCAATGACACGGTGTATTTAAGCAGCAGAAGTGTTAAACACCTTTCTATGCTTCCAAATACTATTGACAATTTCATTTTTCAATACTGTATTAGGTGTCATTAAAGAGACCCTTGATCTTTGAATCAGCTTCTTTGTTATTGTGGGAAACACTGTAAAGCAGGAACATTAGAATTGTGCTGGCAGCTGACTGAAATACTGTGATACTGAAATACTGTTGGCATGTGGACGTTCTGACATGTGGGACTACAGCTACACATCTGAAGAGTCACTCCAATCAATCAGTTCCTAAGCTGCTTTTCAGTGTGCTTGATTCATCTTGAAGTCCTTCTCCTTTTGGCCCTTGAAGATTTGAGGCACCGCAGGCACTTGGCACTTGAGTAGAATTGGATCATTTTTCACAGTTGGAGATTCTTTCTGTTCTTCCCCAGCTTTTTTTCCCCAAAGATTTTATTTCCTCTAATAATGATATGTTCAGTCATCATCACCTCCATCTGCACACTTTAATTCTTCTTTGAATTCTCCTTTGAGGAATGCCTCAGCAACAGTAATCCCACCAGCTGGCTTATTCACATTTCTGTGACTGGGAACCATCTTTTCAACGTTTTCAGTTAATGTTTTAATGGAGGTTCCTGTGGGCTTGGGAGAAATATCAGAGTCCTCAATTTTACTTCCCTCGGTCCAGTCAGTGTCACTTTTGACGCTATTCCTCCCAAAGCTACTCTTGCCTTTAGATGACTCCACAGGAAATAAGTTTGGGGATGTACATGCCTGGATGAGGTCCACATTATCAAACTCTTCCTCTGAACTAAAGGGAGAGGTCATAATAGCTGAAGACTTTCCGGGAAAATTATCTTCTATAATATGCTCCTTAATTTTTGGAACAGATGTCTGGTCAGTAAAAACACGCCTTTGTCTAATCAATTGTCTGCTTTTGGGAGGAAGTTGGATTGCCTTGGGTATTTCTCCAGTTGAAAGGGTATCCACTTGAGAAGCACTAATGGTAATGTCCTCTCCTCAACTTTAACCTGACCTGATGTTCAAGGAATTCTCAAATTTACTGGATGTTAGGGACTTGTCTTTCTTGATCCTGGCTTGCTGATTCCACAGTTCTCCACACTCTCTTCAAGTGATTACTTGGAATACCGCATCTATCTGCATTAATCCCCAAGGTCTCCAATTTCTCCACCAAACTCTACTCCAGGGCTGTTCTTATTCTTTAATGACAGAGGGGTTATTCTTTAAAGCTTTTCTTAAATGGATCTTGTCATTTAATTTCTGTTCATTTTCCTTTCCATGTGCCATTGCTAGACTTGACTTAGCATCCAAAGTCTGTTGGGCTGGGGCATTCATAGGTACAGCTGGGGCAGGTGGCTTTGATTCAAAACTTGGCCAGGTTAAAGGATTCCCTTAGGGTTCAATGACACTGTTTAATGCTTTACTGGTAAACTTTTAAATCTCTTGTCTCTGAGTGATAATCAGTTCATTCTGTTCCTGGAGTCTGTGTCCTAGCTCTTCGATCCTTTTCTTATAGAAAACATGACTTGCATTTAGATTGTCCATCATTGAGGGTAGAAGTTTCTCTGTATGTGACAGGAGCCCACTCTTCTCTTTCTTGTGTCCTTGATGAAGAACTTGAACTCAAGCTGCGCACTTGCTTTCCTGACTGTCAAGAAGTTACATCACACTTTGGAAACTGGACATTGAGGACCTTCTTCTTTAAACTCATGTGCATCTTTTAATGGGCCTGTGTTGCACTTCATCTGCATGTTGGATTTCTGGATTTCTGACGATTGATAGTCTAACGCTGAATTCTTGGAAGTCAATTCTTTAAACTCCTTCATAAACATTTCCTTGACTTTTTCCATTTCATCAACTAGTTTCTCCTTTTCTTCTTCGTTCCGTCCATCAACTAACTTCAGAAATTCTTCCCCTTGTTTTCTGCATTTCATATTCCTTAGAGAATCTGACTACATGGGAGTGCGGTGCAGAATCGAACAGACTTGGGAAGCTGCAGCGGCTCCTTCGACATGTCATCTCATTCTGGAGCTGACCAGTGTGTGTCTTCTTTACTCAAGGTGAGAATCTTCAGGGTGGCAGCGCTGAATATGGCTGTATAAAAGCTCGGTCATGAAGGCCTTCTCATAAAAATGGCACTGGTGAGAGCTGGCTTTGGCCCCGATCACAATCAGTGTGGGTTATCCTTTTCCTGTGTTTACACTCTCCCTTCAGTAACTTGATCTCAGCCTGCGTGGTGAGGAGCTTCTTGCTCTGCTCGCAGACCACCTGGCTCAAGCGCAGCCTCTCCTCCAGGTTGTGCAGCTGCGAGGTGAGGAACTCCTGCAAGCACGGCTGCGCCGAGCAGATGAACTTCAGCAGCACCGGGCCACCCCTGACTGGCAGCGCAGGCACATCGCGTCCTGCAGCTTGCAGGTGATGTTCATGATGTTGTCCTGCAGCGTGAGCACGTCCAAGGCCCCCACCATCTTGTCCACGTCTGGTGCTCAACCACAGCCAGTCCATGCTCTCCAGCCGAGGCCGGAACTGGAAGAAGGGCAGGTGGCCTAATGCTGCGCTGGCAGGAACAGAGGCCATGGCAGCCCCACCCAGCCCGGAGGCTGCGGGGCATCAGGACCGTGGAGGCCACTAGCCAACTGGTAGTAGATGTGCTTCTGGAAGGGCACGCTTGGCACGCTTGCAAGCAAATCCTCACTTCTTCGGGTATCGGTATTGGAGGGGGCGGTCTTGTCTACTGTCCACCGGGACGCCACCGCCCCAGCCCTCAGGCTGGGTTCCCGGAAACAGCAGCATCCTCTGCGTGAGGTCTGGGCCTCCTGGCCATTGCTGTGGCAACGTCCGGGGTGAGGGGGAAGGGCCGGAGCAGGAGCAAAGGGTGCACTGTCCCCCACCCTTCCCCGCATGGTCAGCATGAGCCCAGGACCCTTACAAACCTGTGTGGCAGCTTTTATTGGCAAATCTTTATTAATAAATAGATTTCTTGGGAACAAAAGAAAACTGCTACAAGAGTTTGGTTCTATTGTTACCGTGCTAGCCAACATACCTGCTGAATACTGAATACTCGGTTTGAAACAAGACTGTGGGTTCTTTTGCTAGGACACCACAGATGCATTTATTATCTAACTCTGGATTACATAATCTCTGTATTCAGCTAAGGAGCACAACTTGATCTCTCTTTTTGCATAGAAAGGGAGTATAAACCAGCATTACTATGACCATGGGTTTTTGAGACGCATTTGCTATCCAAAATCAAGGGATCACTATTATTAAATCAAGTTTCAAATACCAACAGACATTCCTAGGAATAAATTAGCCTTTTGTTCTCTCAATTCAGCCCTTCTGACCATTTTTGTGACCTTATCCCTAACCCTCATGAACGCAATTCAGACTTTATGGCTTTTTAGAAGCATCTCTCCTGATGTATCATTATTATTTTGGGGAACTTTAAAATGCTTCCGAAACACAAATGTCACTCTATGCAACACAGGCTGAGTTGTGCCAATATCCTCATTTACAGAATCGGCCTGCCTTTGACCTGATATCTCTGCATCAATGACTCTGATTGGCCAGGCCTACAGTTTAAACCACTTATTGTGTTATTGCTAATACACTTTCCTCTTTTAACTGTCACAATAATTTCCAAACCTTGGCCAACTGCCGCACCACTCAGGGCCAACATGTTTCATCATAACACATACAACCCAATTAAGCTTCAACAGTTGGCAGCAGAGGAGTCAAAGGACTTGTAGGTTTACTTGTTTGCCCAGGACCTTGTCTCACAGCCCTCTGAAATCTTCTCCATCCGGGCCCTTTGGTAGCAACACTAGCTTAGTTTATATAATGCTTGGCAGTGCCTTAAAGCTAAGAAGGAAGCACATCTTTGAGAGTTGTGTGGGAACACCCACTCGTGATTTCCAACTTCAGTGTAAGCCCAGTAGGTCAGAAAGTGAAGTTTCTGTCCCATTCGGCACCCTCCTAACCAGTAACATAAATATAAATAATGACGCTATTTTCCCCCTAATTGTTGAGTACTCAGGATTTTCCAGGGATTATGCTAAGCATTTCTGAAGTGTCATCCCATGTAATTCTCACAGCCATATGAGGTACATATTATTATTACTTCCATTTTATAGGTGAATGAACTGAGGCATAGAGTTATTCAGGAACTCACTGAAGGCCATCTAGCCAAAGGGCTGGATGCCCTTTGCACCCAAGCAGTCTGAATATAGAATCTGTGCTCTTTAATATTATGCTAAATATATACTAGATAAAATTCAAGGAAAACAACAAATTAGGAAACAATATTTTTAATAGGTATAACATGGAATTATGTGCCTTATTATATAAAGAGATAGAAAGAATGGGAAGAGGCAATTTATGACAGAATTATAAAAAGTTATAAGCATATAAAAATTTCTACCTAAATGAATAAAGAGACATTGATATGTATTTATATATAAAGTTTTACCAAGCATATTGGCAAACTTTTAAAAAATAGTAATATATAGTGTTAGCCAGGGTGTAAGGAAAACTTTCACATTCATAAGCTATGAGACTATGAAGTGTTCCTTATTTTTTTGAAAATATTTGTCTTTAGAAATTACCTATCTTTTGTTCTGGCAACTTTGCAACTAAGGTTTTTATCCCAAGGAAATAATTGTGGATGTGTAATGATATTTATCTACAGCAGTGTTTATAATAGTGAAAAATGAAAAACAACTTAAGTGTCAAAAATTAGAGGTGGTTAAAATAAACATCCAAACAACAGAATACTATCCACCACTGATAAAATGATATGATAGAAGAATATTGACATAAAAATGTTTATGATAAGTGCTGAGTAAAAAGCCTTACAAAATGTGATGTACAGTATAAACGTGTATTTCATATACAGGTATCAAAGTAGGAGTGGAAGGATGTATACCAACAAGTTAACTGTAGTTATAGCTGGAGAATAGAACTGTGGATTATTTATTTTCTTATTTGTATCTTTTACATTACCTAAACATTCTGCAGCAGCATTTATTATTTTTATACCTAGTTAATGCTATTAAAACTAATTATAAAACAAGTCTCTTTTGCCCCATTTCTAAAATGGACCAATTGTGTATTTCTCACAAGAGAGGCAATAAGATATGATTATTGTGGAGAGAGAATAGAGCAAATTATTTATGTCCCAGTTTTCTGTAGAAAGTCATCCAGCTCTTGCTTTGGGGTGGGGCAGCCCTCCATCTGGAATAGCTAATTAGTGATGATAGCTGCAATCTGTAACTTTGTTGTTTTGTTTAAGTGAGAGTTTTCTTTTCTTCCTAGAGTGCCAGCTTGTTTTAGGAACCACACACTTCAAGGTTATCTTTTTTAAAACCTCAAGGCTTTGAATTTAAACTAAAGTCTCATTTATCAAGCAAGTTATCAAATAAATAAATAAAAGAGAAAGAAAGAAAAAAGAGAAGGAGATAAAGAAGGAAACATATAGGAAACTCATTTTAGTTTAATTCTCAGATCACTAAATGTCAGTATGGGGATGATATTCCAAGGTTATCTACGTAGCTCAACTTCATCACACAGATGACACAACTTAAGTCAGAGCAAGAGGAAAAGCCTTTAGTGTTCAGGCAAGGTATGGATTCAGGTAACAAGGAAGCAAATAGAGAAGCGGCCACTGACAAAAGGTTGTTTAACTGTGGGCTTATTTTGCAGTCTTTATATTCACTGGTAGAATGCCTAGAAGATTTCTAATGGTATGATATGTTTGTCCTAATTTCATCTGTGAAAAGTATTGTCTAACTGAAAAGGTAAGGCACTTAGTGAACTGCTCTATCTTAAAATTTGCCCTCCGGTGAAGTTAATACACACATCTGCGCGAAACTCAACAGTGATTTGACAGATTTCTTGAAACTGAAAACCTCAAATTTGAACAAGAAAATCAATATGGAAGATGAAATGCAACTTAAAAGAAAATGGAGATTGAAATGTCTTTTTGTGATATACTAAGGACTAGAACCAAGAGAAGAAACCAACCCACAGAGTTCTGTGTATACTTTAAATCTTCTAGGCACTCTATTATATAAAGGGATGCAGCAGCTAGAACTTAGAATTTGCAGTCTGGTGGACCCACGTTGAAATCCTTGAGCAGGTGGCATTCCGGAACTCCAGCCTCCCTTATGTATAAAAATGAGGACAATAAATCTTATTTTATGAGATAATTATAAAAATTAAATATGTGACTGCATATGTCTAACACATCATAGGAACTAAGTCAATATTTTGTTCCTTCCTTCTAGTCTCCTCCTATTGGTTCGGGTTCCATCTGAGACCCATTATGCCCCATGGGAAGTATCTATCCTCTTCCCCAGTTCAGTCACTCTGTGTCAAACATTGTTCACTCTTTGTGCAGCATGCTCACCATCTCATTGTACACTGTACCATGTACCCTGTAGATACACTATCATTTTTGGCAGCAAACACTACTCTAAATACTCAAATACTGTTGCTCCTGAAAAGGAAAGATTAAGATTTATTTTTAATACAATGTTTCTGATCAGTGCAGCCTCAGATGAACAGGAGTGTGTATGTGTGTGTGTGTGTCCAGAGTCACACTCATTGAGACAAAAACCACTAAGACTTTTTAATGCATGATAATGGCTGATATTTATCAAGCCCTCTTTATGCATCACTTTTCTTTGTCTTCTACATGAAGTACTAATTTAATTATCAAAGCAGTCCAGAATGGCAGTTACCATCATTATCCCCATTTCAGGGATGAGAAGACTAGCACACAGAGAGGCTAGTTTTCAACTAATTAAAGGCTAGAATTGGAGCCTGTGCAATCTGACACCAGAATCTCTGTGCTTTCTCGGTGACAATAAGATGATTAAAACGTCACATAAAGATGCCTTGTATTCCCTTAAGAATGAGAAAGAAGTTCTTACTCCTGAAATGCTATCTGTAGAGGTCAATGCATAGACCCACACATTATGAAACAGAACCCCAGAGGTTCACATAACAGAGTCAAAGAATAGGAAACATGTTCCCTAATGACTACAACCAGGGATAAGCAGCGGAAGGGGGGAAAGACTTAGACTAAGGTGGCCATATCTTTACCATCAGAGGCAGCAAGAGCAGGTCTTGAGCTCTTCAGCCCTTCAGGTTTCTACTGAGGTTCCTTGCATTGGGCCAATAAGTGGAAGAGGAAGGACCTGAACAGGCAGGGTCTCCAAGGTTCTAAAACCCGAATTCAGTTTCAGCAGCCTCATTCCCTTTGCTTTTATCCCAAAATATTCTCCATAATATTTTATTTGAATAAGTGTTTTTTCTGTTTTGAAAAATTTGAAAACTATTTGTAGAATGAGTATTTGTTTAGGGGCTAAGGTACAAGTGACATCCTGGGATGCCCTTGTGACCTTGGTCTTGTGACCCAGCATTTTCTCTGAACATTAACTTCAAACCAGCCGTATGGAACAAATGTGACATTTATGAGAAGCACTTTTAACTTATTATTAATTATAACAATATTTGGCACATTAAAAACATTAAAGAGCTGTGCCAATAGGAGTGATTTCCATGGTCCATCAGCAAGGATACTTACTACTGTTGGCTACTGATGAGAGACAGTAATGTTTAAAAAAAACAGGAGTTTAAGTTAGAATCAGTTGGAATCAAATATCAACTGATTACTGGGTAATACAGCAATGGGAGTTACTTCAGCGTCCTACACCTTTGCCCCATACCTGCAAACAGGAGAACAAACAGCAAAGTGGCCGTGAAGACTTACTCCAGTGAAGTTATGTCTCTGCATGCTTTCATGTGTTGAACAGGGCTCAGGACATTGTAGAAATGGAAACACTGATGATCTGTTAATATTCTCATCTCTATTCTTATCTCTCATGTTTTCTACCTGCCTTGTGAGGGAGGCTCAAGAAGAAAGCAGAGTTCAGGTACACTATTTTCTACAGGAGTAAATCCTGAACACCCACATCTAATCTCATTTTTTGCCAGCGGGCATGAATATTCTGTAATTGCTTTGAAGTGTACTGGTAACAACATGGCCAACTGTTCCCTGCGATGACTCAGGCGTTGCTCTGAAACACAACGGGAGGCTGTAAAGCTCTCAAGTCTGAGTCATTGCAATGCCTTCGAGCTCTGATGTTCACAAGAGCCTTGACAGCTCCACACCCATATGTCCCCACTTGGCCCAAGGACACCTTGAAACTTCTTACCTCATTAAGACAACACAACTAACCCACCACCTGCTACATACTCTCCTGCCTACTGACTAGTCTAGTCATCCCATAGCAGGACCAGCTCGAATGCCATCTCTTCAGCAGGAACCTTCTGGATGAGCCTCATCAGTACAAATGACTCTCTTTATTAACCTTCAACCCCACAAGACATTGTAAGCCCATCAATTTTGTTAATGTATACCTGACATTTGAATGTGGTCATTTTGATTTGGTCTCAAGAAAACTGCTTCAGATCCTAAATTTGTTGAGAGCAAAAATGTTTTCTTACTCATTCTATATTTCCCCCAAAGTACAATGTACACAGGGACTATTTAATCAAGTTTGAGAACTCATCCTAGAAAAAGTGCTGCATACCTCATTACTGAATATCACTATGGTCACCTTTGAAGTCCTCCCCTTGGGAAGCTATGCACTGATGCCAGTGCCTAGTCCACCCTTCAAAGCAATTTTGGAACTCTTTTTCTGGAATGGCCATCGGAGCTGTCAACATATTACCTTAATGTCCTGAATGTCATCAAAATGTCTTCCTTTCAATATTTCCCTTATCTTCGAGTAAAGAAAGAAGTCATTGCGGGTAGATCATTGAGTATGGAAGGTGTTCCAATACAATTACTTGTTTACTGGCTAAAAACTCCCTCACAGGCAATTCCGTGTAAGCTGATGCATTGTTGTGATGCAAAAGCCATGAATTGTTGGCGAAAAGTTCAAGTCCTCTAACTTTTTCACACAGCCTTTTCAGCACTTCCTGTTGGTTCAGTTTTCACAACTGTTTGTCCAGTTGGTACAAATTCATAAGAAATAATCCCTCTGATATATATATAAAAAAAAAGCTTAGCAACATCGTTGCAACAAGTTCAGGAACTTAACTGTCAGATCGCATATACAATAAAGTTAAATGAAAGCATAAAACATGTGTGACTCTTCAGTCTAGGCCTTACAATGATATGTTATGTTACTTTATATGACATGTAAACATTGAGAATGTTGACAATGATGTTTAAGCACTTCTCATGTATTTTAAAATTCAGTATTTTATGTGAAAGCTTAACCTTTAGTTAAACTGATAGTATCATTGAATTTTTATTGAATATTATACAAATAAAAGTGATAAATATTTTAATAGAGCCATTTTTATTTATTTTCTGCATGAAAAAATGGCTGATACACCTACATGTTTCTAGAGCAGTAATTTGTAAGGCTTTTGGCCATCAAGGCATCCGGGCTTCTTCTGAATTTTAATAACGTGTTACTACTTGAAGAGTTTGCTATCATCAAACATTTAAAGTATCTAAACTGAGCTCATTACACCTAATCACTGTTCCAGCTTTCAATGGCCCTGCCTTTGTCAATAATAATATCATATCTGTCCACTGGATCCAAACTTTCGAGTCAGGTACATTTAGCAATTCCTGTTAAAATTTGGTGCAAACTGTTTCTCTTCTCATCTCTCTCTTTCTGTACATTTTCCTGGACACAGAATTTTCCCTCCCCCTAAGCCATCCCCTCACACCTGGATTACAGCAGAGGTCTCTTGTCAGCCTCCTTGACTTTAAGCTCACTTGATCTGATCTATTTTAAGTGTAGCCTCAAAGCAGTTTCTTCCTTAAATAGCACTTTCATAATGTTGCTCCTGTACTTAAAAACCTTTTAGGGTCTGTGAGTTCTTACAACTTCACAGCTAGACTTTTCTCCCTGATCCTATGTAGGTACCTTATTTTCCACTTGCTTCTCCAGTTAGATGAGCTTCTGACCCATTTCACCAATACACAGGCAACTGATTCACTTTGATCCATGAACAAAGTAAACTCCCTGTGCCAAGCACGGTGCGACCTGCTGCATGAATGAGGCCACTGACAGAGGGTGCCATGATAAACCAGGGAAGACAGAACACGATTAGACTATCGATGTAGAGCTATAATGCTTAAGTGGACATAAAGCACAATGAAAGCATAAAATAGGAGGCTAGCAAAGTGGATTGCACAGGATGGAAGGACCTCATGCCCAGGTGGCACCATTCTCCATGATCCATAGGAAGTAGAAAGCTGTTCATTTCCCACAGTTTACGCAGTCCTTGACTCACACTTTGCCTCTGTCCAATCTACTCATCTATCAAAAGGTAATTCAAGTCCCAACACTCTTCGGTGATGTAGAAGATGTCTGAATTTGGGTTTCCCCAGACACGGGTCCTGAGACAAGGATTCCAATGAAAGTAGTTTGTTAGTACTATGATCTCAAGGAAAATGCGGAAGGGACTATATTCTACAAGAAAAGAAGTGGTATATTAAATAAGGGGTATATTACCAAGGAAATGGTAACCAGAGCTTAATCCCAGATGGCAAATCCTAGAAAAAAGGAATAGAACACACACCTCAGCATTATCCCAGGAAAGGGGCAAGGGAGTTGGGTTATTGATACACCAACTTCTGTCACTCATTGGTTGAGGCTTCAGGGTTGTTAATACTTTAGCTTTTCCAATCTTCTCTGCATTGTGGCAGAGCAGTGTCCCTAGTTGAGACTCCTCAGGTGAAGAGATGCCAAAAGTGGTAATTGGAAGTTTTTTCTTGGAGCCCTGATTTGGGGAGGTCAGGAGGATATGATCTGGCACCAACACAGCCCTCTACAGATGTCATCTGCGAGCTCGAATGATGGTGCTGTCTGGGTCTCTTGTTATGTATGTGCCTTTGAGGAGGTCCATATTCTGAGTCTCAGTTACTTCATCTTTAAAAGGGGGGATGAGGATTAGTGGTGAATTTTTTTTCCATTTTCTTACAGAGCAGAACCATTGTTCCTCAAAGAAAATCTGAAATAGAACCCTAATTTGTAAAACAGGCACAAGCAGAATTGTTCAGGTTGAAGTACTGGCAGGAGTCTCAGCAGAGAGACATCTTCTCGGATACCAACAGTTTCCAGAGAGCAACAAGTAAAACGCTCTGCATCACTGAGCAGTATCTAAGATCCCCGAGGCATCGTTGCATTCTCTGCCCTTCTACTAATGTTCTATGATGCTCAGTACACAGCTTGGTTCTCTGCCAGGGAAAGGAAAGCACTGACCAGTCACTGAATACTCATTATGCACCAGACATCTCAACCATATTGTATATAGAACCTCTCTCATGATGGCTCAAGCATTTATACCTGGGGGAATAGTGATTGGCAATCAACTTGGAGTATAACTTGTGATGTTAGAGTTCTTGGAAACTGAATAAAAAACTAATAACTAATATTACTTAGCCTGCACAACCTATTTGTAATGAATTTAGAGCTGGGGAGAGAGTGAATATGGGGTGATTAAAAATTCCCAAGGCTAACATTTTTGCCACCATCATTTTTTTCATTAACTCTTCATAACTATATAAGACTCATTATTGTTGTTGCTATCATTATTATTTTATAATTATTATTATCATCATTACTGTTTGACAGATGGGAAAATGAGGGTCAGAGAGGGAAAGAGTCTTGCCCAAGGTCCACAGGAAGTTAGTGGCAGAACCAGTACTCATGGCCAGTCGTTCTGGGTCTGGAGCCCACCACACCACACTACTTACTATTGCATTTTTCATTACATGTGAGTATTTCAAAACACTGTGTTTGTAAAACCAATTTCCCAAGTTCGGAAAATATCAGGCCAACTAATTATCAAAACAGAGGCTGTAAAATACAATTGAACACATATTAGAAACTTAATATCCATTGGGTTGTTGAATTTACATATTGGATTTTTGCCTGAAAGGAAGAATCAAAACAAGTGGGAAAATTCATGATTATTATTGATTTCAGTGCAGGAAGTCATATACAAATGCTGCAACTGAGAATTAAATGAAAAGGTGAGTTTTTCATTCCTTTCATTCACTCATTTATTCAAACATTTTTGGTATATACTTTTTTTAAAAGTACATGCAAAGCATATGAAAGATAAAACAATAAGATATAAGTGTGTTCTAAATTATGTATAAGAGGGAATATAAGACAAACAATACATACTGTACTATATGCATATGTAAAATCTCACTTTATATATATATATATTAACAACTATAACAGGAGGAAGAATTCATTTGTTGGGAATCAGAGAAAGGTCATGGAGAAGGCTCTCTTTATGCTTGTTCTTAAAGAATGGTTTGGACTTAGGGGATCTGAATCAGTGCATGCTAGAATAAGTAAATGGTGACACACGGACACTACACAGGAAAATTAGTGGCCTGTCCGTGTTCAGGTACTAGGGAGATAAGTATGTCTGGACTGTATTGGTCTGAAAGCAAAGGAGAGATTTTGCTCACTGGAGAAACATCTAGAGGATCCTGCAAGTCAAGCCAAGGCTTCTTATTTTACCCCATAAGCAGGAGGGCACTAAGGTTAATGTTTAGGAAAATCACATGGTTGGAGGTGTGCTTTAGAGATGCATATTATGTGTAAAATAACAACGCAACAACAACAAAAATTGACAAAATCTACTAAGCGTTTACTGTATGCCAGGTACTGTGTGTTAAGGGTTTTATTTGAATTAATTTGTTTAATCTTCATTTCACTCTTAAGAGGTTGTATTATTATTATTATCCCTCTGTCATAGATAAGAAGTCCAAAGCTAGGAGAGGGTGCATCACACATATCCCAATGGCTTCAGGGTTAGTAATAGAGAAGCTGAGATTTAAATTTAAGTCATTCTGTACCACGATCGGAGGGAGGTCTCTTATAGGTACTGGAGTTGGATGCTTCTAGAGGGATGGAAACTGCTTGAGAAATTATTATAAAATCCCAGCAAAAACTAACAGAATTTCATACGAGGCTAGAGAGTTGACTTACTCACCTCTACCTCATCTCCCACCCCATCCAGTGTTTAAGTCCCTTCAACAACACATCTTATTGCTGAATGAACCACCTCCAACAACAGGAACTTCCAAATTTATGCCTCTTTATCTTACCATCCTTATGTTATGTCAAAATTTAACAGGTAGACACCTGAAAATAAATTGGCTGCTGTCAAAGGTGGGAACCAGTCGTCCCTATATTTACATCCCAATTCCACCACTTCCTAAAAGCAAGTTCACTCAACTTTCTAATTCTCCATTTTCCCATCTATAAATCGAATTGTACCTTCCTATAAGATGATTAACAAAAATCTAATGAAAGTATCTGACATGTTGCAGGAAATCAAAAAACTTACGTATATAATCATTTCTCCCTGATGCTCCTAATCATTGGTCTTATGTTTGCCCATTGAGGACCCGCAGATATGGACAGCCATTCAAATGTGTAAAGACCATACCACCCTCTTGTATTATGTGAGTGGGTGTGTGTGTAATTTTATATCTAAGTTTTATTTAGTTATATATAACATTGTATTTATGAAATATACAAAATTATATATTTGTGCCTATTTAGATTACAAACTGCTGGGCAGAATAATGGTTCCCCAAATATCTTTATGACCTAATCCCTGGAAACTGTAGATATATTAGGTTTTATAACAAAAGACAATTAAGATTGCAGATGAGATTAAGCCTGCTAATCAATTGACTTTAAATATAGGGAGTTATCCTGGATTATCTGATCTGGCCCAACTTAATCACATAAATCCTTACAGTTAGATGATGGCAGAGCAATCACCTTTGGGAAAGATGTTACATAAGAAGAATATGATCTTCCTTTGCTTGCTTTGAAGATGTGGGGAGGAGGACAGCCAAGAGCCAAGGAATGTGGGCATCCTCTAGAAGTAGGAAAATACAATAGAATAGATTATCCCCTAGATTATCTAGGAAAAAATGCAGCCCTATTGACAACTTGATTTTAGCCTGGTGAGATTTGTGTTGGACTTTTGACCTACAGAACTCAAGATAATATATTTACATTGTTTTATACCACTACATTTGTATTGATTAATTACAGCAGCAGTAAAAAGCTAATACATATATCCTGGCTTCTGTTGGATAAACTGTTTCATTTTCCTTATATGTAGTTAACTTGGCCCAGATTTGAGTAGCTTCACCCACCAAGCTATTGAAAAGCCATAGAGAAGAGATTTGACCCTAATAATGACCTTGAAGAGAATGCCCTAATCAAAACACAGTACATACTCTGGTAGTGGTTGTACATATTCAGAAGAGTATGAAATGCTCATTTCCCTCACTGCAGACTTATATAAGGCACCCTAATTTCATCTCCGTGGGAAAAAGAGAAATAATTACGGGACACTGTATATTCACATTGAAGTATTAGTCAACTAAAATGACTACATTTTTTTGTCTTTTTACATAAATTGCTTTTAAGCCACTTATCCATTTAATGGTACCATTTTTGGAATCCCTATATGGAGAAGATAATGCATTTGAGATACTAATGGGATGATGAGAAATACAATGGCATCTATTCCATGCCTATACATTGAAATTGAGCTGCTTTGGCTACTTATTACAAACAAGCACTATTTCGCTGAGATTCTCTCTCACTTGCCTGCTCAACAGTTTCCTAGACAAACACTTGACTCTCATTCCCAATAACCTGTCCTAGAACCTCTTTGTCTTGTAAGACTTTGAAACCTACCTCTGATTTACAAAACATAGTCTCCTCTGCTCAACGATCAGATTTTTACACAGCCTTGTCTTTGAAGTCCACAGCTTGAGACAACGGGTGTCCCTTTGTCCAGTCTCAGCCCACAAGACACACAACAGCTAGGTCAGTAGCCCTCCTCCTTCCCAGACCATCATGTCCAGGGAGAAGTTTCAAAAAGGCAGTATTATCCAGTAAGCTGTTGGATACCCTTGGAAAAGAAGTCAGAACCAGAGATATAAATCTAGTGGACAACCTCATCTAGTAATTAAGGGTATGTTTTTGGAGATAAAAGGTCTGAGATCAAAAATCAACACCATATAATAGCTGTAGTAGTTAAGTTACTTAACCTACTAAACCTCCTCTGTAAAACAGGAACAGGGCATAGGGTTGTGGCAGGGACTATATAAGGTAGTTTGTGTAAAACCCTCAGCACAGTGCCTAGATCACTATATGTATTCAAAATGTGTTAGCTGTTTGATAATAGGGAAGACGAGGATGCTGAAGCTGATTTGGGGAGTCATAATATAGTATGTTACTTGAAGCCATGAGTGTAGATAAAATCACCAAGGAACAATTATTGAAGAAAAAGGGGAGTGGGAAAAGAACAGAACCTTTGGGAACACCTATATTCTGGATGTGTTAGATTATGCTTTGCATCAATGGCCACAACCTATTTTTATTCCCACATGCTTTTCTAGATGCATTCCACTTTCCCCGTCAAGAAGTGGAGTCTATTTCCCTTCCTCTTTAACCTGAGTGGGACTTTGTGATCACCTAAACAAATAAAATGCATGCGGATGTATGACTTCCGAGAAAGGTCATCAAAAGGCTGGCCCTCTATCTTGAGACATGTGTTTTTGACTCCACGAGCTGCCACACAGAAAGTCTGGTTCGCCTGAAGGCAGTGTTAGAAAGTTCAGCCACACCAGTGCCTGCTGTAATGTGGACAATACGAAAAATGTACCTAATGAACTAGGAAAGATTTCCAGACAGAGCATTGAAATCATTGCCTGCCATCTTGCTACCTATAGTAAAGTGCAAGAGGAGAGAATAACCTAAAGAAAGAATTGTTAAATATAAAGCAGCCAGGGCTTGCTGAGTAAATAAAACATTTTCCTTCCAAGCCTCTTGGGAGGAAAAACAATGCTAAAATTAGAAATGTCTCCAGGATACTGAAAGAGTCTACCATACAATTGGGAACATGGTCTACAGATAAAGCCAGGAGTATGACTGCAAAAACCTATGTTAAGAAAAACTGATGGTGGTACCTCCAACACAAAAAAGACCTTCTAAGAATATTAAGTCATGTCTCACAGATTCTTTCTATGACACAATAGGGCTTCTAAGAATCTGAGTGCCTTGTCCCACAACAGCCTCAAAGAAAGTGCAAGGTGGTACAGGGATTGTCTTGAAAAGATCGCTGGGTATGACTGTTGCCTAATTTAATGAATTAGAGGTTGATGCATTAAAAAAAAATAGTTTTTAAAGGAATTGTATCAACTTGGACTGAAAAGAACAAAACAGTACCGAATGAAAGAGGCCCTTGGACTCTTGAGCTTCTACTCGTAGAAAATAGACTGAAAGAACTATAGCAAACATAGACTACATTTTATGGAAAAAGTAAAGCCAAGAGCTGCATAAAATCATTCCCAGACAGTACGACTAAGCCTAAATCAAGAAATTGGCAATATATGCTCAGCTATTTTACTCAGAATTGCTATGGACCAAAGACTGCTGAGCTGCCCACTTCCCCTTTTCTGAATGGGAGTGTCTATGATGGTTATTCTGGGTCCGTCCCATTATTGTATGTTAGGTGAGGGGGAGATAGCTTGTCGTTTTAGTTTACGGTCTTAGATCAAGAGGAAAAATAGTCAAGAAGCTATACACAAGGAACCACACCGAGGAGATTCATCCATACCTAACCCTGATTTATATGCGAGATCCTGGCCCTTGAGCATGAGCCTAATGCCATAATGGAATAAAACTTTGGGGGAAGGTAGTTTTAGGGACAGAGTGAGTCTATTTTGCACGTAGAAGGATCATATATTATCGGGACCAGAGTAACGTGGTAAGTTTTATTTTCCCAATGTAAACACAAAAATATCTGGTTCCACATGCTCTTTCAGAATCCTGTCTCACCTTCATTGAGAGTGGAGTTTTTTCCTCCTCTCCTTGAATCTGAGCAGGCCCCCATGACTATCTTGATGAATAAAATGTTTCAAAAATAATAATGCATGACTTGTGAGGCTAAGTATTAAAAAATTGTTGCTCTCTTTCTCAGAAATATGTCCTTGCAGCCCCCAAGCACCACGTAAGAATCATGGTTACCAGAAACTGATGCACTAAAAAAGTATATATATGAAAAGAGATTACATACAGACAGACAGAGATGCACAAGGGTTCCTAGCTGCTGGAGCCACCATCTATTCACATCCCCTCTTCCCATTTCTCAGAAGCCAGACATGAGTGAATAAATATTCAGATGATTCTAGCCCTGCATTCCTGATTTCCACTACATGAGAGAACCTAAGTGAAAACTGACAAGTTGAGCTAGTCAATCTCTAGGGATAGAAATAAAATAATATTTCTTGTTCTAAGCCAAGAAGTTCAGAGGTGATTTATTATTCAGTGATGGGTAACCAGAACACAATTTTTTTTTTTTCTAAAATCAATAGGAAGTGGTATAGTCACATCACTAGGCAGAACAAATATGGTAGAGTCTTGTGGAAGCCAAAGGAAGAAATTCAAGAAGTACTCATTATCAAAGGCTACAGAGAGGAAAAGTAGAATGAAAACTGAATAAGTTTCACTGGAATTAAAATGCATTTGTCCTCTCTTGTCTGGGATGTAAAACTGACCAGCCTTCAACACAAAAACAGTATCAAATACAATCATTGCTCATTGTCCAAGGGGGATTGGTTCCAGGATCCCTGTAGATACCAAAATTTGCAGATGCTCAAGTTCCTTATATAAAATGGTATATAATATTTGCATATAATCGATGCAATCCTCTCATATACTTTAACTCATCTCTAGATTACTGGTAATACCTAATACAATGTAAATGCTAGGTAAATAGTTGTTCGAGTGCACTATTGAGGAAAAAATGACAAGAAAAAAAATGGTCTGTACACATTCAATATAGACACAACCATTGTAGGCCTAACTACATGGTACCCGTTAGCAAGAACATAACTTTTTTGGGGGGAATATATTTGATCCATGATTGGTTGAATCCACAGATGCAGAACCCACAGAGACGTAGGGCCTACTGTCTAGGAAAGCGCCAGCACCACGTTCCCTCTACCTGGATCATCTTGTCCCACTCACCAAGTCCTTCTCCAAACCCATCCAAAAGTCTGGGTTTGCAGCATTCCTTATGTATCAGTTTTGAACAAGGAACAATGTAGGAGCTTTTATTGCCATTAACAATAACAGAAAGTCCACTAAGTGAGTATGATCATCATGTTAGTAATGATTAAGATTTAGAAAATTTAAATGAGTGGAGATTAGACGTACAATGAGTAAATGGTGGACCAATTATTATTGTCTAGTCCTGTGTAGGTCCAGTAGTCAGGCTGGAGATAACTATAGTCAGCTCTTTATGACCAAATCTAGTCCAATGGAGACTAAAACGGGTTCTGATGATTTAAGCGCTAGTCCTCTCTGAACTCTTCCTTTCTCCATATGGCATCCTCCAGATGGTTGGAAGCTCAAGAGAGTGATCTGTGGCAATCAGTTTTCTCTGTCCCCACCAATGCCAATTCATGTCTTACTTTCCCATAATACCCCCAGACTCCAAGAGAACTGCCTTCTGTAGGCATAAATTAAGCCTGCTTTATAACAGCATGAGGAAGCTAAGCTCAAAATGCTAAAAATGAACTGCAAAGAGTGTGTTTAATACAGGAATCGGGTTCCAGATTGTGTCCTGTTTACAAAGGCACATATTGTGCTGATAGTAAAAGCAAGTCAGTTCTACTTTCATAATGGGGGCCTAAAATGAGTACCACCCACCCACACCCCCATTCCACCCACACTCACACTCCATCAGAGCAATTAAATCTTAAATTCACCTTGCTCTGAACTACACAAATGGAATTCTGTGCACATATTTGTGTGGTTTATTTATCGTTTTCCCCAAATCGCTTTACCAATTGAAATGAAAGAACTAATCACCCCCATGTGCATTCTGGGCTTCTAAGTTTTAACTCACAAGATAAATGCACTCTCATAGTAACCATGGGAAAAAAAAAATCACTTAGATGAAACAGGTGTCATTCGTTACCAGAAGCCAGTGCTTCAACTATACTCCAGAAAATTCTAGGTTCATTAAGACTCTAATAGTTATTTAATAAGAATAGGGTTTTGTGGTCAAACAATTTACGAAAACACAGCAGCTCATTTTAATCTTTTAGAAATCTACACTGCATATCAGCATGTAAAGACATAGGAAATCCTGCAGGGTACAAAAATCTGTTTAACTGTTTAAACCAGGATTTTCCAAATTTATTTTACCATAGGCTCTTATCTTTATACAAATCTATTATATTTCTTATAGATGATCATTCTTCAAGCAATACAGTCGGGTGAACACCATTCTTATCCCGCTGCAGGGAATTCGTGGTTTAGATCAATCCCTACGACCCCCAGCGGATGCCTGAAACCAATGAACCCTCTACATACTATGTTTTTTCCTATCCATACATACCTGTGATAAAGTTTAATTCATAAAGTAGGCACAATAAGAAATAACAATAAAATAAAACAATTATAACAATATGCTGTAATAAATGTTATATGAATGTGATTTTTCTCCCTCCCTCCCCCAGGCCACTGCTGTAACCAAAATGGCTACCAAGTAACTAAAGGGAAGGCGCATGGATATGCTGGACAAAGAGATGATCCACCTCCTGGGTGGAATGTAGCAGAGTGGAATGAGGCAGGATGGCATGAGATTTCATCATGCTACTCAGAACTGCACCCAATTTAAAACTTACGAATTGTTTATGTCTGGAATTTTCCATTTAATATTTTTGGACCACAATTTGCCATGGGTAAGTGAAACCATGAAAAGTGAAACTGTAGATAAAGGGGGATTGTAGTTATTCCTGGGAAAGAGTATATGATAAAAAGATTATGGGATGTGAGGGCGATCTGGCTGCGACATCTGTCACCCCATTGATCGCCAGGGTTGATTCGGCTGATCTGGCTGGCTAGGCGGGTGTCCCCTTCCTCCCTCACCGATCCATGTGCGTCCCTCCCGAAGCTGCGCGCTCGGTTGAAGAGGACGACCTTCCCAGATAGAGGAGAGGACCGTCTTCTCGGTCAAGGGTATACGAGTAGCTGCGCTCCCCAGCTAGAACCTCCAAACAAGCGCTCAAGGTCCATTTGTAGGAGAACGTAGGGTAGTCAAGCTTCCAAGACTCCAGACACATCCAAATGAGGCGCTGCACGTGGCAGTCTGCCTTTCTTTAAAAAATAAAAAATTAAAAAAAAATAAAAAATAAATAAATAAAAAAGATTATGGGCTTCAGAGTCAACATGGTCTGACTAAAATTCTATTTCTACCACTTATTAGCAGAGGAAGTGTTTTTTTTTTTAAAAAAAAAAAAAACTAGTTTAAAGCAAGTTATTTAATCTCCCTGAGTCTCACGGCCTTTGTATGTAAAAAAGCGATAAAAATAGCTACTTTGTAGGAGTGGTTACTAGATTAAATCAGGTATAGTATGTAAAACGCCTGCCACAGATAGACATAAAATAACTAATGTTTTTCCTTTCTGGCTAAGTTACTTTAATTTTTCACTTAAGCAATTTTATATTGTTACGGATAAAATAACAGCCCCATATATGAACTGGACAAGAACATATGAATTTAAGTTCAGGCATTCTAACTCGGGTTTATATGACTACTTAAATACCTTAAACAGCACAGAGAAAAAGGAAGATTGATAAAACTTTCTAGACTGCTCTGATCCATGTTCTGATAATTCTAAACAATCATAAAGGAAGTGTCTTAAAGGAAGAACTCTTCTATTTTCTGACCATGTCTTCCTGTGTACCTGACAGTCGAAATTTTCCTCCTCAATCACCAACCTCCAAAACATTCTGTCATTTAAAAAGTCCCGGATAGAAAATGATATCTCTGTAACTATGTTTTCTGACTAAGAGATCAGCCTAAACTTCCTAAAATTTCAATCAGGTTTTTAACGACATCTTCTTCCTTCTTTACAGCTCTCACAGTATCCGGTACAGTCCTGGCCTCATATTAATCCCTCAGTGAATATTTATTGATGGTTTTTGAGCCATTCACAACTGTAGAGAGGTGCTATAGACATAATTGTGCCCCTGCCAAATTTGTATTCTGAAGCCAGAAGCCCCAGTGTGACAGTATTTGGAGATAGGGCCTTCAGGCGGTAATTAGATTTAGATGAGGTTATGAGTCGGGGAGCTCATGATGAGATTAACACAGAGAGCTTGCTCTCTGTCTTACCCAACCAGGTAAGGACCCAACCAGAAGGTGGCAATCTGTAAGCCAGGAAGAAAGTTCTCCGCAGAAATGGACCACGGTCTTGGTCTTGATCTAGGCCTTGATCTTGAATTTCTAGCCTCCAGAACTGCGAGAAAACAAGTTGTTAAACTACACAGTCTATGGTATTTTGTTATGGTTATCCCAAGGTGACTAAGACAAGAAGAACAATATTTGGAATGCTGAACACCAGAATCAATCAGACAATTCCTCTTCCTGGTAATTTCCCCTTGTATGTTCATGCATACTCTTGTGTTACAAGATCCCATTTCATCAGGACTGAAGCCATCAATTAGAGTAATTTCTTTCCTAGGTGATGTGAAGAAATTTCTATCAGAACATCATTGAAACCTAAGTCCCAGAAGTCTCAGATTTCAAATACAAGATTTTACAACCTAGGAGCAGAAGTTAAAGCTCCATGTATAACATTTACTAGATGGTTAATCAAGGGAGATGCAGTTGTTTCAGTACTTACAATTATCAACTTTATCAATGTTTGGTTACATGTGGGCAGAAGGAGGGAATACAGAGATTCATAAAGGTAATAATAATAATAGTAAGAAGTATCTACTGGAGATATAGAACATGCTTGTTACATAATAAAGCAACACAAAATAAAAGTATAGAAATTTTGGCAAAATGAGAATATGCTCTGAAATCATTCAGCTTTGGAAGAAATAAACAGAGGTGAAGAATGCAGAAAACATCCACACCTAGATAGTATTCAAATAGGAGCCTTCAACTCAAATCATAAAATAAGCCACTGAGATCCATTAAGTAGTCCAATGGGCATCAAGCAGATATATAGAACAAATATTTCTGATTTGATTTTTTTCTAGAACAAACCTGGTTAATTTAAAAGTAAAACTTGGAAAGATACTAAAAAAATTAATGCATTCCACCCACCAAATGGCAACCCATCAACTATCAAAACTGAGGGAAAGTTTTAACTATTAAGATGAATAATGCACATTAAACAGAAAAGGAAATATTAGAGATATATATACCAGGATACCAATGTTAATGCTTGTATTGTGTAATTATAAACTGGATATAACAAGAGAGGGTATAAATGCAGTGTTTGTGTTGCTTAATCCAGAAGCATAATTTTGGATCTGATATTCTTCCAAGTCCAGGCTTTTCCCTGACAGAGCCCAGAATGGCTTATTAAAGTGGGCCTTTAGAGACGAAGTTGCCCTCTTTCTTTTCCTCCTTTGCTGTGGTCTGAATGTCTGTTTCCCCCCAAAATTCATATTAAATCTTAACACCCAATGTGATAGCATTAGGAAGAGGTTATTAGGTTATTAGGTCATAAGAGAAGAGCCCTTTTGAATAGGATTAGTGCCCTTATTAAAGAGGCTCCAGAGACTTCCTTAGCCCCTTCTTCCATGTGAGGATACAGCAAGAAGTTTGTGAACCAGAAAGCCTTCTCCTAACCACACTGCCGCCCTGATCATGGACTTCCAGCCTCCAAAACTGAGAAATAAATGTCTGTTGTTTACTAGCCACCTTGATGGTAGTATATTGTTATGATAGCCCAAGCCAACTCGATACCCTTTGGGAGTTGACAGCTGTCTCGTGTATTCTCTCTTTATGGCACCAATTGATCTTTGTCAGGACTTTGGAGTTTGGTGTCCCCTCAGGGTATCACTCCTATGTCCCCAGTACTAACCCCAGGGTTCTTGTTCTGATACTGAAGCCATCATCCCCATGACAACCAATTCTTTCCTCAATGAGAAAGGAAGGGCTTTCCCCAACATTATTGTGAGTCATGTCAGACTCCAAACAAAGACGCTTCATTCTTTTAGATTCTTATCATGTCCATGGTGTTGCAAATTAGCTAATTACCTCATTTGTGTTATTTCTCACAGTTACCTGTTTCTCTCATAGAGATAGGCATGTTTCCTGAGGAACCAGATCAAAGGCATAACAAGACTCTAAGAGAGAGACACCGAATTGTCTTCCTCCAAACTCAATATTCAACCGATGTCCCTGAACTAATATACTGATGGTGGACTCTGTTCTAGCAAAGTATGCTTCCCTCCTCCCTGGTGTATTCTGTAAATATGGAAATCTTTTACCTGAAATTTTTATGTCTCAGTAATCATTGGGCTCAATCCTGACCAATCTTTCTACATTCTTCAACATCCATCAGGACTTTAGGGGGCAGAAAAAATTAATGGTGAACATCATTCTTTGAGATAAAAAAGATATAGTTTCAAATCCTGTTTTTATTACTAGATGTGTGACCTATGAGCAAGTTAACTGTACCTTTTGAAGCCTCAATTTCCTTATTTGTAAAACCAGGGTAATAAACCTATTTCTCAAAAGTTGTTGAGAAGAAAAATAAACTGATGCCAATGACCGAGCCTAGTACTGAGACATAGTAAGAACCCTTGTCAAGAAATTATTGACAACCTGTGAAACTGGTCTCTTGGGCAATGTCATTTTTCTCTTTTTCAGTTTCGTTCACCGACATGTGTTTGGTTTGCACGTGTCAGGTAATGTGAGGATGAAGACAATGATCGCAATATAACAGTTGGCTCACCTTATCATGTATACATTCACATAAAGAACTCATAGAACAAACCCCCTTTGGTCATCCTAATGTTCAGTACATGTATCTACTTAGGGAGAGAGTAAGATTGGTGCCTCATATAATGTTGTATGTAATTCCTATCCTGTGATAAACATTTAAAGACATGAAGCATAAATAAAACCCATTTTATATACACACATAAAGAGTTTTATGAGCTAAAATCTACAAAAAATAGTGTTATAAATGCTGTGATATATAAAATATGTAAGATGCAAACCACTATAGAGGAAAAGTTAAATTGAGTAAGAAAATGTAGGAATACATTTCATTTTTAATGTGAAGCTACTTAATGCACTCCACAGATAAGGAGATAAAAATGTTTTTGTTCATATTAGTGTACTTAAGCATTCCAGAGAACTTCATCACCAGGAGGTTAGAAATATATCTAAGTAAAATAGAACAACTGGTATTCTTCTGAGCACTTATGAAAAAGGGACAAATAACAGCTAAATTGAAGACAAATCTTTATGTTTGGTGGTTTTACAGATAGACTGAAAAATGAGATTGCTCAGAATTTTAGGCATATCACTCAAATAAAATCAACCCATGAGGAGCAAGAAGCCTTGAAATCAAGGCAGACAGAAAATGTGAAATTATTGACAACCTGTGAAACTATCAACACCTCTCCTTGTAGCATCTCAATTAGAGCAAAAGCCATCTTTAGGGACAATGGAGTTATAAGGCTAGGGATTAATCTCCTTAAGGCCTTATCACAAATAAAAAGAATTACCGAGTCACAAATGTGATACACTGCTAAAGACCCTTAATCACCTATGTCTCCTGGGAAACAACGGCACAATAAAATAGTAAGTTATAACCATTTTAAAAGTTGGTCAGAATTATTATTTTTAAAAGAGTAATGTATGATGGGATTCTAATTCCACCATCAAAGCCCAATTTTTCATTATGTTTACATCACTTGGATTTGTCTGAATTAGTTTCATCTAATATGTATTTTGAAAATACATAATCCACAGAGGCTGTTGTTCAGAAAATAAATACACGTTTTCCTAGTGGTTTAAAGAAGGAAATGAACCCTGGAACAGAATTGTATTTCAAGATTAGCAGACAAAAAGTTTACTTTTAGGTGGTGGTGATAGGGGAGGGGGATTCCAAGGTTGACTCCTCATAATTCAGAACAGTAGGAGGGAATGTCATTTCCCATTCTAAGCATTAGTACATGTACTGTACAAGTATGACACCCATCATCTCACTGTCACTGTTGGAAGATTGTAGGAGTATTTGAAAAAAAATGCATCTCATGAAAGCAGGTGTCACTGTATGTAACAGTATACTTTACTGTTTGACTGGTCTCTTGGGCAATGTCATTTTTCTCTTTTTCAGTTTTATTCACCGACATGTGTTTTGGTTTGTCTGTGTTTCTTCTTGCATATAAATAATTCAGTGATTAATACTAGGCAAATATAAATGATAGGATTAAAGGTAATCCTATTTAATTATTTATATATGTACAAAAAAATGGTACTGTCAAGCAATTTCCCTCAGGAAGTACAATGTGCAATCTGAATGAGTTGGGCATAAATCTAGTTTAAATTGTCATTGAAATTTTAAATTTCATTTAAATCTTAAAAGAACCAGATCTCTAAAATGTTTCTCTCCATTTGTTATATTTCCTTTCAACTTTTGTAATGCATGATATTTTCTAAACACAACGGAAACAATGACAAGATCAATAACTACCACTTTAATTTAATGAGATCATTTTTTTCATGTCAAATTGGGCCATTTGAAAGGCAGAAGAACCCTATTGAAAATAAAAGCTTTTTATAATATCAGAGTGAAAATATACTAAAAGTCATAAATCAACATGATATTAGAAAAAGAGCATAGAGGTTTTAGATTCAGACATACATGATAAGGTTGGAATTACAGCTCTGCCACTTATAATGTGGCTCTAAGAAAGCTAATATTTTTGAGTTTCAATTTTAAAAATATGAATATAAAAGCACTTGCCTCCAGCAATTCTATTTCTAGGTATATACCCAAAAGAATTGAAAGTGGGACTCAAACAGACACTTGTATGATAACGTTCATTGCAGCACTACTCACAATAACCAAAAGGTGGAAACAACACAAATGTCCAAGAACAGATGAATAGATAACAAAATGTGGTACATAAAGACAGCACAATATTATTCAGCCATAAAAAAGAATGATATTCTGATACATGCTACAAGAGTGAAACTTGAAAACATTATGCCAAGTGAAATAAACCAAAAACAAGGGGACAAATATTGTATGTCACTTACACAAGGTACCAAGAATAGGCAAATTCATGGACAGCAAGTAGAACAGAAGAAGTACTAGTGGCTGAGAGAGTTGGGAAGGGTGCGTGGGGCATTCTTGTTTAACGGGCACAGAGTATCTATTCGGGAGAATGAAAAGGTTCTGGAAATAGATAATGGTGATGGTTGCACAGCATTTTGAATGTACTTAATACTATTGAACTATACACTTGAAATGGTTAAAATGGTAAATTATGTGTTTATAAGAAAAGCATTTGCCTTGCAGAGTTTTGAAGATTAAATTAGATAAAACATCTAGCACCAGTACATATCTGACAAATGCAACTCTGAACTTACCCCAATTCCTTTTCCCTGCTTTTTGAGAGCGTGGCACACATATTTTTAAGGCAATGCTATATTCATTCACACTGGGAAAGAGAAAGTGAGGGGAACCATGGAGGTCAAAGTATGTTCCTTGATGAGAAACATAAATCCGCATATTTTAACCAGAGAACGCCTGAACTGCTCACAGACCTGTTTGTTAGATTGAAAGTGCTCTCCAATTCCTCAATCAACTACCGTATTCCCCCAAAATAAGACTGGGTCTTATATTAATTTTTGCTCCAAAAGACGCGTTAGGGCTTATTTTCAGGGAATGTCTTTTTTTTTTTTCCATGTACAACAATCTACATTTATTCAAATACAGTCGTATCATCTTCTTCTGGAACATTGTCATAACTCTCCAAACCCCGAATTCCGGCTTGAATTTCTTGCAACTTCATTTCTAGTAGAACAATTGGCCCCAATCTCTCATGTCCAGCAATAGAGCTCTCCTTAAACGAGCATTTCTTGTCCATGTAGCCTGCTCGTAGTGCATTGGCAACACAGCTGTCAGTGATTTTATCCCATGAATTCTTCACCCAAGTCACGACCTCTTGCAGGCTAGGCTTCACAAAGTTTCCACGCTTATTTCTCTCCATTCTATTTTCAATGTAGTTATTAATTTTCATGCGCAAGTGGTCTTGAATGGCTTGTTTATTGCAATACCAAGAGTCTGGAGATAGGCAATCATTCCTGCGGGAATCATTATTTGATCTATTCTTCTCTCTGCAAGGAAGTTCTTCATGTCTTTAGCGCAGTGAGTGCTGGCTGAATCCCAGACTAGCAGACCTCTTTGGCCACCTCGCAAAAATAAGTGTCAGCATTAAATCGACCCACTTCCTTATAACTGCTTGTGTGCACCAGGCTTTTTCAGTTTCAAGAACATAAATGCCTGAAACACATTCAACCTTATCTTTCTTGTCTTTATTGAGGATTAGAGTTGGGGCTTTCTTTTCCATCCAGATGAATTCCAAAATACAGGTAACACGTGCACTTTCGTAACCAGTGGAGGGAATGTAGATTGACAAGACATCCCTCTGATCAATTGTCATTTGAGATCCTTGGCCCATAAACACTGAAGTTTCATCCATAGCAATCATGTTGGAGATTTAGTATTTAGTAATGTCAATGCCATCAACAATGGACTTGAATGCAAGTGCACGTTTAATAACTTCAGTATCTTCCAGCTTGAAAAGTTTTGTTGATCTTAAAGACAGTTCATATCGCTGAAGGAAGCCATCCAGCCAGTGTTGTGATGCTTTGAATTCTCCTGGGGATATTTCTAACTGTGGTGCCACTGCAAGGGCAAATGCTTGAATATCAGCCCTGTGCACAACCAAAGGCTTTGCTCTCCTGTCAGCAATCCATTCACAGTTGAAGTCTTCCAGCTCAGGAAATAATGGTTGTCGACCTGATCCACACTTGCGCTTTTTAGCATTTCCCTCGTCCACTTGTTGACTGAGGTTATCATACTCTGATCGCCATTTTCGGACCATGTGGAGATCCAACTTCTTCTCTTTGCAGAAAGCCATAAGATTCTTATCCAGGGAGTCCTCCACGATTCCTTTCTTGTACTCGACGGAATAGCTCTTTCTTTTTGCACTCATCTTGTCTGGGGGTCAAAATATTATTCCCTTTAAATCTACCATTAAATCAAGTGTTAATTGAAGACTTACGAGACAGGAAGGGCAACAAAAATGATGACAGTTGAGAATGATGGTCCACATAAAACCAACAAAAAACTGCAGGCACCAAAATTCAGAAAACATTTCTTTATTTCATATGAGTGCATTAAGTATGTCCGTACAACACACAACGTATTGAATTATGAAAATTCATATTAGACACAACCATGCCCGTTCGTTGTCAAGTGCACACGTTATTCGTGCGTTGTGTTTGTACTCCGATTGGTCATTCGGCAATAAGTCTTGAGTTCATCTGTTTACATAGGCGTTTACCTCTCGTCCAAAGGCTCCCGCTTGGGTATTTACAAATACCTAATTATAATTTATATTATCATTTATTTTAAGTGTTAATATCAATAATATTATTCATTTATATTTAATTATATATTAATATTATTATTTTATAATTTAATATGTCCATTGTGTGTTGCAATGGACATACTAATCTTCTGGCTGACGATTTTAACTGGGGCTTATTTTTGGGGTAGGGCTTATATTATGAGCATCCTGAAAAATCACGCTAGGGCTTATATTCTGGTTAGGTCTTATTTTCAGGGAAGTATGGTATCTACATTTGCTTATATAACCCCCCTGAGTTTCAAAGCTCTATTTTGAAATGCTGTGAGCACCAGGTAAGGTTTTCTCCCTTTTCAGATAATGTATTTTTCTTACCTCTTTGGAGCAATACTTGTAAGAAATAAGATTCACTTATTCATACAGAGCCACATTTTTAATGAGCATTGAATGTATTAGACTCTATAGGAGATCCCAAGAATTATAACATTAGGTCCCTATCACCAGGAAATATAGTAAAGAAAAGAGATGGAAATAATAGATTCCCGATCTTCAGGAATGTTTTCTCCCAGTGATTCCCATACTATAAAAGCATTTTTGTTGTTTCTATTGTCATTGAAACTCACTTACAGTTACCTCTTTTTTCAGGTTCTTTTACAACCCTAACTGCCCCTTGATATATGTATGTCTGTGTGTTTATGTATACATGCAGATATATGTATGTGTCTGTGTACATATGTACATAAACACCCACAGACACACATATATTAATATACACATTCATGTATATTTGTTTATGTATATATACACATAAACATACACACACAGAAAGAGAGGGAATGGAGAAGCAATGAGAAGAGAGATTGGGAATTACCTCTACTCCCCTCTCTAACTACTACTCTTCTCCTGTCTTCCTTTCACTTGCAAAATGAATAACACTAATTTTCTTAATTTTTTTTCATATATTCCTCAATCCACTGTACTGTTTCCAACCTCACCATATTTCTTTTTCAAGGTTCACCGACAACTTTCTTATTACAGAATCCCAGAGTCCAGTGGCCGTTTTCAGACTTCTTTGCCAATAAGCGTCTGCAATATTTGACAGCACTAATTAACCCATTGGTTTTGAAATCTTTTCAACCCCTGGTGTCTATGCCACATACATTCTGATTCTTACTCTTCATCTCAGTCAGCTCCTCTGTGCATCACTCTAGTTTCTTCTACTACGTTTAAACTGGGCGGTTCCCCAAGACTCAATGTACTATCTTATTCCCTTTATAGTCTTGCCCTTGGAAAGTCAATTTATCTATGGCCTTCCAAATTATACCTCTACTTATATCCTTTGACCTGAGCCTTAAACCATTTTTTCCCAAAAATCTGGTGAATATTTTCATTTACATGTCCTGTTTTCATCAAAAAACTCAACATTTTCAAAATCCAATTCATTAGCTTTCTCTGCTTCTTTCATCAAAATTCATCTCAGCAAACTTTTCATTGACCCAACTATTTATCCAGGAAGTTAGGCTCAATATCACTGATTCATCTCTGATTTATCTATTGTTTGCTTTTCAGCATGGTATCCATGAACCTCCCCTAAATTTCCACTGACAACAATCTCACCCAGGTCTGTATCGTGTCATGGTTAATTATTTCAATGGTCCTCACTTAGTTTCCCTGAATTCAGTCTGTCTTACAACTGCTGAAAGACCAACCTTTAATAACATAGTACCTTGAAAGCTATAAGCCCTGTTTTTAAAATAAAATTGTTAATGGAAATGAAGAACAGAAACTTTTCATGAATGACTCAGATCCATCCATTACTTCTTACCGCTTTCCAAATCAAATCTAAACTTTTGAATCTGGATTTGAGATTCTTTGTGATCTGAAAACACTCCTCCTATTTATTCTACTATTCCTGAGGATATACTTTACCTTCCATTATCTAGTTAATCATCTTGCTGCCCACTCATTTGTTGACCACACTCACATTTGCCTATTAATGCCCCCTCTCCCTCTGCCTAGTGACATTTTACCATCCCTCTAATCCTGCCAAAAGCAATCTCTTCTTGTGCAACATCCAAACCAGTATTCCAACCCCTACACACATTCCTTTATCTAACTTTTTTGTCTCTGCAATGTAATTTAGCACTTAATGGTCTACTCTAGAATTATTTGCCCTTAATTCACTAGTCTCCATTTTCATGTAGTTCTGAATTCACCTAACCAGAGTTTAAATTTTTGCTTTACTCTATACTAGATGCATGGCTTACAAAAACTGGTACACCTATGAGCATAGTTTGAGTTTTTTCAGGGGAATACCAATAACCTTTTCATAGTATTAATAAGAACGGTAGATAAGAATAATGTATTAACTTACTATTGTTGCTACAACAAATTACTTCAAGTGCAGTGACTTAAAACAATACAAATTTATTATTTTACAGTTTTGGTGATCAGAAGTTTAAAATGGTCAGGCAGACCTGTGCTCAATCTGGATACTCTAGGGGAGAACCCATTTCTTTGCTTTTCCAGCTGCCCACGCTCCTTACCTCATGGCCCCATTTCACTCTAACCTCTGCTTCCATCGGCACATCTCCTCTCTGACTCTCCTGCATCCCCCTTGCACTGATAAGGACCCTTGTGGTCACACTGAGTCCTCCTGAATACTCCAAGATAATCTCCTCAATTTAAGATCCTTAGCTCAATGACATTGGCAAAATGTCTACTACCACGTAAGATAATATATACATAGGTTCTGGGGATTAGGATGTAGACATCTTCAGCCTACTGAATGTAGGTTACACAATAAATGTTGGTTCCTTTTCTCTCATGCCCTAGATTATAAATTACATGAAAGCAAATACCAAGTTTCATCCTCTTTCTATAGCCTTCCTTATATATCACGTTGCAAAGCTAATGGCAGAAATAGAATAAAGAACTTAATTTTGATCAAACTCTGTACAGGTGAGATTAAGTGGGACTGAATTGTTCCCTTATGTCTCTACTACACATCCCATTTTGGAGAACTATCATATACAGACCCTAAAGCCTAGCACAGAAAATAGCAACAATATAATCTAATTAATTCCCAGTATGGTTCATCCAAGAAGTTTAGTTTTGCTCTCAGCCCTACAATAACAAGTTTTCTTTCATTTGCTTGGGTTACTTCACCTAACTTCTCAGAATTTTCTTTGATAAAAACCACATACTTCACAACCTACAGTTTTTTATCCCAATTAGGTATTAGATGAAAAATATATAAAATATTTATTTCCTCATATGAAAATAGATACCATATTAAAAAGTCAGATTTCCTATAAATTACAGGTGTAGAAAATCCATCTTTAATGAAATAAGTTCTCAGTTTTTGTTTTGCTTTTAAGCATCATTGGGTGTGCACAGCACTGTAGCTCCTCTCCTAAGAAAAAAAATGGAACCTCATCTTCAATTCCAGTCCAATAGTGAAACCAGGACACTCTTCTTAGGAAACATATGAACATAAAATTGTGCACTTCAAAGTAGAAACCCTCTGGATTAGAATTTGGGGTTTTCTTTTAAAAAGTTGTAATGGACACCTTTTCCTAGGTCAATGTCAAGGCTCCTCTGCTGTGAATTGCATTTCATATATTATCCTCAAAACCCAGAATTCCACTAAAGCAGTTTTCTTTGTCACTTTAACTTAGCTGTCATAGCTGAAAGTTAAACATGAAAAATCCCTGCACGTGTATGTGTGTAGAACACACACACACACACACACACACACACACACACACAGTACTATGAACGAAAACAGATGCAGGTGTTCTCAATTATAGGTGGAATCTAGAAAAGTAGAATACACAGAAGCAGAAAGCAGGACAGTGGTGACCAGGAAGGTGAGATGGGGGAGGTGGGAGAAATGGGGAGATGTCGCTCAAAAGGTACAAAGTTGCAGTAATGTAGGATAAATCTAGAGGTCTAATGTACAGCATAATGACTATAGTTAATAATATTATATTAAATGCTGGAAATTTGCTAAGAGAGTAGATTCAGATTCTCTTATCACCAAACATATATGAACAAATATATAAACACACCCTGTTTTCCCGAAAATAAGACCTAGTTGGACAATCAGCTCTAATGCTGATTGTATCTTACCTTATATTATATAAGACTTGGTCTTATATTATAGGAAAATAAGACTGGGTCTTATATTAATTTTTGCTCCAAAAGACGCATTAGAGCTGATTGTCTGACTAGGTCTTATTTTCGGGGAAACATGATATATATACATGTATATATATATATATGTATATATATTCATACACACGCACACATACACACACGCACCGGGGGTACCAAAAAAATATACACATTTTAAGATATGTTATCTATGTATTACTTTTCGAAGTTGAATGGAATTATGGTAGCAATGTATAGTATGACGCTCGCTCAAATATGGTGTTACTCAAATGAATGCTAGCGTCATTCACTGTATTACAATTTTCATACAGAGTTTCCTTTCTTAAAATGTACATATATACATCTACAAATATATATTTATAAATATAAGTATATATACATATATAAATATATAAATATATACTCATATATAAACACACACACACACACACCCAAACACAGAGAGTGCCAAAAAAATGTATACAGGTTTTAAGAAAGGAAAAAAACTATTAAAATTGTAATACTCAATATATACCAATAATAAAAGCTGAATACAAGTCACGTTTGACTTCTGCAATTACAAGAGGTGTTCAAAGTGGTTACCATCAGCGTCCAGACACTTCTGATTACAGCAAACTACTGTTTGAGCAACGTTGACCAAAGTATCCATTGTATACATTTTTTTGGCACATAGTTACTACATATATATATACATGCATAATGTATATATACATGTATATATGCATGCATAATGTATATGTAGTAACTATGTATATATGTATACGTATGTATATATATGTAGTAACTATATATGTACACATATATATACATAAATATGTAGTAACTATGTGAGGAGATTGATATTTTAATTAGCTTGGCTGAGTAATCATTTCACTATGTATATGTGTCAAATTATGTTGTACACCAAAATATATACATTATTAAAAAAAAAAGATGTAGGGAGAATGAGTCTTAAATCAGCCACCAACATAAAGTCACATGGGTCATTTAAAAATAGGAACTCACACCTAACAATTGCACTCTCCTCCACACACAAGCCCAGAAAGTCTTTCACTGGCAAAAATGTCCCCTGATGCCCGAGGTATTATGCATTCACAAATTAGCTCAAGATAATGTGTCATACTTTGACCTTCCTAGACCTTACCTGACTGAATCATATTTCTAATGTTATTTTAATGTACTTTTCTGAATGGAATTAATTGTTCAGTTGTCCCAGTACTAAAGCTTTTTCCCTTTTTTTTAACCAGGATTTTATCTAATGTCTCTATTTCCTATTACCCAATGCTTTTATCCACGAGGAAAGTAGCCACCAAGTCCTCAATGCCTTCACAGGCAACAACAAGAAAAGTCATTACCAAACTTTGCCAATAGACTAATAAAATGCTGGATTGCACACACCCTTTTCTCTACTGGAGAAAAATTCGCAGTTTGAGATAATGCTAAATTTTTCCATAACATCAAAGCCTTCGTTTTTGACATTTTTCCTCCTACATTTGAAGACTAATCTATATTATATATAATGTATATTATATAAAAATGACATACATAATATAAAATTCTAGAAAACTTACAGGTGGTTACAGAGGCCCTAACCATTTTGATCTGAGAAACTCAACATCCCATACTACAAAATAAAAATCCTTTTAACAACATCCTTCTCTCTCACAAATATATGACTTTTCTCTAATTGCCAAATCACTTTAAAATTTTTTGAATAAATCTTCGAATTATTTTTAAAAACACATAAACACCTGCTCTGAGAAGGGCCCTGGTAAGTTGTAGTGAGAAAATCAGATCAGAATATGGACTCTGTCTGCAAGGAGCTATATGTATATAAAAATAGCATGGAAGAAGAGGATCCATAAAACTCATATTTTAGAATTCTGTTTCTTTGTTGATTGAATCCCCCGAAAGGAGGAACTACACACAATATACACACAAGGCAGCTTCTGGGAAAAACAGAAAGGTCAAGTCAATTTCACCAGCCCTCTAAATAATAAAATAATACACTGCATACCCACCAAGAACAGACTAAATATATTCTGTTACATTTTCCTGCAGAATTTCCATTAAAGGTACAAGAGAAAATGTATCTATCCACAAAAGAATCTGGAAGTAAAGGAAAAATACAGAATCTTTGTGGAGCACACAGGGTCTTGAAATATCTGACCTCCGCTGTGATCTTGTGAAGCAGGAAAATGTGGAGGACAGGAGAATTCTTGCTGATAATAAGAAAAAGAGACTGCGCACTCTTCACTCCCACAATTCGGAGGTACAGCGCTTGGGGGTCAGGAGGTCCTCTAGGGCAGTGATCCAGCACCTAACAGACCTCTAGTGCTGACTCATTTATCCAAAGCCATAACTGATTAAATTTTTTATAAGTGCAGCAGGAGGAAAAGGTAGGAAAGGAGTTTTTATAGTTCATTTTAAGTAAATATTTCTACGGAGAAAAGTGAGGTGTAAAGACTGTTCTAGTCCCCACTTCTCGCTTTCTCTTTGTCTCTTTCTCCTCCCTGCCCCCCACCCCTCTCATTTTTCTATCTCAGACACATGAGCTACATACCTATTTCATATACCTTTTTTTTATTTCTCCTGAAGCCAAAGAAGAGAAGAGCCATATACAACTACACAAAGGTTCATAAGATATAATAATGGCGTGTTTTATAAGTCATGTAGTAATTGGAAGCTCCCAAAGCCCTTCTTTTTTAAGAAGCTCACTGAAATATTTATTGAATGGAATATAAATGTGATAAGATCTAGAACCACATATTTAGGGTCTAAGTGGACTCTCACATAAGAGCAGGATTACAATTCTACCCTAATACTTACTAGCCGTATGCACTTGGGTTAGCTATTTGTTTTCTATAGACCCCAGGTTTCCCTTGGGCAAAATAAAGATCTCAATACTTGCCTCATAGAATCACTTTGAGTTTAGCTGTGATGGTGGTATCATAGCACCTAGAGTCTGGTGCCTGGCATATAGTAAGTGCTCAATAAATGTTAATATTTTTTTAAAGGAAGCAAATAAGCAAATACAATATGGAAATGATTTCTAAAATCTGGTCATTCATTTTTCTGCCTTAGCAAGTAGAAGATATTTGTGATCTAGTAAGTTCTCAGAGTCATCAGACTGAGCCAGAACTGCAGGTGTAAAAGGATAAGATGCCCCACTGAATATGTAGTCAGAATCTACCTTTCTTCGCCATGTTCCCTCCTTCTTTTTCGCTTTCTTCTTTCATTAAAAAACAAAAAACAAAAAAACCTACATTGAGCATCTACTCTGTGTTAGCCTATGCCATGTGCTTGAGATAAAGGAATAAAAACACTGTCAATGCTTCAGAAAAGTCATGGTGTAGCCTGGGTAAACAGTCGTTGTGAAATGGAAAATCAGCCTTATGACAGGTATGTTCTAAGGTGTTGCTGAAACATCCAAGAAAAACAGGTGAATCAGAGTGGGAGTTTTAAAGAAGTCTTGTGAGCAGTGATGACTGAAGCAAGCCCAGGCAAAACACATGGACATTCAAAGATCATGCATTTACAACACATAACATCCTCAGCCCTAATACTCCTTTTGAATATTACATGTATGTGAGGAGCTACTTCACTCATTTGCCTACTAAGCGCCAGAATCTTCAACGTCAGCGTCCCAGGTTGCTCCCTTGACTCCAAAGTGTTCTTTAATTCAGACCTTTAGAATATCCACAAACGGTTTGGTTAAGAATGACTGTGTTCTTGCTATGAAATGAGAATGACCTACATTTTACTCAAGAGCTGCACTGAGCAAAGTAATAAAACAAATGACAAAAGATTTAGAGTACAATTCTAATAATATATTTCACTTCTCTCCTCTCTAAGGAACTGATAAAAATCCTTAGCAGGCCAAAGTTTTAGCACTGTTTCAATTTATCTTCTTGCATTATCTACACTTTTCTGCTCCACACTGTTCTTTTGATTTGTTATTCTGAGGTGATGTGACTTTCTTGTATTGGGGTTGTTACTACTATTTGTCTTGTTCACTGTCATATTCACAGAAACTAAAAGTACCAGGTGCTACATATATATTAGTAATTCAATAACTATCTAATGCATAAATAAATACCCTTTCACCCCAAAAACCAAACCTCTAAATCTGATTTTTTTCCCCAAAAAATTGGTTTCCACCTCTGTGCAATATTCCTGCTTTGTGTCTCTCTTTAATCTAGTTTCAGTGTGACTGGAAAAAATACATCTGAACTGGATGCAAATTTGAAATGGTAGCATCATTGGGCAGAAATATGGACACTTACATTAAATCAGTTCTTAGTGTCTAAACTAGGGTCATCCTTGGTCACAACTCATCACTGAGCAGGATACATGAGAACATGAAAGAAAAAAGAGGTTGGGGGCTGTATGGTGTTAATTATGCTTAGATATAGAGGGTTTTGTAGTCTGTAAGCAAAGAAACTCTGAAAAGAAAGCCTGGAGTTGAATCCTAACAGGCCCTGTGAGCCATGGAATGACGCACAGCACTAGGTAGAGTGGGGACGCAAAATGGTCCTCACACCAATCCCTCCTCAAAATTTTTAGAAATTGTAAGAAATTATATATTTTAATACACAATTTAGATAAGATTTAGTGAGATAGGCATATTCACACACTGTTAATAAAACTGGACTTTGGTATCCAAATTTCTGAAGAGTTATTTAACAAATATCTCAAAAGTACTTTAAGAATTTATAACCTTGGGTCAAGACATTTCATGTTGAGAATTTATCCTAAGAAAAAGCATAAGCATACACAAAGACATATGTTTGTATGTACAAGGAGGTATATGTATAATACGACAATTATAACGTAACCCAAAATTAAGAAAACATTTACATTAACTCAAATATTCATTAAGAGTCTCGATACTGGAAATTACAATTTATCCGTATAATGGGTGATGTGGTGATGTTATGAATCATGTTGTAGAACATGCATTCTCAGTGGGGACTGAAATTGTTGCTCTGCGGGAGTGAAGAACATCTTGGTCTTCATATGTATAAAGCACAGATGTACACACAGCACATAAACTGATATGCACTATACCTGTAGCATGAAAATTTCACTAAGGGGAGAATTCGGGGCAAAAACAAAATGTCTGAAGAAGCTCCTTTGCAGGACAATAATGAATAAAAGCCTGAGTAATATTGCTGTAGAAGAATATTGACTGACAAAGAACATATTCCTGATAAATAATTATAGTAACCACAATAACCATTGTTGCTGCTATTATAGCAATAGTTAATCCAGTGGGCCCAGTGTTAGGTGCTCTACATAAACAATATGCTTTAATTCTCAGAGAGTACTGATAAAATAGGTATTATTACTCCCACTTTATAAATGAGGAAATGGAAATTCAGAACAGCTCTTGTTTTCCCAGATGAAAAAACTGAGGGTCAAAAAGGTTATAAAATGTATCCAATATAATACAACAGTAAGAGATTCAGACCCAGGTCTAGATTTGTCTGAATCTAGCCTACTTACTCTTAGCCATCACGCAAGTTTCCAGTGGTATAATTATGTACACATGTACACACACACACACACACACACACACACACACACACACGAATGGAAGCATGCAAGTCATGAATAAAAATCCATGGAAGTTCAAGTGCTTAAATTTCTTTGACTTTCCTTGGTTACCATGTTTTCTGCATAGAACATGAATAATTTTTAATAATAAAGAATAAACAGAAAGTGCTATATAAATAATAAAACTTGCCCTCGAGGAACATTCAGGTAATTAGGAGGATAAAGGCATGAAAGCAAATAGTTATGATGCTAGTGGAATTAAGCCAAGGTCTATCACTCACTACCTGGATTCCTTAGGCAAGTTCCCCAAATTTGGAGTCTCAGCTAGCGAACAGAAATGAGAATCTCTATGAGGATGAATGTGGAAAGTGTCATAGAGACGTGGAAAGTAAGCTTCCTTCCCCCTCCAGCCTCTTTGCCAGGGCCTAACTGTCACTGGTACCAGAGGCAGTGTCCCAGGTAGAACACAAGGGACATGAAAGAGACCCTGAAGCCTAGGCTAAGGAGTCGGCTCTAAATCTAGCAAATGTGCTCTTGAATAATCCCTGATGACAGTGAGCTTCATTTTCTTCTTTTCATTCCTTTTCTTATCTTTCCTTTCAACCTTCCACTTGTAGGAGATTTTTAAAGTTAACCTCAGGGTTCATATTAATTGAATTTTTCCTTTATTGCTTGCTGTAAAGATTGCTAGACATGTCTCCTGCGTTGAAGGACTTATTAGCAGGGAAAATGGCACATTTTGCAGCCTGCTAGAAGAATTTAAAGCAGCCTGGCACCTGCTTTGTTCAATTAATAAGCAAGTAAGGGTTTTATTCCCCCTTTCCCTCTCCTCATCCACCTTGAACAATCATTAGAGCCAGACGGTTCCGATCTATGCTCCTGGGAAAGACTTTCTCCCAAAGTCATCCTTCTCTGGACCTCCACTTGTTGTGGCCCTTCATGGGCAGATGGTGTCTGGAAGGCATGATTGATAAACATGTTTAAATATAGAAGGCAATCTTTTCTGTTTGCCAAGCAATTACTCAACATCACAGATAGGCCTGCCATGGACCAACAAAATAGCTATAGTTTATGATTTAACACGTTGAAGAAATGGAAAATTATTAAGAAACCATCAAATATCAGTGTGACAGCAGAGTCTGGAAAACATATACCAGTCATCATTCGCAAGCAAAGCTACAAACATATAGGAAGGATGAAAGTCACCTTGTCTTCTTCTCCACACACTGTATAGTCCCAGTTGGAATCATCTCCTTTTAAGGAAAATGACTCTACGACAGAGCATATGAGCTAGTATTTTAAACTAGCCAAGCTGCATCTCTTTATCAGAACCTCATTGTTTTCTCCCCCCGTACCTGACCTGAATGAGTATAATAATAGTGAGTGTCATGGTGTCTTTGACATGACATGTGTCAGGTTCTGTGTGTAGCTCTTAACATAGATGGTCTTGTTTAACTCCTACGAAAACAAAGTGGTGGGTACCATTACCTCCCAGATAATAACTCTAGACATTGAAGCTCAGGAAGGTTAAATTGCATAAGATAACACAGCTTGTCAGTGCTAGAGACAGAATTCATGCTGAGGGTTGTCTGACTCCAAATCCTGTGCTTGTTCCATAGGACGTGAACAGATACATTCTCCATCTACTAGAATGCAGGGATCTCCAAGACCTCCTCGTCAGTCAGCCCTATCCTGTCACCTTCTCTAACTCTAACTTGGAACTGAATGATGAAAAGAATACATCTTGGAGAGTATCTTCTCAGGCAAAGCAATGGCTTCCATTTTTGAAGAGTAAATTATGGTCACTGCACATTATTTATTAAGAGAAACAGGTAGACTGCCTCATTTAATATAGAAGGGGAAAAAAATTTCTAACAAAAGAAACAACAAAAGAGATCAAAACCAAAGGGAGGAGTTTTGGTGCGGACTGAGTTAGCCATAATCTAACCACTAGCTATCCTTCCCCACCAACAGGCACATGTTTATACATAAGCTCATAGTGTAAGAGTTTTGAAAAGAGGCAAGACAAACCTAGAGAGATGAAACATGGTCGATTCCAACCAAATAGAAAAACCTTTTTTTATATCTCATTCCTCATTATCTTTTCTTTTTCTGAGGATCTCTATTTGTGGAGCAGTGCTGGGTCCATTTCTCAGAGTTAACGTAGGAGAGAGGGAATAATCATAGAGAAAAGTTTCACAAGGGAGCAACAGAAATTTTATGAGCTGAAAAAAAATTTCTCATGTAATATCGTTTGTAAAACGGTTAAAGGATGAGGAGGATGAGGATGATGATGAGGAGGAGGTGTGACTTTTAATAATCATTCTATCAGTAGTTTCCTGACTTTAAACTTTGTTTTTACTCATCTGTTAGGGCAGTGAGCGTATTTCTCTAAAGGTGCCAGCAGAGCTCATAATGACTCTGAAACAAAAACCCATTCCTAATAAATACATGGCTTTGCACAATCATTTAAGGGCAATACTTTATAATAAATAATTCAAAACTTTAACATAAAATATCCCATTGATAACAGCAATGGAAAACATAAAATGGCTCATTATAAAATAAGCAGTACCTATAAAAAAAAAAAACTACAAAACTTTTTAAGGATCATAAAATGATAGAGATAAAGACAGACAATGTTCCTAGAAGAGAATGACTTCATTTTGAAAAGATAAAGCTCTTTCTAAATTAATGAAGAGGTTTAATGCAATTCTATTCAAGAGTCCAGTAACATTACTTGGAAAGCAATAAAAGAGGCTGAAAGAAAAACCCAGGAGTTCCCCCTGGTAAAATAAACTAATTAAAACAAATTTTAAAAAAAAATTCCCCAGAGGACTTGAGCCGAGAAATATGCAATATATATTATAAAGCTACAGCATACAACCTTGCTAGCTGTTTGACCTCAGTCATTTACTTAAACTCTCAGCACCTCTGCTTTCTTACTTGTAAGTGAGAGATATAACAGCACCCACTGTTATTATTGTGATAATAAAGTTCAGTATGTTCTCAATAGCAGATTCTATCTGGTGGATTATGGGAAATAATGCTTATAAACCACTTAGCAGTCTATTACAAAGTAAGAACCCAGGAAAGGTTAGCGGTTACTGTTGTCATTATCTTTACATTCTAATACTTCTCTAATAATACACACCGAATCTATTCATTCATTTGACCAAGGAACATATCAATATATCAATTATGTACCACATGCCAGGCCAATCCAATTCTCAGTGTCGGGGAAAGAGTGGTGAAGGACACAGGCAAGGCCCATGTTCCCACAGAGCTTACATTCTGGTGTTGGAAACAATTAACAAGTATACAAACAAATAACGAGTCATTTTGGTTATTACTATATCCTGGGGAGAAACTGTAATAAGGTCCAGGAACCAGGAGTGATAGCAGACCAGTCTTTAAGATAGAGTGGTCATGAAGGCCTTGATGAAAGAGACAGGCATGAGGAGGAACCAGCCATATGAGACTGGGGAGGGGCTTTCCAAGCAAGGGAATCAAGTGTCAAAACCTTGAGGGAGGAATCAAGACATGGAAACAACCCAAGTGTCCTTCGATAGATGAATAGATAAAGAAGATGTGGTATATATACACAGTGGAATACTATCGGGCCATAACGAAAGATGAAATAGTGCCATTTGCGACAACATGGATGGATCTTGAGATTATGATGCTAAGCGAAATAAGTCAGACAGAAAAAGTTGAGAACCATATAATTTCACTGATGTGTGGGATATAAAACTGAAAACAACAAAGGAACAAGACAAACAAATGAAGAAACAAAAGCTCATAGACACAGACAATACTTTAGTGGTTATCAGAGGGTAATCAGAGGGTAAGGGGGGAGGGAGGTGGTAGATGAGGGTAAAGGGGATCAAATACATGGTGATGCAAGAGAACTGACTCTGGGTGGTGGACACACATATAATATATAGATGATGTATTACAGAATTGTACAACTCAAACCTATGTAACTTGACTAACAATTGCCATTCCAATAAACTTTAATTAAAAAAAAATCCTTGAGGGAAGAATCAACTTGGGGTGTAAAAGAAGAGCAAGAAGGACATTGTAGCTGAACATATGTGAACATATAGCACCTTAAAATTCCCATGCATTAAAAACTGCAATAAATAATAATAAACTTTAACCATAAAGTTAAGAAGCATATGACAAGCTCTGAAAAATATGTGCAGTTTATTTAATGAAATGTTAAAATCCTTAATCCATAAGAGGATGGAAAAATGTGAATTCAAATAAAAAATACAAATAAAAGAATAAAAATATTCAAATACAGGAATATAAAATATATATAAATACACGAATAGATAATTCACAAAAAGTGAAATACTGATGGCCAATAAACACATGAAAAACATACTACTAATAATGAAAGAAATGCAAAAATAAAAAGATGATAACTTTCTGACTATCAAACTCATAAATCACAAAAATTATCGATTCAGTGTTGGTCAAAGTCAATAATGCTACCAATGGGATATGAATTCCCACTGAGGGCATTAAAATTGTGAATGACAGCAGAAACTGAAATATAAAATGGCAATGTAAATTAGCAGAATCTTTTGGAAGTTGAGAGCCTCAAAACCATATACATGTTTAGCCATTAACTCCATTTCTGAAAACCTAGATTTCGAGATTATGTAAAATATTAAACAAACATTTATTCAGAAAGACACTGGGTCTATGACATACTCTTTACTGAACAAAGCAAAGCACAAAACTGTGTATGTTGCATGACCACAACTATGTGAAAATGAAGAAACAAAGAAATAAAAGCTGAATGTAAATACATAGAGATGCCATCAGTTGCCTTGGAGTGGTGGGAATTGTGTTGGGATTTGTCCACTCTTTTCTTCTGTTTAATACTTTCAGCATCTTCAAAAGTGTATTTCAAAAAAAAAAAGTGTATTTCAGATTTCACATATGAAAAATGTATTTCAGCTTTCACATATAAAAAAGAAGAAAAAGAACTATTTAATATAAACAGCATAGTATATCCTACAATCGTCATTCAAAAATTTTCCCAGTCTTCCCTTTTTCATTATCATGCTGTTATATAGTTTGTTTGGTCTCTTCTCTTCCCCACCAGACAATCTCTATCAAGCAAATAGAAAGCATAACGCACAGACCTTTTTTATCCCCCTACCAGTGACCTATGGATATATGCAGTTATAATTCATACAAAGAATTTTATAAGGCTATCAGAATACATAGACTGAAACAGTATAGTGGTATATTTAAGAGAGAGAGAGAGAGAAAGAGAGGGGATAGATAGATAGATAGATAGATAGATAGATAGATAGATAGATAGACAGACAGACATAACTATAACATTACTTCCACTCTGACCCTGAGTATGTAGTTACATAGAGTGAATACACAATTGAATAAGTACGTTATATAGCCTCTTGAAAGCCAAATGGTAGATTACTGTATGTCAAAGGTATCATTGTTTTAGTACTAACTTGACCTTACATGAAATTCTTTGTTCAGGTGGCTCAGAGCCACCTAAGAATATCATGTAATTTGTTTTGCTTGGGGCAAAGCTAAGAATATGCACATCCGTAAGCCTGCTATCCTTCCCTGTAGCACAGACTTCTCTAACCTCATCCCAGTTCACCGCACAGGCCCATTCACTCTGAAAAACATGTGGAAGTGTTAATGGATACTGAGGGCAAATGAATGAGCTAAAATAATTCCCAGGTTTCAAGGAAGCTTGGGAATTCCAGGCAGTTGAACTCCAACCTTTCAGGGCACACACCAAGAAAGAAGGAGATATTTTTCAGCAAAGCAGCCCAATCTGCCTAAGCCTATTAAACTCCTCTGTTGACTAACTAGATCAAGCACGATTCAGGATTATTTCAACAAACCATCTTGGCAGGTAAACATTTTCTGCAGATTGCAGCTCTTTCTGGCTTTTGCAAAATGAACTGTGTGAATAATACAGAGGTAATACTAATGTGAGTCAAACAATAAAGCAATATTGTGCTCATGTACCCAGCTGCCCAGCTGTTGAAGGAGACTGAGACAGTTTGAAGAGCCTAAATACGCTATTCAAAAAAAATTCATGTTTTCCTTTAGCAGATGCTGATTTGCTATTTTTAGCAGCAAAATCTCTCTCTGTCTCTCTGTCTCTCTGTCTCTCTCTGTCTCTCTCTCTCTCTCTCTCTCTTTTTTTTTTTTTTTCCCTACCCTAGAAAGATTCATACATGAAACCCCAATTCATAAAACATATAACTAGGTGCTTTTCTGGCTGACATGTGGCAGGACCCAGCCATTCCAAACATACCTCCCTCTCAGGTACTTCCCTGCAACCCTAGGGTGCATACAAGATAGACTTTCCCACTTTTGAGGAACTAGGAGACCCAACTAAAAACAAACAAACAAAATAACTGACTGATAATGTGTATGTTTATCTTGAAATGTTATATGAAATCTATTGGGCACAAAAAAAGATCCTCTAAGCAAACTTAGCAATGTTTATCTTTTGAATGTCCTCCCACCTCTCTTTCCATCGTCCATTCCTCCTCCTTCATTCTACCTCACCCTTTCCCCCCAAGTATGCACCCCTGCCAGAGAAGCCATAGCTAATCAGAGCTCCCCCTGTCCACTCCCCTCACTGTCATCATTACATGCTCTCGGCAGCCTGCCCTCCCACAGAAACAAGTGACTGGACAGCCCTCTCTGTGAATATTGTATGTTTGCCACCCAATCTCCATTCCCAGCTTTTCCCGGATACCATTTCCTCTCTCTCAGTATTGACAGTCTTGATGGTCTGTTCATCAAGATGCTTTGCCCTTGCTAATCCAGGTCAAAGGCTTCTGCCACAAGATGGGGACATTTGGTCTCAGTCTCTCTCCAGGGATTCTGACTCTTGAGCAGAAGATCTCAAAGAGAGAAAGGCAGAACTGATTCATCTTGACGATGGCAGCCTGTCAAGGCCTCCCATTGGTTCCTGTAATTTAGATCGCTGGTCCAGCCCTGGTTCCTGTGCTTCCGTTCCTGGTACCCCAGCTTTGTCCTTTCATTTAGTGAGTTATCCAAGGGCCTTCCAATAAATTCCTTTTTCGCTTTAGACAGAATCTGCCGCTTATATCCAAAGAATCCTAAATGGTACAAACTTTTATTGAACACTTTCAGACTCATTTTTTAACTTGGCCCCCAGAAAAATCCTTTGAAATCAGGTGGGGAAATACTATCAATCACGTTTTATAGGGGAGAAATACAGGCTTGTCTTATCTAATTTTATTGTCCAAAGTGTCATATTCATAATGACGCAGCATCACAATTCAAACCCAGTTCTGTTGACCCCAATACATACTCTTTCCTCTGCCATGTTGATCTTGCTTGGGATTTACTCACATTCTGGGTCTAGCCCTGTCAGGGAAAGGTGATTTTTTATGTCTAATTCCCTCAGAGCCTCCTGAAATTACCACTAGTTAACCCAAAAAGCCAAGTCCCATGGAATAAAAGACTGATAGAGGAGTCATGTGTTTTCCTTCTCAGGGGCATTTATTTTCAACATGAACTTGAACAAGCATATATACACTTAACCACAAAAGGATTCATTAAAGACTATATATATATATATATATATATATATATATATATATATATATATACATATACACACATATATATGTGTGTGTATATATATATATACCTATATATGTATGTGTATATATATACATGTATATATACGTATGTATACCTATATACGTATATATATATATACACACACACAGAGGGTGCCAAAAAACGTATACGCATTTTAAGAAAGGAAAAAACTGTACTAAAATTGTAATACTCAATATATACCAATAACAAAAGATGAATACAAATCATGTTTGACTTCTGCAATTACAAGAGGTGGTCAAAGTGGTTACCATCAGCATAATTTTAATATATACATATATATATGAAATTCTATATTTCATGTTTTCAAATATACTAATACTTGTTTTTTCACATATTCTGTAGAAAGCATCTAAACTCAGTCATTATGTGATTTCAGTCTGATGGTTAAACTCATATGTAGTCCACACTGTTACAAAGAAAACAATTAAACATATTGGAAAATTAATAATAAGTCACTCGGATTCAACAGAAAGGGAAAAAATTAAGAAAATTAAATTTCCAAGCTTCAGGAGAGAATGAAATGACTCAAACCATAAAATTCTCCTTTGCATCTGGAAACAAGGGAGAATTCTTACAGTCTTACCACCTTATCAGAGTTACTTGTAAAATACAGGAAATTGAACCACAGAAATAATTTCAGGATCCTTGTGCTCACACATACACACACACACACATATACATACACAGACTTCCAGGGAAGTCTGTTCCAGGCTGATGAATAGTTTGTGAAAAAAAGAGGACTTTTTAAATTTTTTTTAAGGCTTAACTCTAGTTTCAACACTCTGTCTAGAATCACTGCCCTTTTTCCAATGAAAAAAGGAACTTCCCTCCCCCCATACCCCCACCCCATACCTCCAGGCTTCAGGTTGTCCCACGAAGCACAGAAGAGATCAAATAACACAGTAGAATCAGAAAACCAAACTTGGAGTCCTCATTCCACTGTTAAACCCAATGTGAATTCAGGCAAACTGTTCGTCCTTTCTGAGCCCTTGTTCAGTTCCATTTAAAATGGATAAAAATAATATTACCTACCCTTCCAAGTCATGAAAATTTCTTGATGACTACTGATGCACATAAAAGAAAGACAAGGGAGTGTAGGGAATTTGGATATCATCTGATAAAGACAGGTTAGCCACTCAGACAGATCTAATAAGTTACTTTCCTCAGCCTTACAAAGTATAAGTAGACTAAAAAATTTGGCCTGTTAGTATATTAATAGAGGATATAAGGGGCAGCTTCATGTTACCTACCATGTAAACCCAGAATGCCCGTTACTATTTTATATTAATAAATATAACTGACCCTCAAAACATTTTTACCTTTCTCTATGCTTGGTGAGTGCATCTATATTAATTGAATATGGGCCTGTATTCAAAATGAAGTCATAGTTACATTAATACATAATTTGCAATGGCTCTGCATTCTCACCTACCTTACTCTTTGAGCAATAATACGTTCTACAAATGTCTTTCCCCAGAGATTTATAAGGATCTCCAAGAATGTCCATGTGTCCAAGAGCCATGGCTTATCTGCTGCCTCTCGCATGAAGAGAGGAACACAGCCCTTAAGATTGAACTTGACACCCACTAAAATTAGTATTTATATTGGCTGTCCCCCAACAGTTCTGCTTGCTGGTTTTAATTAACATCAACATCATCAGCAGCGAGTATCTGGTTGGGCTTCTGTCCCCCACTTGTAAAATACAGTAAATTGAATCACAGAAATAATCCCAGGTGGTATCGCTACATACAGTTTCACGTTGCTTTTGAGTAGAGAGCGCCCCGGATTTCCCTGGCAAAGGTAGTTCTGTGATGTGTGGTGGAGAAACAATGCTGTTAGCTTTCAGCTGCACTTACTCAATTAGTAGTCCCATAGAAACACTTTGGGATGTCTAAGAGTTTCCATGTGTTAGTGGAGACATTCTTTCAATTAAAACATATATGAATGTGGTTTTTTTCCCAAGGCATATCCAAGGTGTCAGGATGGTTGTGTCAAAATGGTTCCAGTGTCAATGATCCAGGGCATGGAATCAAGACTTCCTCTCCTCCACAGCTTAGCCACTGATGAGAGAAAGGCTCCCTGGGTCAGGAGTTTTTACACCTCAAAAAGGAGTTTCCTTTCAAGCACTTCATTGCTCTCTCCCACAATTTGGCTTTTTATCAAGGTCATCCTAATCCATTAGACATATTTCAGTATCTTTGACTCTTAAAGAAAAAGAAGTCCGGCCCAATCTCTTTTCCCTCTAGAAGTGCTTCTTTCTCATGGCAATTAGTTGATGTAAATAAATTCAAGCAAGACTGATGCTGTCCAACTTCACCTCCAGCATCCAAGCTGCTGCAAGAGTTAATAGATATTTTGACAAAAGGCTTAAAGCAATCCTTTCCACCAACACAGTTTGAGGCCTAGACCTACCCAAAACTCCCTATCTCTCTCCCTCGTCCTCCTGCCCACACCCCCACACACAGCTATCATCTACAGAAAGCAGTGTTCAAAGAACTGCAGTGCTAATGAAAATGTATCAAATAAAAATCTAGACTGAAAAATAGGATGAAAAATATACAGAGACATTAAATGAGCATGCAGACTACATAATGAGCTGTTTGATGGAGCTTGGAAATTTAATAAGCAACTTGAAAAATCATTTACTATCTGGTTAGAAAGGAACTTAAAGATCATTTACTCCAACCCCTTTATTTTCTCGCTGAGAAAATGGAGATGCAGATTGATGAAGTGACTTTCCCAAGGTCACACTTCTGTGAGGCAAATGTCCAGCTAGAGTTTTTCTGTGACACCCTACCACCTATGACTCCTCTGTGTGTAATAGCTGCTTGTAAACTTGTTCTTTTGCTGAGACAAAAGGGAAGGAATCTTTTCCATCAAATCAATCAAATCTTATGAATCATGATCCAAGTCTTTGACCCAGGAAAAATGTTGTACAGAAGCTTCATTCCACCCTACAGAATGAAACTGTTACTTGCAGACTTCACAAGCAATAATAGCAAAAATACTAATAATTATCATGTATATAATACTTCCCACTCATCAGGCACCATGCCAAATACTTTACAGTTTTTAATTTATTTTTTTTTTATTTCATTAATCCTCTGAGTAACCACACATTGGAAATACATTTTAAAAACTTAGGTAACTTGTCCAAGGTCTTATGAATACTAAGTGGCAGACTAGGATTCAGGTCTGGGAAGACTGACAGGACTCTGGAGGGAGAAGCAGACTGGAGCCAGTTGTTTAGGGTATCAAACTGTTAAATACCTTTTTAAATATCCCTTAGATCACTCTGACCCTTGTTTATGTTTGTTGTTGTTGTTGTTTTGTTGTTGTTGTTCTTGTTTGCCCCATCACTGGTCTCTGTATCTCTGGTCTACCCCTGTCCTCCACCAATGTGTTCTGCAAACTGCTACCACATTCATTTTCTTGAAGACTAATTTCTTTGTGTCACACCCTCTCTCTATAATCTTCAGTCGTTCTCCACAGTCTATTTAATACCTTGCTGAGTCAGACCTCCATAATCTGTCCCAATCTACCTTTCTAACATTAGATCCCACTTCTTCTCTATCAAATCCTCACTCTTGCCAAACCAGATTAATTTGTATCCTCAACACACACCTTGCAATTTATCCTTCATTCTTCATCACTTACTGAGTCTCTCTGTGTCTGATATTCTGTTAAACTCTGAAAATAAAAACATGAATGAGACCTCCCCCCTTTTGAAAAAAGTTCAGAGTGTTATAGACAGAGAGAAATGCAAACAAGGGATTACAGTCAAGAAAAGTGATTGCCGTAACTCAGGTTGGTCCAAGTACACTGGAAACATGGTGAGCTCTGAGCTTTCAGTTTATAAGTGTGAGGATTTTTTTGTTTTTGTTTTTGTTTTGTTGTTGTTGTTTGCCTGAAACACCTTCCATAACCCCCACTTCCATCTTCATATAACTATATGAAGAATCAAAGAATCAAGTTCAAGTGCCACTTCCTTCATGAAGCCTTGCGTCTTAGCCATTTGAATATGTTACTTCCCCTTTTTTGTGAGTGTCCCCTCCCAAACATGCAGTGAAAGTTCCTAATAAAGAAACAAAATAAATGTGTTATAGTTTTTTTTTGTTTTTTAAAGTCTTGAACGTCTATGCTTAGGAAAGCAGAAAATAAATTTACCAGAATTCTGAAGGTGATTATAAGGGGCCTCGTGGATTCAGGCTATGATTCTTTCAGGCTAATTTTACGTAAAAACTTCTGACTTTCTCTATATACACATAGCTATGATTAGGGTCTTTTACTGGCTCACACATGGAATGAGAACGGGGGATAATGGTAGAAGATTTCCTGGTGTGAACAGCTAAAAGACAGAAAAGTACTGAAAAAAAAGATATGTGTGTATTATGACAGCAAAACTGCCTGAAGTTAAATACAGTTAAATTCACGGTAGCAGTGAAAGGTACAAGAAAATAAAGGTACAAGGAGGGTCCTGAGATACAGCCAGGTATGTACTGAAGAAATGCAAAACCAAGTAGTTCCCAAACCAGCCACCAGGCATCCCAACCGACTCAGTCTTTTAGGACTCCATCTAGGAAAGAAGCAGATTGGGAGGCAGCCTCTAGCCAGGCAATCAAATTGCAGTTATCTGAATACGGCAGAGGTTTAGGCTTCTGAGCACAGGCGCCTTATCAAATTCATGTCATGTTCCACAATGTCTAACACACGCTTGGGCACACAGTAGGTTCTCGGATTGTTGAAAACGTTTTAACTTAAAGAACAAATGACCACTCACATGGTTGTAAAGAGCAAATCTAAATCACTGTAACCCCCAGTTTTCCAGACCTTTCCTTTGGCATGCTGTACCGGTGCTGCTGAGAGCTTCATCGTCCCACCAATGCTGCAATAAATCTCTGAGCATGTCTAGCTTACAGCACACCCAAAAATGTGTTCATACCTTTCCTCTACTCCTTTATAGAGAAAAGGGAGTAAAAGATATTAACTACAAGGTCGAATGAAGAAACACGCCAAGAGCTGGAATGTTCCAAGTGTGTTCCTGGATTTGAGCAACTTGCGAGGTTTAACAGCCACTCCAGGCTGGGTGCAGTGCTCAGCCCACTGACACGCAATTATTGCCCAAGGACTCCGAGTGCCAAGAAGGCCGCCGTGAAACCACTGCAGGCAGCTTTTTGACCTCCTACTCACTCTATATTTATTGCCCACCCTGGCTCTCCATCCTAAGCCATGAAAACATTTTGCAAAAGAGAATATGATCCTGGAGAATTAACTGGACTCTTCCTTGTGCCCAGATAGTAAATCATGAGCCTGGATGGCCTACAGCTAACTCAGCCTACCGAATTGCCAGCCCTGCTCAGAGGCTGTGACGCAAAGAACAGCAGTTTCTGTACATAAAATAACAGCCTGACAGAGAAATAGATTTTTAGGACTGTGAAGAGCCCTGCAATCATCTAAGTCCAGCAGTTTTCAAGTGGTTTTAGTTGTGGAGTCCTTGCTTCAAATAAAAACTGTTCAGACCTTTGGTAAACTAAGGAAGTAAAAGTTACTCCTGGGGAAAGAGTATGAAAGACAGTAGAGGAAGAATCTCTAGAGCTTCAGAAAATAGTGCTTGAACACAATCATTCTAATCCACACCCGGGTTGTCCATATGCACAGAGCATATGAGAAATGACTTTACCTCCACTTTAGAGACGCAGATACTGAAGCACAGTTTACATTTTTTGGTCAAAATTATACAGCTAGTGCATCAGTTAGAGTCCCCTTGGGAAACAGATGACACACCCAAATTCGGATAATTTAAAGAGAAGTTAATAAAGCAACTATTGATAAAGGTGTGGGCATGGTTTCCCAAACAAATAAGGGACAATGTAGACCCCTGGAGTCTATAATTTAGGCCTGAAAAGGGGAGGGGAGGGGATGGTTACATGGACTTATAAGGAGAGAGTCATACAGAAAGGGCAACCTTAAAAGAAGATATAATTTATAGTGGAACGACACAGTCAGTCCTAGGCAAGCCTACGAGGAGGAAACTAGCGGATACATACACCATCCTTATTCTCCTCTTCCCTGATCTCCTGCCAGGGAGTAAACTAGAATAAACTAGAAATCAGACAACAGAGGGTCTATCAATGTATTCCATGTATACAAGTCTCCTAGAGCAAAGAGTAGGACCCAGAACAGCAGACAGTGGGCAAACTGAAGTTACCTGCCATAGTCAGCCAGTGCCAGACACAGAATTATCCAGACAGCTCATGGCAAAATCCACATTCTTGATCACAATAGTGCTTTACACTCCAGAACTTTTTTTTTTTTTATCTTATCACTCTTTGGTGACAAAACTAGTATTGAATATGATTTCCTCTCCATTACGCCACAAATATATGTCTTGTCTCCCATTAATCTATAAATTTACTAAGAACGGTGCTTCCAAATATTTGGCAATATTTTCAACTCCTCAGACAACTTTAGTCATGTTTTCTTAATACAAATATAGGTTACTCTAGCCATCCTATGTACTTTATAACATTAAAGTAAGAGTCTGTGTTTTAATAAATACTGAACTACCACATTTCAATTCATCTATTTGGCGTGTGTCAGTTCATCTTCATTATATGAAATGTTTATCATCCTAAAGAATGTGTGGCAAAATACAGGATCCCTGTTGCTCAGTCTATATCCATAGTAGACATCACTATTATTAGATAATGGTTCTCTGTCATGCTGAGAACAGATACCAACTGTGGATCCTTCTCAGCACAGGCAACAACTTCCAAATGAGCACATAAGAAGCCCACGTTTATCCCTATACTGAAGAAGAATAAGATAGGAATACAAAAAAAGTCGGTGAGAATCTAAGAGCACACGCCTGAATGCCCCGACACATTGAATGTCATTTTGAAAGCGCTCTCATCCAAAATGAGTCACTTTTAGACAGGCAAGAGAAAATAAATACATGTTGAATCAAAATACCTCTTTGCTCTAGGGAACAAATCTACCCTTAAATTTGAGACTATACAACAACATGAGGTCGATAGTTTTAAATTGTTATAAAATAATTTCACAATGAAAAACATTTATACAAATCTGTTGGATGGTCAGTTTAACATTCTCTCAAGGTCATGCAGGGATTTATTCTGCAGGAAATCTGTGGGAAGGATTTTGATCTAAGGAGCTATTTCTTCCAGCACAGAAGGAAAAAAGAAAAAGTAAACAGAGATGAAAGGAAGAGGAGAGCAGAGGGAAAAGGACTGAGTATGAACTACGCTCAGAAAAAAAAAAAAATGATGTAAAGGTCCCGTGACATACAGAAAAAAAAATCCTCTTTTTTATACCTCACTTTATTAGATCAGTGGGGTTCAGAAACCATCCAATGCCTTTCCTTAAAATTTTTGGAATAAAAAACAAACTCCTGAACCATGATCAACAAGACCCCACATGGTCAACCCACTACCTAGTCCTCCGATTTAATTCCTTACCACTCTCTTTATTATTCACACACTGATCCCGCTGGTCACTTGTCGTTCCCTGAATATCCCAAGCTCTTTTTACCTCAGAACCGCTAGGCATTACTCTCTGCCTGGAATGCTCACCCTCCCCCGTTTTTTGTGAGGAGTACCTACCCATTATGAAATCAGCTTAAATAAAGACCTTCTCTGAAAACTTTATTTAAAGTCAGTCCCTTCTGTTACTCTCTAACTCCATTCTTATTCTTTGTGGGTTTTTTGTTTGTTTTTTACGTTGAACTCTATAGTTGCATCTATTTTATTTATACTCCTATTTGTCAGTTCTTTGCTTGGTTCCTGTACTGGGATACACATCCTGTAAAAGCAAAAACTATCTCAATGTGACCTTTCTATCCCCAAAGCCTACTGCAGTGGTAACCACACAGTGAACATTCTATAAATATTTGTGGAATAAAAGAATTGCAACTATCTTTCCACTCTTACCTCCAGGACCCAAAAGTCAAAAGCATATGAAATTTTGTGGAGATTTGATTTGCAGGTAATAATCACTGAAGCTTATTGAGCACCTACTTGCTAGATATAGACACAATTCTAAGTGAGTGTGTGTGTGTGTGTGTATACATACATATATTTGGACATGTTATGAGTGTATACAAGGTCGGACAACTAAGTCAGTTATTTGTTTACTGGCTAAAAACTCCCTCACAGACAGTGCCGTGTGAGCTGGTGCATTGCCGTAATGCAAGAGCCATGAATTGCTGGTGAAAAGTTCAGGTCATCTAACTTCTCCACACAGCCTTTTCAGCACTTCCAAATAGTAAACTTGGTTAACTGTTTATCCAGTTGGTACACATTCATAATGAATAATCCCTCTGATATCAAAAAAAGGTTAACAACATCGTTGCAACAAGTTTGCACACTTAGCTGTCAGTCCTCGTGTATGTATGTAATTTTAAACCTCACAAAATCCCAATAATTATTGGCCCCATTTTACAGATGAAGAAAATGAGGTCCTGATAGATTCAGCTATTGAAAAGTGAATTAAAACGGCAAGTTTTGGATATGTGATAACAAGTAATTTTTAAACTTATTTCCAACACTCCAAGCAACCAGGTGTCCTCTCTGGCAGTTGTTCCTGAGAGACGGCCATGATAACGTGGAAAGGAAATGGGTAGAGTCAAGAACACTAGAATCAGACTCCTTTTCTTCCACTTACTGCTTATGTGACTATAATAAAGTGTCTTCTCTCTTACCTGACCTCAGATTCTTCCTCTGTCCTAAAAGGAGTTAGGACTAGATGCACAACTTGCTGATTTATATAACTTAGACATCTGCCACCAGGTCTAAGAAGTAGCCTCAAATAATGAATATGTTCTGGCATGATATTGATTGGCAGGACCTGTGCTTTGTGATAACTGTTCTTTCATGGGTCCTAAGAGTGCACAATATTGTTTTTTTGAGTGTAGGGAACTTAAAATTAATTCTGGCAGCCAAGAGGAGTTGCTAGCTGGGAATCAAGTTGTGTAGTAGAATTGAGAATGGAAAGATTCAGGGATACGTTTGAGTCAACAGAGAACAGAGTGAAAAGAATTGAATTTAAATTCAATTAATATACACAAGATGTGTTTGTGTGGCATCTCAAACCACTTTAAGTAAGGGAAAATGTAACATTACATCATCAAAAATAAAGTTATACTGAAAAATTAATGTTGGTATGTTTTCATATTCAACAGCAAACTATGGACATTGGGGGAAGAATATGGGAATGAGAGATTTCCTATCTATAAAATGAAGGGATGGAAGCAGAAAATCCTGCAGACTGACTCAGGACCGCTACAGGGTTCTCATCCTGCATTTCACAAGTGCTTACGTGTTTCCTCGAAAATAAGACCTAGTGGACAATCAGCTCCAATGCGTCTTTTGTAGCGAAAATTAATGTAAGACCCCGGTATTATGTTATATTATATTATATTATATTATATTATATTATATTATATTATACTATACTATATTATTTATATAAGACCCGGTCTTATTTCACTATAGCCTTATATTAGGTTTTGCTCCAAAAGACACATTAGAGCTGATGGTCCGGCTAGGTCTTATTTTCAGGGAAACACAGTAGTGAGCATTCCTCATGCACTACACCCCCTTATGGACAGAGCAAGTCATACAGAATGAGAAAACATCATCTCTTCCCTCAAAGAGATTCTAATCTAAATACAAAGGGTGCCAAAAAAAATGTATACACATTTTAAGAAAGGAAAAAACTGTATTAAAATTGTAGTACTCAATATATACCGATAGCAGGTGATGAATACAAGTCATGTGTATACGATCACTATAGATCAAACTGATAAAAACAAAATATAGCATTCCAATAAAATAAATATTCCAATTCCAACTTATTTTATTATATAAATCAAAACATATTAACTAAAAGCCCCATTTTTTTTTTTTTTTGAGGTAATGGAAAATTTTAGAAATTTTTTTAAGACATAATAAGTAGTAATATATTGGGGTGAAAAAATAAAAGTAATTAATCATTTTTATTCTGTGGACCAGGTAATATAAACTTGGTGCATTTTAATAGGAACAGGTTTAGAATGTAATTGGAAAGTTGCATTTGCAGGAAATAGAGTTCTCTTGTGATGGATATGATGATGACGGGAAAAGAAAACAAATGGCTCTGGTTTAGGAAAGGAGGGAAAGTGATCCAAACGTTAGTAGGATTAAAACTTCAAACATGGCCTAAAGCCAAATATTCATAACTATAGTGAGGCTGACCAGTGGTAAGTATCAACTATGAGGGAAAAATTGAAAGATAAATATCTCCCCAATATAAAGTGTAAAATGCACAGCAGTAATAGTAATTACCAGGAGGCAGAATATCCTCACAAATTTCCCTTTTCATGAACTTGTATTTCTAAAATATGAAAACTCTGATGGAATTTTTCTTCTGAAACATTTCTTTTTGTTAATGGGCTGCCAGTAAAATCAAGAGTTTGAAAAATAGTTGAATTAATGAAGACAAAGATAAATATTAATATTTAAAGTATTCTCAGTATCTTAATGTAAATATAATGCATATTTTAAAATTAAATCAAGCTCTTAAAAGATCAAGTAGATGAATTGAGTTCATTAGAAGCTAACTTTTAAAATGAAAGAGGAAAAATCTTAATCAATACATCATATGACGGGAAGTCTCAGCTTGTGAGTAAAAGTAATATTGCTTCTTTCGAGAAAAAATTTTCTAGATACTTTAATTTTTATAAAAGATATTTTACCCATATGGAAGAAATGTAAGATTTTTAACAAAGTAGAGGTAACTTAAAATTATATGAACACTGGAAAGAAATAAAGGCATGGATAATTATTCACGCATTCATTCATTCAATAAATACTTCTTGAGCATTTCTGTGAGTCAGGTATTATTATGTCCAGTGATGACATAAGATACAAAATGTATATGGCATGAATTTCAAGATCCATGGAACTTACAGCAAGCGTAGGGATGGAATAAATAAATATGCAAATAAACATTGAAAAGGCAATCAAAATGTCATAATAATAATACAGACAGTAAAGTTCATAGGAGATTTAAATTAGTGATCAGTTCAGGTGATTAGAGATGATTACCAAAGCACATAACAAAGAAGGTAAATATTGAAGGGTGTATGACTTTTCAAAGGTATTGGGAGGGAAAGAAATAATAAAGATGAAAAAAACATAAGAAACTGAAACAGAGACTGAAAAGGTATACGGGGGTCAGGAGGTGGAAAGCCTTGACTGCTATATAAATATTTTATGCTTACATTTATGGGCTATGGTAAACCACTGTCATTTTTTCCAACACATATATGGCATAAAAATCATGAAATCGTAAAACTTCCAGAGGCTGGTGGAGCAAGGGGTGGGATGGGAAGTGCTGAGAAGAACAGCAATGATTTCCCTCTTCTTTGTCCATGCAGAACTTCATAATTAACAACTACACTTTTCCCCATTAATTCTGCACATGACTCCGAAACGCCATCTCAGCATAATATTCCAAGAAGCCATTGCCAATCTCACTGAGTTAAATGCGGAGTTTGAATCTTCATCCAGTATCTTGATGTTTTTATTTTCGTTTACTCTTCCACATCTCACATTCATCCATCTGACCAGAACAAGCTACGGTATGCTAAGAACCAGACTCTATGCTAAGAACCAGTGGAGAAGATAGACCCAGACTTAGTCAACACCGTGCTTACGGATGTTAGAAGGAAAGAGAGCCGTTTATATTCACTGAGACAGTGTCTGCTTTGGGAGTAAACAATCTTTATACTCTTTTCCATAACGTCGGCTCTTGGAATAAATAGTGTGTGAATTCAGACGATGGCAGTGGGCCTGGCAAGGGAGCAGAGATGAGACTGTAGAGAGGACTATCCCCAAAGTACTTACTGCATTTCTATTACTCACTTTCATGTGCCTATAATCCAGGCATCTCACAATTTTCCTGCAACATGGTGTGCTTCCTCTTGGCTTCTGTATGGGTTACTCCCTTCACCTGAAGCCCCTGTGAATTCCTCACTGCTTGATGAACTGCCTGCCCATGAAACCAAAATCACAGGTCTCGCCTTCCAGGAAGCTTCATTCAACGGTCTCTCCTTGCTGCTTCCATGACACTCGGTATCTCTGTTTTAACACTTGTCAGCTATGTCTATTCTCCTGTATTCTTCTTTATGATACATCTTTATACTACAGACATTCAACAGTGTGCCCAGCAGCCCATAGAGTGTTCACTAGTATGATGTGATTAAATAAATATACGCTTAAGTTGAACTTACGAGTATATGATGGGGTTTTCACCAGGTTTGTTTTATCATGTTTCCTAATGCTCATATTATAAGCTTAAACATAAAGAGTTTAAAGACATCACTTGGTGGGGTTTCTGAAATACTGCAGTGCTAGGAGGAACCGAGGTCAAAATGACAGATTTCTTATCACTAATACTCAAAACAAGTAATCCTGAAAGGTGATGTACAAGTTTCTAAACTTGAAAAAAATATACGTTTAGCTTGGAAGGTGAGCGTTCCCCTGGAAACACAAGTCTCAAACCCACACAGTGGGGAAACGTCATATAAAGAACTTGAAACAAGAATGTAAAACCTGGGTTCTAACTATAAATCCAGCCTGTGTTAGATGATTCCTTTAACACATTGGTTTCTATTTACTCTTATGTCAAATGGGCTAAGAATGTTATGTTTATTTGACACAAGTTACTGGGAAGAGTGAAAGAGAAAGCAGGTATTAGAAACAGAATATATACATAATCTCAAAAAAAAATCTCTCCTCAAAAAACTAATTACAAACAGAAAGAAAAACAACTTTACAGTGGAGACACTACCTTAAACTTGATACCATCTTAATCAATGTTAAGGATGTGATCAAAAAAGTAAATAAAAATAAAATAATAAAATAATATATTCTTCTAGCTGTCTATTCATTTGAGGACTGTTTACACTGCCTGTCTCTTTTCGGCCATATCACCCCAAGGTCATGTTTAACACAGAGATGACGAGAGAGATCCAGTTCTAGAATACTGCCTGTGAACTCATGAGACATCACTGTACTGAGCCTGCACTCAGGAAGACTGGGGACAGTATGCGTGAAAACTGCAGGACCACAATGAAGTCTTCGGAGAAAGCCTCAAGTTCAGCTTCAAGTAATTTCCATCAAAAGTATCCTTTGGCTGTACAACTTTGATGGTTTTGACACATTTAACAAGAACCTACCATGAGTCAATCTAGTTGAATTTTAGTATTCAGAACTCTGCAAGAGGGTTATAGCATGGTCTCCATTTTAAAGATGAAGAAATTGATATTCAATACACTAAGCCCGTAGCCCAAGGTTACAACCAGGAAATAATGGCACCTAGATTTGAACCCAACATCATAAGAAACGACCAGCCAGAGATCATTACTATTACGCAGTGAATTATTATTACTAGAGAGTACCAGTGTTACTACCACGTTTCAAAGGTGCATTTCTTTGCTGATTGGGCTCTCAGGTACCCACTCAACAAACAATAAGAATTATAATAACTCTAGGAAACATCAAGTCTAAGTCTCTTCCTTAATTCTCAATGAGAAAACTATAGACTACTAATAAATGTGAAAAGGGACTCAAGCTAATTAAAACACACAGTGCATACAATTTTGGTTTTCACATAAGCACAAATTTAAAAGAGTGATATCTAGTGTTAGTGAAATTATAAAGGAAAATGTACTCTTACATGTTTTTTGATGTGAATAAATTGTTCCAAAATTTTGCAAAGACAATTCGACAGTACTCATCAAACTTTAAATGGGTATACTCTTTGACTAACCCATCCAGTTTTCAGAATCTTTCCTACAGAAATATTTGCACATATTCCTAAAAGCTTACTTGCAAGCATGTTTTCTGGAGCACTATTTATATAATGAGAAAAAGGAAACAACCAAACATGCATCGGTATGAAGACTGATGAAATACATATGGTAATTCACATTATGGAATATTATGGAACTGCTAAATATGAGGTAGATATGTGTCACTCACATGGAAAGATGAAAATAATATTAGTAATTAAAAACAAAGTTGTAGAACATACTCGGATGCTTAATATGATACACACATACGTGCACGTGCGCACACACACACACACACACACACACACTCACATGCATGCATGCACAACCTAAAAGAATGCATACCAAAATAGTAGATATCTCTAGTAAACTGAATTGGAATTATATTAGAAGAGATGAGGAAAAACCTTTATGTTTTTTAATACGTATTTTTATATTCTTGGATTTTAACTTTTAACATGAATTACTTGTACAAAGAACAAAACACTCACATTTATAATTAAAAATTTTATAAAGCATAAAAGCAATCTCTTCTTGCCTTTGCTTTACAGTTTTTACAACACATTCCCATCCATCACTTGACTTCAACCTTACAAAACCCTTTGGAGAAGGTAGGGCAGATGTTAATATCCTTCTTTTATGGATAAGTATAAACCCAGGAAAAGTAGTGATTTGCCCAAGGTTACATATGTTTTGAAGAGACCTCCAAACAGCCTGCTTGAAGTTGATTCTGAACCTACTTCTTTAAACCTACAAGGCAAACCAACCCTCTCAGAGGTGGCCTTTGTAGTCAAAATGGCAGGTTCTTAATTAACAACAGTTGCTGCAGGCTCTCAACTCACAAGAAGGCCTGCAAAGCCACAGCACACAAGCCAACTGAGTGAAAACCATGCCCTTTTAGTCACATAAACCCCCTCCCCCATAAGCAAGAGCTCTCAGTTATGCCAACTTTGAGTTCTAGGGACAATGGAATAGACTTTCCATCAACCCATAAAATAACAGTAACTTCAGAGAAAATATCATCCTTTCAAAAATGAATAACTCTAAGAAAAAATAATTAGCTTCAAATAAAACTGTTTTAAGACGTCAATTTATTTTACCCCAGTTTCCATCTCCCTTTTTTAACCATACACTGAAACTACTCACTGGTAACTAACTCATTTTAAATGGTAGTAGGATTTCTTCATGGAATAATTTAGCAAAGCTGATATTCTTTGAGCAACTAAGAGGTCCTTCTTTTTTTCTTTTTCTTTTCTTCATCTTTTTAAATTGTAACCTTAAAACGACACCATTGCTCTAGGTAGAATTGGTTTTTACAGAGGGTGAGGACTGCTTGTGCTGCTTCTGTTTCTGCCGGTGCAGTTGAGAGAGTGAATCCATTCCTGCAAATAAATTCCAGCACCATCCCTTACTGGCTGCATGACTTGGGCAAGAGTCTTATCCTTTACGTCTCCTCCGTTTCCTCATCTGTTAAATGAAATGAACTACGGCCCACTTCATGGAGTGTTGTGAGGAGTAGATGAGAGAGGCCATGATACTCATATAACACAGTGATGTATCACATGCCAACTCAACCAGTGTTTCTGATAGCCCTTTCTTATTACTAATAGAAGTATCCGTACTGGTAATACTGGTATGGAGTAGCTGTCATTGCCATTGTTACCTTCTAATAGGCCCAAATGCTTTTCAACCTTTTAAAATTTGAAGATACTTTCCCTGCTCATTAAAATCTTCTTTCCCTGACTTCAGTGTAATATGGATTTCTTTAATTCGACAGATATCTCCTCCATATTAAGAATCAGGTCCTGACTTTCAGCCAGATGATTCTAAGTTAGGGAACCAAATGCTCTATTTTTGATTTCAAGATTCTAAAATGATGTTTAATGTTTATAAGATATTTTGCGTGCACGTTACCGGACTCCAAACACTGCCTTTAGAACTGTTCATTGAAGATCCCCACCTACATATTCCCGGGCATCTCAAACTAAGTATATTCAAGATTTTCACCAACTTCCTTCTCAAATGTTATCCACCTCCTGCTTTCTCTTCCCGCCAATGACATAAACATGATCGAATAATCCAGATTTGAATCTGGAATTATAATTGACCATGTGCCCATCTTTCCAAATTAATCACGTGCAAAATCTCATTTCTATTTCCTAATGTCCCTCTCATCTACCCCACCATCACTCCATTCCTGTATCACTTCATTTCCAAGAACGTCAATGATTTTTGCTTGGACTACTGCCGTGGCTTTTCCCCAATCTGCCCAAATCTAAATTCTCTCCCCACTGAATTTTATTTCACTGTTCAATTCCTCTTTTAGAAGCGCAAAAGTGATAGTGCCCCTCCCCTGTTTGCTAATAGCTTATCCCTGCCAACTGTCTTGCAAAAAAAAAAAAAAAAAGTTAAAATACTTAACCTGGCATCTAAGATCCTCCAAATTCAGGTTTTACATTCCAAGTCTATACCTTTTCCTATAACTATTCTCTAGCCAAAGGGAAAAAAAGATATGATGTCACACAAATCTAGGCATGCTTCTGCACCACTGGATCTGTGTTATAATCCCCTCAGCCTGGAATTTTTCTTCCATATCCATATATTCAAAACCTACATATCACTCATGGTCTGTGCTAGATGCCACCTTGATCCCCATAGCCAGAGGTAAACACTTCTTACTCTAACTTTCTATACAACTTGCCTGATTTTTTTCAATAAGTATTGTTTTACATCCTATTGTAATTATTTAAATATATTTTCTAATATACTAGAAAACAGGATCCTTGAAGACAGGTCCATGGATGTTTCATTTTTGTATCCACATACTATCTAAAACAGCACCTTGAACACAGTGAGGTCTCATCAAACAGATAACTTCAGTTTACGAATGTATAAATGGTTTAAATTAGGAATACTAGCCAACAGTATGACCTCTCCCAATATTCCCTTCTTTTCTTTATAGGTTCAGAGATAGTAACATCATTTTGGATGAGTCACTTCCATGTTTCTCAATCATTCTTAAGCTTTCTTTCAATACGTGCAAATTTCCTGTCCTAAGCAATATGATCTTCCTTTTCTCCACACTCGCCTTATCAATACCAAGAACAGAACATGTGGTCAAGCTTTACTTTCTATAGCTTGTGTTATGAAACAATAGCCTACCATTGAAGTAATGTTTTCAATGCTTTCTGAATGTCCTTTGTGTTGAGAAATCACTGCTATAGTCAGTACATATATACAAATATTGGGTATGAATGGTGACCCTCCCCTTGGCCTCAGGTGGCAGTACATGGCTTATGCCTTCTCATTTAAAGTACTTGCAGAAATACACTCTTACCCTATTCATTTGGCCTGGAACACCCTTCTGACTTTAATGTCCCTTTCATAACAGTGCCGACGACAGTAGAATTTAACTAACACACTGATGACTAGAGACCCTTTGTGGATTTTATGAATTAGTGATAAAGTGGAACAAATCTGCAAAATAAAAGAAAATGCCTCATCAAATTTATTCACTTATTTTGACAAGAGCAATTTTGTTTTAATTACTTATGATAGCATCTCAGTAAATGGGCTGTAGCATGTTTTCTCAAATTAATTAAGCCCATTTTCCCACCAAAGCAAAAAAAAAAAAAAAAAAAAAAGGAGGGAGAAAAACACAGATTTCACTCTAATTGGTTTTCCCGATTCTTTTAGGAGAATATATGAAAAATTTTCAAAAGACAGTGTTTCCTTATCCCATAAGCTCATTTGGAAAGAAAATTGAATATTGCTTTTAAAAGATAAATTTGGATATAAATTACATTTGGAGCCGAATTTGTTTCTCTCTTTGAAAAGTGTTTTGAAACATGTCCTAAGAGAAAATAGTTTCAACTAAACTGTTTTTACTAATTCATAGACTTTCAGGACTAAAAGCAATTTAAAAATTGTCTAATCTTGCATGCAATATTTTGTATTTTACACCCATGTATCAACTTATGAAAGAACTGAATCCTACCACAGTTGAAATAAAGACTTTTGGTTTTATTAAGAACATCTAAATTTTGGGATGGCTCTGAATTAATATATTGGAGAAATATAACATATTGTATGGAGCAAGGACACTGGAAGCAGACTAATTGAGATCATATCCCATTTCTACCATGTCCTACCCACATGACCTTGGCAAAGTTCTGAACCTGTTTATAATCTTTAAAAATATGCATGTAATAATAATATATTACTCATTATATTGTTCTGAGAATAAAATGACATAATGCACATAAAGTGCTTTACATAGTGTCTGGCATATAACAGGCACTGTTATACATTAACTATTTTTAGTAAGTTGATGACCACACACTGTTTCCTTGAGGAGAGGATTGATTCAGAACTAATTTCTGCTACCATGGATCCACTCACTGACTTAGAGCAAATTAATTAAGTCTCCCAATACAATGATTTTCACCGGACAAAATGGGATTTGGTGCATAACCAAAAAGAAAAGTCTACACTAGATGAATTTAGGCTCATCATAAATGTCCAGGCCAGCACATAATCGTAGCATCTATTATCTTTATTTTGTGCGTAGAATAAAATACAGAATCCTTCCTGGTGAATAACGGCATATTTTAACTCATTAAAACCTTTCTCTGACCTTGGGAAAAGATGGTCTGAGATTCCTGTTTCAGTTAATGTGGTGGCACTGGTTCAAATCTACTGCAAAATTTTTTTAAGTAGCACTTTAGCGAACTTAATTAAGATTCATGGCTAAAGTTCCACATTCTAATGTGATTTTCCCATCATCCTCTTGGAGCAAACAGCAGACAACCATATTATGGGTTGAGCTCAGGCACCAATTATATATGCATGATAAACTATTTTGCATCAAGTTGCATTGTGCAAGTAACTTTATGTTTATATAAAGTATTATACAATGATAGTTAAAACTCAAAAACTCTCTTTTATTTCTCTTTAAAGCCAAAAACTTGTATTCCATTCACAAATGGTAATGACTTCTGGATAACTGAGAGCTGATTCTACAAGTGGATCATCCATTTGTCTTATCCCTCGTCCTCAGTGCTACCTAACAAACAAGGCTGAGCGTAGGGAAGTGACTCAGGAAACAGGAGAAAAAAAATACTCAAGGAAATGATGTATCCGTACCTGACAAACTGAAGAAGAATTGTATTTACTTTTTAAAACTAAGATTTAAAAATCTAAACAAACTTAGGTAACATTTTATTACAGTAATTGACTTAGCACAGTGCTTTGTCTGAATTAATGCTTTTGATCCTGTCTTCTTCCCTTCCCCCACCATAAATAACTTTTGATTGACATTTTTTCTTGAAATGTTGCATGTTACAGACTCCCCTAATTGCCTTTGTCTTATTTTATGCCTGTTTACAGCCCAAAAGCTAACAGACATGATTTGGGGATTCCACAATCAATATACTTGCTTTGCAGAGAGCCCAGTGCGGGTGAGCAAGGAGAGAAATATGAAAGACATGGCCCTGCTCTCAAAGAGGATTATTCATCATGCTGTGATCTCCTCTCCCCCATGCATTAGGCAACGCTACTGATATAAAGCTACAGGAAAGCAAACACGCAAATGTAACAATGTAAGCATAAGCTTACAAGCAGCTCTGACACAAATTTCTCCCGTTTTTTCTGCTTGATAATTTACATTCTCATCTTCCTTAATACACAAATGAGAAAACAATATTCTGTATACTTATTTGAACTAGCTTTTTTATTTTCTTCAATTGAAGTATTGTGATGATACAGCAACAGGCGCTGAATTTACAGTAGTACAACTATGATAGATTTTGGATCCTCATACTATATAGCTATGATACATACCTTGTTATAGCAGTCAGAACCAGCCATCTAAATTTACAAAGAGGTGGACACAAGAGTAGCCCAACATGTTATATACAACTCATAAATAGGGAATAGCTCATCCAGCTCTCCATCCTACTTTCTATTACCAAGTCAGAAAAGCTCTTATTCAAATTGATATGGGGAACAAGAAAACAAAACAAAGCAAAACAAAATACACCACCAACAACACAAGAACATAAACACAAGAATATAGACAAGCTATTTTATGTCGCCTTTTAAAAAATTGTAGCTTATAGCTGAGTAAATCACTGGATAATTTGAATCTTTTGTTTTTTTTATACTGGGTATTTGTATTATATTGAATCTCTTCTGCTCCAACAAACTGAGTGTTAACATAAAAGAAGCATCCTGTTATTATCGTTAATGCTTTATTATACAGTTCTAGGAACATAATAAAATCATGACACAAAATCAACTTAATTTGAAATTTTTGATATGACCAAGGATTAGACTAAAGCTTAACTTTGTAACAATGACAAAGAAAGTGTTTGTAATCAAAACTACAGAAAATATGTCTAACCTACAAAAAAGATTTTTAATGACTCCATAAATTGTTTGCAAAGAGGAGTTTCTAATTCAAAAAAAAAAAATCTTAATTCACTATAACAGGCCCTCTGTTAGGAAGAATTTGTCAGCAAGGAATTTGGTAAGTAATCAATCTAAAGCACCGAGAAGCTGCTTAAAGGAGTGACATTGCATTCATTTTCAGCACAATCCAGGTATTTCACTGGGAACTTGGCCCAGTTACTCTAAGTACAAGACTAAAAAACCAATTGAGTACTAAAAAAATTAAATGGCATTTGAAGCAAATAATTTTTATACTAGTTTTGGCCAATATTTAAGTACTTGACAATAGATGCTAAACAAATTACAGGACACAAAGACCATCTGTTGAAAGTGTGGTATCAGCATAACGTAATGCCTTATCAGGGATGGTGAACTAGCAGCTCAGCTCCGCGAGGATGTTTCCCAGCCCATGCATGCCCTGCACAGACATCACTAATGGATTGTTGCTCTTTCCTAACAAGTTCAGACCACAGCCTTGGAATCCATCTCCAGAGATCCGTTTAGATATGAAAGAACAAATGGATGGAGTTAGCCCAAGACATGAATCTTATTTGTTAGCTCAGCCTTAGATTAAACAATTAAAACCCTTTCTGAATCACTGACAAACTTTCATATAGTCAGTGAAGTCTTTGCCCTCGGCTGGACGTGTGAGTGTTGAGATGGGTAAAGGGTTAAATGAGTGGGTCTAACGGAGCATTTTAGGTGCATATTAAACATTCCGACTTATTGTTTACAGAAGAGGAAAACTCATCCACCATGGACTTCTCAAAATGCCATAGAATATTTCATACACACACAGCAAGTGTCAAAGCACGTAGTTACCTGCTATTTTATTCTAAATCTATGTGTGTGTGTGTGTGTGTGTGTGTGTGTGTGTGTGTGTGTGTGTGTGTGCTGCATAGCCAGGCAAAATTATAAGGAAAAAGAAACAGTATAAGTAATATACAAGTGGATCATGTAGCATAATAACTACTCACTCAGCTCCAAGCTCCAGCCCGGTCAGGAAATGCCTCTCTAACCAGCTCACCTCCAGTCTCCAGGTAGCAGGAACATTTTAAGGTTTTCCACCTGGGAATGCCCGTAAGCATTAAGTGTGTTCCAGAGGCCAGTAGCATTAATATCACCTGGGAGCTTGTTAGAATCACTGTCCCCATTGAGACCAACTGAATCTGCATATTAACAGATATCTAGAAAATCTGCACACACATTAAACTTATGGAAGAATTTATCTACATACTTAGAAGCCCAAACTCAAAACATATGTTACAAAATTTTAATACAGTATTTTCAAAAATTCTCTTTTCTAGATTTTATAAACAGTATTGACAAAATTCTGTTTTGTAAAACAGAAATCCAGGGAGATGTTCTGCAAAAGAATAAGAGGTATGGGAGGGTAGGTTATGTTTAAAAATGTGAGAACGACCACACATCATCCTCTTGGAAATTCACTATACACATTAGCATGGTGTGGGCTATGAGAAATACCATTCCAAAGAAACTAGTTTTACTTGGTTGAACTCAATCTTTCAAAAACGACCCCTCTTTTTAACTAATAATTATTAACTGCTTAAGAGACCCTTTGGGAAAACTGCTATAGACTATAATTTCGTCCAGCCCACAAAAGTACACAGCATATGCAGGCTTCCTTCTTCATCACCTTTGGGATCCATATTATGCAGAGGCTAAGGTACAGTGAAGTCCTTTTGGCATATTGGGTGAAAACTGAAAAAATATGGCAGCTGATGGCTCAGTTGGTTAGATAGAGCGCGAGTTCTGAACAACAGGGTTGCCGGTTTGACTCCCACATGGGCCAGTGAGCTGCGCCCTCCACAACTAGATTGAAGACAACGAGCTGCCGCTGAGCTTCCGGAGGAGGCCGGACGGCTCAGTTGGTCAGAGCGCGAGTTCTCAACAACAAGGTTGCCGGTTCAATTCCCACATGGGATGGTGGGCTATGACCCCTGCAACTAAAGATTGGAAACTGCGACTGGACTTGGAGCTGAGCTGCGCCCTCCATCACTAGATTGAAGGACAACAACTTGGAGCTGATGGGCCCTGGAGAAACACACTGTTCTCCAATATTCCCCAATTAAAAAGAAGGGAAAATAAAAGAACTAAAAAAATAAAAGAAAAATGAAATTCTTGGTTAGGGCCCCAGAATAACCTGCATCAAAGTGAATTTTTGCTACATCAGACTTTATTCACAAAGCTCCTGTATATTTGCCTGTAGTCAAAGGACAGAAACAGATCTAGAGTTTGAAACTGACCCATGTCACTAAAGCAGCACATTCTAAAAGCTCGACAAAAGATTTCAATGCCCTCATCACCATGCTTTAGCATTAGAAGTTCTTATTGCTCAAGAAGATATACAAATACTGAGTTCTGTCCTTATTTATGAGTATCTTCAAAGAGAGAAATGTTGAGCTTTAGAATGGGATCAAACTTAACTGGTTACCCACTTAAAATAGACTGCTACAGATACAAGTTGTATATGTAAGTCCCATAGTAACCACAAAGCAAAAAACTATAGTAAATACACAAAAGGTAAAGAGAAAGGAATATAAGTATATCTTCATCGATTCACAATAAGAACAGCACTGGTCCCTGAAAACTAACAATAAATTAGTCAAAAGTAGGGTACTTCCAGAAACTTAGACTAACCATTCAGTACCACCCAAATCCTTGCATTTAAAGAAAGCAGATAGAGCTTAAGACAGGGTGAAACGACAGCTGCATGAAAAAGTGGGGTGATAACAGGATGAGGAAAACCATGCTCCCTACTCAACCTTTCTACCCCCACACATGTCAAAACCTGGTTATAGGGGCTCATAGATATTTTTGTCAAGTTCTCTACTTCCATTTCTTCCAAAAGACATATCAAGTGGGTTTTAAAATTTCACAAAGCCCCAATCTTTTGCTGAGTTTTACTGTTATCTTCTAGACAATTAGTCTAAGGCAAAACTTCCACCTGTTGCTGGGAGTAGCCAGGGCACCCAGAGAAACCCTGCCCTCTGGAACCCATGCATCACGAATCTACCCACTCAGGGGAGCAACAGGCGATCACACGATCAAGGATGGAGTCCCTTCTTACCCCACAAGCCCCTATTTTGTAAAGATAGACACAAAGTGATGCCACAGCCTCCTGCTTGGGGAGGCAGATGCTGCCCCTCTGAATTTTCACCACCAAGATATCAGAGACTGTGATTCTTTTTAAAGGTGGAGGATCCCAGGCTAAGAACGGAGGCCCAAGCCACAGCAGCAAACAATTGTTAGACCCCAAACCAAAATTAGTAGATCCCTTGTGTATGTTTTATTATGATTTAGGAATAAACAACCATACAACACCTTATCTGAACATTCCCCCAAATCTAAACACAGCCTCCTATATTATTAACAGCTTATTAATAATTAAGAACTCTTAATACTGATACTTTAGTCAGATTTACCCACCTTGAGGCCAAAAGTTCAATTTAAAGAATATTTTTTTTTTTGAGACCCAAAGAGAAAATCGTCCACTTATTAGTAATAA